>NC_072483.1:87470000-87825000 GCF_027574615.1 Eptesicus fuscus | reverse complement strand
CTGCACCTCTCTTCAAGAGCTCCTGCTGCCCACCCCCTGTCCCCCATCCACCCTGAGGCCTGCATAAGGCAGGTGGCAGCAGCGAGGCGGCGCTGCTCTGTGCCCCTCCGCGGGCAAGCCAAGCACACTCTGCCTCAGACACTGCAAGGTTGACTTCCTTAGGCCACCATCACGTGTCCTTCTCAGGGAGGCCTCTCCTGACCACCCTGTTTCTAACTGCAACTCCTCCCACCCCAACATTCCTTCTCTTCTCCCGTTTGATTTTCCCCCAGAGCACTTATCGCCAACTGACATCCTACTATCTCACATACTAATTTTATTTATTATCTATCTACCCATCAGGACAAAAGACTCCTGTGGGCAGGGATTTGTATATTTTATTCAATACCTATCCTGAAGTCTGCAAAGTAAATGCCCATTTTTAGAAATTTAATGAAATACTGTCAGAATTTACCAATTGTCCAAAAGACCCAATCTCAAATTCTGATCTCTGCACTGTTCTTATTTTAAAAGAAAAACGAAGTATTATAAGCCCAGTTCCAAAACACTCTTAACTTTTATAAGACAGCCACATGAAGAAGCTTAGAGTGACTTCCTGGTTATTGAGAAATATGAAATCTAGGGTCAAATTACAATTTCCTGTCATCTAAAGGAATCATTGTGAATGAGATCTGAAGAATCTCAAGTACAGATCTTAACGTTCCTTACATTAAGTGGTTCGAGGATGTTGAGGTGAACAAGGCAGACCATCAACTTCACCGTGATGTCTATTGGCACCCCCTCAGGTATAGTGCAGGTGACATTCTCACCAGCTGTGGATCAGACAGACAGGCAAAACACTTCCTATGTGCAAGTTTAGAATGTGGTCAAACGAAGCAAACTGTGTCTTCTATGGAAGATCTCATTTACTTAATTCAAAGCAAATGATTCTGTATCCATTCTAAATGTGGCCAGCTCTAGTCCTGGGTACTTACCCCTCCTCAGTGTGTCTTTTGGTAGCAATTATCCTTCATATTTTTTTCCTAATATGTAAATCCTACATAAACTCCCCCACTTTCTTTTAAATCTGCAAAGAACTAAAAAGACTAAAAGACAAACAAGGATATATGAACTCTCTTTTCTTCTTGAATTCAATAGCCTCTTTTAGTCTTCACTACAAAGAAGCTGAGCGAGAAAGGGATAGAAGTAGAATTTTCTCAAGGCTTAAGTTTAAGGTAAATTAGTAGAGAGCATTTTAAGTCCTTTTGGAAAAGTAAATTGCTTTGATAAGCTGTTCAGGAACCCAGTCTTCCTTTATGTAGCACTAAAAAGACCCTGGGTCAGTAGAAAAGCCATGTTCAAATGGCCGTATTGAAGAATAAAAGGGACTGAATATTTTGGAAAAGGTTACGTGTAAGTGAATAATCACAAGAAAAAGATGTGATATCTCTCTTAGGAAAAAATGCTTCTTGGGAAAACTTGCTATGAAAATGGTAACTGTCAAATTTAAAATGAACAAGAGAGGATCCTATACACTTTCCAGGAAGAGAAACTACAACCTGTATTCTCTTCTGAAGTGCCTTCTTCCGGAGTTCTTTTTTCTAGCATGATTCCAGAAAAATCCATAATTACCTACAAGAATTGAAGGAAGGAGAGAAAATAATACAGTAGGTATGTGTGAAAAACCTCTTCACAATGCAAAGGTTTGAACAGTTAATTCAAATATTCCTTACAACATATAAATGGGCTATAAAAAGCAACAGTAAGCTTCTTCAATATAAGAAACCACTGTGACACATTAATATTTTTACATCATTTTAACTAATGCTTAACTGAAGACATGTAATTCCTGTATCAAAGCAATCAACTTTCCCCAACAGGTTAAGAAGTGAATGACAGCAATTAGTCTGGCTGAGTCTTGCTACCCTGAAGTACAGCTATGTCTGCCACCTGTGATGAAGACAGCTTTTACCAGGTGAAAACTACATTTTATATTTCATATGGAATCAGTATAGAATCAGGAATGTTTCCATACATATTTCTTTACAGAATTTAGCACATAAGTAACATACATAACTAAAATGAGAAACTGTCAATTTATAAACATTTCTAGAACACAGAAATGAGTTTCAAACCTAAAGAGAAACACGTGTTCCTACCTCCAGAGCTTTGTCGTACTGTTTGTTAGAAATGTACAGTTCAGCTCCTATGTTAACATCTTCCATGGAGACTAGGCCCTGGTGTTTTGAGAAAGCTTCTTGAATTACGTTAATAGCTGAGGTAACATCATTGGCTTCATAGTAACTCCTAAAAAGGTAAATGACAAAAGGATAGATTATAAAATGCATTTCTTTGCTTAGGCCCTGTAGCTGATTTCCATTTTCTTAAAATTTGAGAAGAGAAGCAGTCTTCTTTAAAATCATAATCAGAGCTGATTCAGAGAAAGATGTCCAATGTCAGCATAACAATGTCAATGTCAAGTACCTCTCTCCCACTGCTCCCCACATCATCCACTCATCCCTCTGTAGCCCAACACCAACTCTTCTCCTCCAGGGGCTCTCCACAGCACTGGTCCTACCCCGCCCCACAGTCTCTGCACCCTTCCTGTCCTCACTCTCCTCCTTCTCGTGGTCCGGCATTATGATTACTTCCTGTGCATCTCCTTAATACCCCTGCCCTTCTCTCCCTTTACCAAAATCATGTGATAAAACTCCAAATATTAGTACTAGTATACCTGCTTGTTACTCCAAATATACCTCCTCTTCACCACCAGCTGCCCTTGCTGACTGGACTCATTCTAAATGAGTGGCCACTAGCCTCCAGCGGGCCACGGGGTGGTCAGCAATCCTGACATGTTCACTGACACTGGACATCTTCTCCGAATCAGCTCTGACTATGATGTTAAAGAAGACTGCTTCTCTTCTCACCATTTCCCTGGCCGGTGACACTCTTCCCTAACATCTCTCCATACCACCTTCGGCGCACTTTCAGGTCAGTGTGACCATAACACAGGGAATGAGTCCTCCGCCAATCACCCTACTTAAATAGCACACTCCTATTCCTCAACTTCCTATCCCCCTTTCCTGCTTTGGTTTTCTTCATATCTCTTATCAACACCTCACATACCATGTATTTAGTTGTTCATCTGATCACTGCCTATGTCCCCCAACTAGAATGTAAACTCCACAAGGGCAGGGAATGTTAAAACTCATTTAATACTGGATCTCCTGGTGCTTGTACAGTGCCTAACACATACTTTATATTCAACAAATATTTCTGGTAGGGAAGTAGAGATTGAGAGAAAGCTTCAACAATCAAAAGTTAAAGTAACAAGATTTCCATTTAGCAAAGACCTCTGAGGCAATGGCAGAATTGTTCATCACTACCCTGTCCCAATAAGACTATAAAATATACAGAGGAAAACAAATGTACTAATAATTCATAAAGTAGGAGCTTACTGGATTAGCACTTGTGATAGCTAGATATCTAATAAATAACAAATAGCTTAGGAAGATCCTCAATGCTCATCATATACATCAAGGATCAATTTAGGGTTGGGCCTTGCCTTAACCAATTTCCTAAAATGCTTCCAGTATGCCTACATAATCCATCCTTGGGAGCTCAGGGGGTGAGTTCACAGGTAAGCATCTGCATGACAACAGCCCTGGAATTAACAGGGCTAACCCTAAGATACCCATATGAAGACGGTTAACGTTAGACTGAAATACTATAATAGGTGTCTCTAGAATAGAAAGCACACCACAAGGCATCACTTATTCAAAAAGTGTCCTGCTTTGTTTTGCTGTACAGCATGTCAGAGAAGTAAATGCAGTTGGACTAATATTTTAGAATAAAATATATGCCAAGTCAGGAGTAGATGATAACTACAAAGAAAATTTTGCATCTTAAAATGTTATTCTACTCTTAGCTCAAGATAAAACGATTCAGGAGATCCCAGATCACAAACGTTTCACTAGCACATCTGCAATAGTTTAAAAGAATATTACTGCCAATGTATGTAACTTCAAATAAGTTATGGAAAGCTGGGAGCCTAGTCATCCTTTCAAAACATGCTCCTTTTTAAGCTTCCGAGCACTTGAAAGGTAATTGTACATACGCATTTTTCTAAGCAATCACACAGTTGGGTTGGAAAAACACACACCAAAAACCCCATCCCACCTCTCCATGTAAGCAGATTATAAAATACAAGAAGCAAAACCTCAATAAAAAGTAAATTCTTCTTCATGTAGATTTGATTTCTAAACTATGGTGATTAATAACAGCATTTATATACATTCACTCCAAACTTACTTTGCCATGTCTCTAGCCAGCTGCATAAACCGGTCTCCATCAGATGGAGACAAAAGGTTTAAGATGCGCCTGTAGCCATCCATTGCCATTTTATGATCTCCCATCTGCTCATACAGGCTTGATCGCTCCCACAGATAACGGACATTAGTAGGTTCATATTTAAGAGCTAAAGAGAAAAAAAGACAGAGTATTCTCAAAATGGAGTTATGGTACCTGCGTGTGACCCATCTTCTCTTTGGAAGCTTTAGTAAACACTCTATAAACTAATTCGCCTCTGCAACTGAGCTGGTTATTTGGGAAAACATCTGCCTTTCCATGAACTCTCACCTAGGTTTGACCTAAGACCAGACAGAACTTGAATCGTATTAACCTTCATTTGGTCACTCCAGTCTGACATGAGCCCTCAAGGAATAGCATAGAACCAATCTAGGTCTTGGTGGGAAAATAAACATTCTGTTCTTACACTAACTTGTGCAGTATTAGCTCATAATATAAAGTTGCTGATAAACATGAAAACAGATGAACCCCAAATACCTCTGATATAACAGAATACAAGGAACAAATACATTTCAACTAACATCACCCCAAAATAGCAAGCATAATTATCAAGAAATTGATTATGTAACATTTTATAAAAAATGAGAAAAACATTTTAATTACCTTTTGTGTAGCAAAAAATTGCCTGCTTAATATTGTCTTGTTCCAGAGACATTTCTGCCAATCTAACCCATTCTTCAGTGTCACTGGGATTTAAATGTGCAGCAATCAACTCAAACTGCAGTGATTTCTCCATGTCACCTTGGTCCTCATATATCATGGCAAGAGTAGAGAATGGCTCATAAGCCAGGGGAGCTATAATGAATTAAAAAGAAAAAATTCCATTGGCTGAGGGAAGAGGCTTGAGCTAACATCAAATTATGTATGGATCCTTCTACTAATACATAAACTATTTAAGTAACTCTATTAGAATTATATAAACTACTTAATGGAATTTAGAATAAACACTAGATTATATCTGCTTTATTAAATTCCCACACTTTGGCATTTTTCAAGCATTCTCTTCTCTAAGCAAAGTGTAGTTTCATGAAAACTCTCACCATGCTCCCCTCATGAAAACCCCTTTGCTAAGGGAAACTGCACTGCCAACAATCCCCAGGCAGCACCTTGTCTGATGATTTCCATGCACATCAAAATCGCCTCTTCATGTTCTCCCCGAGCGAAGCGAATGTTGGCTTCACCCATGAGCCCTCGCAGAGCTCTGGGAAGTTTGCTCCGAGGCCTCTTCTCCTGCATAGAGTGAAAAGGACACTGATTAAAATACAGTGATGTCTTAGGTTTCCATTCCAACCACATTAATAAATACAGACCATAACAAAACCGAAAGTCTTCTTTAAAACGTTTTAATCTACACTCAGACCTAAGGACCAAATGGCTAAATTCAATCACAGAAAATAAGAAATTATTCTATGATATTCTCCAAAATAAGCACCTCAGATAATTAAAACAAAACAAAAAAACAACAAAATTTCCTACAGTAGAAAGTTCAAAACACAGTTAAATATTTAAAGAAAGCAAAACCAAAGTGATCAGGAATTACTTATATTACTCATTAGAATAAGCAACAAATGGAGAACTGCAAAATAAATGTACATGCCAGAGAATGTATATGATGCAATTCTAAAGACCCTCCTTTCAACTCTATCTACTCAGATGGAAGTTGTAAAAAATATCAATATGAACCTTTTAACAGCAAAACTATGGTACACTTTGACACATGAAATAATTAAGGTTTTACATTTTAAAAATCTCTAAATGAAACACAAGAAACCAGTAACATTAGTTGTCTCATAGATTTTCCTTTCTTATAGTCTGAATTCTTTTTCAATGTCACATTTTTACATTCTGTTTCTATTACCAAATTAAGTAAGAATTTACTTTCATCATTTTCTTGGTTTCACGATTGAGCACCATCTCCAACACAAAGACATCGCCAGCGGTGGGTTGCTCAGGTGTTTCTTCCTCCTCCTCCTCCTCCTCCTCTTCTTCCTCTTCCTCCTCCTCATCTTCATTCTCTCCAAGCATGAAAGCAAAGACCTTGTGAACTGACTTACTAACTCCATCTGATGTTTCTCCTGAAGAAAGACACATTGAAATTGAGGGAAAGGGAGTAGGGAAGCTTTAGAACATTCAGTAGTGAAAGCAAAACCAAAAAACAGTATTTTTGAAAGACAAATTTCTACCCTAAAACTTGAAAGCAAAAGAAAACAAAAAGAAAAAACAACAACACACAGACAAATGAGCACTCCCCAAAAACAACACAAGAAAGAAAGCTGTCATAAAGCATGTGTGTTACTCTGTAGGAATTGCCTACTCATCTTTGGGCCTCACCTAAGTAAAATTAAACGGGAAATCAGAAGTGTACACAGTAACAACTGAAAGCAGAGAGGGGAAAAAATGGAATTTTAAGACACAGACCTAAGAACTAAATAAGCCTGGTGGTATAGCACCAGGTGGGATAGCACCAGGTGGGACAGGACCAGGTGGGATAGGACCAGGTGGGATAGCACCAGGTGGTATAGCACCAGGTGGGACAGGACCAGGTGGGACAGGACCAGGTGGGATAGAAGCAGGTGGTAGAGAACCAGGTGGTAGAGAACCAGGTGGGATAGCATACTGGCTCTAGGTGAGGCTTCTAGAGCCAAGCTGTCTGGCGTCAAACTTCCTCTCCGTCTCTCACCAGATGTGTAACCTTGGTCCCTGAAGTCCTATGGACCTCAATTCCCTCACTGTAAAAAGGGGTTAATAATGCTTGCCTGATAGAGCTACTCTGAGGGTCAAATGCGTTGTGACTTACATGCATTTAGAATAATTATCTGACCCCAACATGAGTGCAATACTATTTAATATTAAAATAGTATTATTACTTCAGAAATGAGAAATAACATGACATACTTCTTTTATATGAGAAAAAAATAAATCTAAAAGGCTCCCAAACACTGACATCAATGTGAAACATTTTCCCACAAAAATAACCCATATTCAGTAACTCAATATTTACTGAGCACCTGTTATATGCACTATGCTCCTAACAAACCAGGAAATCAACAACAGAATGCCACTGCAATGAAAAATGTTTTTGCTAAATTAGGTACGCTTTAAAACACACACACACACACACACACACACACACACACACACACATTTTAAAATTGATTTCAGAGAGGAAGGAGAGGGAGAAAGAGAGCAACATCAATGATGAGAGAGAATCATTGTTTGGCTGCCTGCTACAGGCCCCACTAGAGATTGAGGTTGGCAACGTACATGCCCTTGACCGGAACCCCGTCCCAGGCCCACACTGTCCACTGGGCAGACCAGCGAGGGCTACTGGGTGCCCCTAACCTTTAATCAGGGGGCCGGCCATCGGGACGCACCTTCGTTGGCATCGTCGTCCTGGGCTTTGGCAGAGCTGATTCCCGATGACGACGGGACTTCGGAGTCATTTGGGTTTTCTTCAGCCGAAGGCTTTCCTTTCCCCTGGAGATGCTGTGATTGGAAATAAATTAATGATTCCCAACGCTAATGCAGATTGCGCTCTCTCCCGCTGAAAACAGGGCATTTGCCTCACTCTCTGTTCACGTAAAACTTGAGCTGGACACACGGGCAGCACGTGCAAACTAAACCTCAATGCCGTCAAAGCTTTACGGAGTGCTTCCGTCTCAGTCTCAATCAGTCTTTTGTAAAAAATAATAAGACACAGAGCTTGGGGATTTCCTGTTAATCTGCACGTGGTGTCCTAGCTTTTGAAATGAGAACAGACAGGGCGCTACTCGCTGCATGAGTTAGGAAAGAATCGAGCAATTTCAAAAGGTGCCATTTCATTTTCCCTCGGACTTCAAGTAAATGAGAATATACCGAAAACCCAGATATTTCTTCCTAAGTATGGAAACTATGTGTGAGTGAAGATTTTGTTAGACAAGAAAATTCACGTTGTGTTTTTTGTGTGTGTGTGTGGACGATGACATCACACCATTGGGAGACTCCTCAGAAGTGGGACCTCAAATCCCTGTTTAAAAAACAGAGAAACTGCCCGAGGGGCATGCGCAGTGGTTGAGCGCTGACCTGTGAACCTGGAGGTCACGGTGGGGCACAGGCCGGGCTAGCGGGCTCCATCCCCAGTGGGGGGCGTGCAGGAGGCAGCCGATCAGTGACTCTCTCATCATTGATGTCTCTCTCTCTCTCTCTCTCCCTCTCTGAAATCAATAAAAATGTATTTAAAAAACGGGCCAGTTTGTGCAATTTTAAAAAACAATAAAATAAAAACAGAGAAACTGAGACCTAAAGAAGCGAGGTGAGCTGCCGACCCAAAGTCACACAAACACTCAGCGGCAAAGCGAGGCCAGAACCAGCCCCGCCGACCACGCACGGCCCGCCCACGGCCCCCCGGACGGCCCCGCCGAGCTGCCCACAGGGAACCAGGAGCCAGTCCGGCAAGGGAGACGGAGCAGAGCTCACAACAAGACAGAGCTCGGGGTGGGGGAGTTTTTAAGAGGACCCTGGCCCAGGGAGGAGAGTGGGGCCTGGGTTCCGGCCCGCCCCCCACAGCGAAGGGGTCCTCTGGGCCCCCACATCCCTCTCAGCCCCTCGGGGCCACAGGACGGGAGCGGCCTTCTCGCCCCGCGTCTCCTCACTTTCTTCTCGCGGGCCTTTCTCTCCTCCCTCCGCCTTTCGAACTCCTCAAAGGAGATCTTCCCTTCCAGGTAGTCGATGAGCTCTGGGCTGAACCCCGACATGTCTGCAAGGCCCGGACAGGCAGCCCCAGGAACCGGGAGAGAGAGCCGACGGGTCACCGCCTCCCAGCGCCCACCCCGCGCCGGGACGCCGAGAGCCGGGACGCCGAGAGCCGGGACCCGGCGTCCGCCCGGGAAATGAGCCCGGCCTGCGCCGCAGCCGCCGAGCTCGGGTTCCGCGCGAGCGCTTGGCCCCACCTCCTTCCGGATGGCGCTGGCGGGCCTTTCCTTCCGGCGGGATTTTCCGGAGAAACCTTCCGGCGGGACCCTTCCTGCACCCCGCCCTCGCCTGCGGCCAGGTTCAAGTCTCCTACTTATTATTAGGGGATGGGAAAAAACAAAACAAAACAAAACAAAACAAAACAAAACAAAACAATGCCTTAAAGAGACTTTCTCTCATCTAGATCATTTCCCGAAATTCTGCGTTAAGATGCTCCCGATCGCCCTGGCCGGTTTGGCTCAGTGGACAGAGCGTCGGCCTGCAGACTGAAGGGTCCCAGGTTCCATTCCGGTCAAGGGTGTGCAGGAGGTGGCTGATTGATGTTTCTAACTCTCTGTGCCTCTCCCTTCCTCCCTGTAAAAAAATCAATAAAATATATATTTTTTAAAAAGGTAAACCCCTTTAAAAAAAAAAAGATGTTCCCAACCTATTTCCTCTTCTGAATGTTTAATTTGATCTCTTCGCTGTGGTGATTCTTTCTTAATTGAACCATGTGCTCTGCCATGAGCATGTCCCACCTTCCCGTTTTCCCTGATGCAGAAAGCTAAAATCCTCC
Source organism: Eptesicus fuscus (assembly GCF_027574615.1). Taxonomy (NCBI): domain Eukaryota; kingdom Metazoa; phylum Chordata; class Mammalia; order Chiroptera; family Vespertilionidae; genus Eptesicus; species Eptesicus fuscus. The sequence goes on along the minus strand of NC_072483.1, from coordinate 87,815,147 downwards.
TCCAACTTAGTTTAAGTCCTGTCTCCTCCAATCGGTGGCAGGTGGCGCATGCCTGCTTCCACAGACCCTCACACGCTCTCTCCTCGGCTCCTTCTCCGCCTGTGACTGCGTTCATCCGGACTCCCCGTTCCACCTCTGATTCCCGCCCCAGACTGGGCATGATGGCCATACGCTGTGGCCCATTGCCTACGGGCCACTTGCACATGGCACACACATCTCTAAGAAGACAGTTCTTAAGAATGGATGCTGTTATTCCCAACGCCAGAGGCCCGTGGCTAATCAGGAGTGGAGCCAGGATTTGAAGCCGGTCTGTCTGACTCCAAACCCCATGCTTGGGACGAACAGGATGTGTTGCCTTGCCTCCTATCGCTGCTTCCGTGGGTATTTTCCCCCTTCTGGTGAGGAGTCCTCGGGGAGGTAGCTGGGTATAAAGTCAGGGGAGTGCGCAGGGTAGGCTGGATTAAGGCAATCCACAGAAATCACTTACAGGGACGTTCTCGCCTGAACATCTCCAGGCAGTCAGGAAACGGCATCTGGGCGGAAGTCAGAAGTCTCCGTCCTCCCTGTCCCCGAGAAGAGGAGGGAATCAGAGGAGAAAGGCGCTAAGCAGAGTGCTCTCCTAGCCAAGCTGCCTTAGAAGCGCGTGTGTGTTACCGGCTGCCTGGGATGTGCGGGTAACAGTTGTGAAGCTATAGATTCACGTGTGGAGACCAGGGAGCGGGAGCAAGGGGTGCAAGGACAGTCCTGCTGCTGTAAAACACCGCTGTGACTTGAACGCTCTTTTACAGGTCGGAACGTGGCAATGTGACTTCAATGGTAATATTTCTGTTTTCCTTTTCTCCACTTCCCTGTGACGTGTCCCTGGCGAGGCCGAGGGCACCCACCGTGCCTTGGATGAAGTGGGATGCCTATGGCAGTAATGAAAATAGCAAAAAACAACTCTTTAGACTTTCAGACTCAATTTTTTGAGAATCAGATGGAAATTCTGAAGAAAGGAGAAAGCGGAGTTTGTGCCATGACAACAAAGGGAGGAAATGACTCCATCCTTTCTAATTGTCCAGAGGTGAGGGGGGGAGGGGGGACAGTACGAGGTGTGACCCTTCTGGGGAGACCATTTTCCCATGGCTCTTTCACTTTCCTATAAAAGCCTGTGACCATTTCATGCTGGGCTAGCTTCTCAAGGATATTTGTTGCAAACATCCCTGAAAGATAGAGATAGTGACTCCCTCTGGGGCACAGGGCAGATGTATTTTCCAACCTGTATAATAAAAATAATGCTTCTCTCTGGGGCAGTGGTTGAGCTGTTTTGCTGGCAGCCTCCTTATAAGAGCGGGGTTTCCTGGGTTTGGAGTCCCTCAGCGGTGCACAAACCCACTTGTGCGTACACCCGGCCCCAGCTCCACGGCCCCATGGTACTCGAGCGAGAAGGAGAACAAAGGGAATGTAAACCTCATGGGGCCTGCTCCCCCAGAAGTCTCAGGTGCTGCCAAGATCTGTGGGATAGCATGTAGCTTGCAAGTCAGGTGAAACCTCACACCCTCAGCCGTTTTTAACCTCCCTAGATCTGGGATAGGGGACAACAGGCCATGTCCTAGGGACGGGGAGTGGGGTGCTCATCAAAGAGGATCAGAGACTGTTGAGAGACGGTCGGGGACCCCTCGAGAGCCGCGATCACCTGCAGAACATGAATTTCCATTAGCGGAAACGCTACACGTCTGCTGTTTTCCTAACTGGTTCTCGGCCAAGAGCGAGATCACTCCCCCAGTGGGCTTTTATTTTATCTTATTTTTAACACATTTTTATTGATATCAGAGAGGAAGGGAGAGGGAGAGAGTGATGGAAGCATCAATGATGAGAGAGAATCACTAATCGGCTGCCTCCTGCACGCCCCCTATTGGGGATCAAGCCGGCAACCATGTGCCTTGATTGGGAATTGAACCGTGACCTCCTGGTTCATAGGTTGATGCTCAACCACTGAGCCACGCCGGCCGGGCCCCCAGTGGGCGTTAAGAAATGTGTAGGGAGGTGTTGGTTGTCCACATGATAGGGCAGCTGTGGGGATCCTACTAACCTAGTGTCTGGGACCAGGTGTGCTAAATGGTGAAGACCCGACCTTCCCCACCACCATCAGCATCACCATTAAGACACCCTAGTCCAGTGGTCGGCAAACCGCGGCTCGCGAGCCACATGCAGCTCTTTGGCTCCTTGAGTGCGGCTCTTCCACAAAATACCACGGCCTGGGCGAGTCTATTTTGAAGAAGTGGCGTTAGAATAAGTTTAAGTTTAAAAAATTTGCCTCTCAAAAGAAATTTCCATTGTTGTACTGTTGATATTTGGCTCTGCTGACTAATGAGTTTGCCGACCACGGCCCTAGTCCGTGTGGAGAGCAGGCCTTTCACCAACAGCCACCTGCCAGTTGTGAGGGATTTCCCAAAGGAGGCTGCCCCGGTGCTGAGACTTTGCAAGCTCACAGTGAAAAGTCCCATGTGGATGCTCTTGCTTTTCAAAGGCCTTACACTGAGGCGCATTCCCTTTGTGGAGGTCATGACACCCCAAGCAGGGGGGGCGAGGGGAGAGGGAAAACCAGCCACTCGTACTCGGGTGGAGCGGGATGGGGTGGGACGCTCCCTGCCACTCCACCACGGATCTGAACAGGCTAACATGTTATGCTCATCCATGATTCCTTATGTATTCTAAGTGGAAAAAATATTCTCGACATGGACTAGAATCAGCCTCCATGACTGTGTGGACAGTGGCAGAAGAGCACACATTTATTTCAGCTGAGCCCTGGCTACATGCTTGGCACCGTGCTAGATACTGGAGAAATACAACGAGGGAAACAGACACACACAGCTCATTACAGCAGAGCATGTTAACCCAGACACAGATCTGCTCTTGCGTAAATGCTACTCGGGGAATTCATTATCAATCACCCACAGAAAAGCCACCGAAGACCACCTTGGAATGTACAGGCTCACGTTAGTAGGGCACTGATGTCTGCTGCTAGTACCATGTCCCTCTTGCAGGAATCAGAGAAAATGAGGCAGCTCTCCATAGAGAGGCAGGAGAAGGAGTAACTCCAACTGAGGATCTGAGAATCAGAGTAGTCTGCCCCCGTGGGAGGGGAGGAGAGGTTTGCTTGTCCCTCACACCAGTTTCTACACACCCCCCACCCCTTTTTAAATTGGTTCACAAGACAGAACAGGTTTCAAGTGTGCAACTCAATAAAACATCATCTGTACACGGCATGGTGCGCCCGTCACTCCAAGCAGTCTCTCTCTCTCTCTCTACCCCACCCCGCTTTGCCCACGTCCACCTACCCCACTCCCTGTCCCTCGCGCCTTCTGCCCTCCCTTCTTGAGGGTGTGTGTGTGGGAGAGGCAGAGGGGGGCTAGGATACTTGATGTAGCACAGCGTCCACCGCTGAGCACAGTGGCAGAGAGCCTCTCCCAGGGACCCCGGCAATTCCAGAATCCCATGATCCTTTGCTTCCTATTTCCACTTAATTGTAGATATTCATCACTGATCTTCCTTGGTATGAAAGGAAGACTGGGAGTTCTTTCAACAGCATGTGCTGAGCGTGCGTGTGTGTCTTCCTCCCAGAAAAAGACCCATTTTAAACCCAAATCCCCAGGACATATAATGAACTCCAGTAAAATGAGCAACATCCCTTTCAAATGAAAGTCCTGATTGTTAAAAGCAATAGACACACATCAGACAAGCTGAAAGGAAACTTCATTTAGTCGTTTCTCTTGACTCTATGGTGTCTTGATAACTTGCCATTATATGCAGTGCTCTACATTGACATTTATGGTTATAAAGTGGGAAAACAGCAAAAAGTATGCACACAGGTCACACAGGCCCCAAAGGTCAAGCTGTTTATGTATAAATCTGGAAATATAGACTAAAACCATTACAAATTGACGAAAGTGTGTGGTGGGGGTGGTTAACAATGACCATGATTGACTTTTTCTGATGAGCGGCTTCATCTGTAGTTTAAAAATAGCCAGGTACCTGCAGAACAAGAAAATGCTCTAATGAGACAGAAAATGCAGTCGGTACCATTAGCACAAAGACTCAAAGATCAACATCTTCCAGCAAAAACGCTTCGTCCTCACTTTCTAATCAGCTGCCAGGAAAGGCGAGCTTATGATGAAGTCTTCTCTGAACCAGACACGTGGCTTCTTCCCCCATGAGTCGTAGGAGTCCCATTATGTTACCATAGCACCCAGTAGGTGATTTCTCCGGGCCCTGGCCCCAAACAGCACCTCACTCCACGCTCACATGAAAGAAAGTATGTGTTTGATATTTTCTTTGACACATTCTGTGAGTTAGAGGTTAGCACCTGCAATTTATAGGTGGAGACTGCACGACTTAAGCAAACTGCATGCAGTACTGCCTTCTACTGAAGGAGGCGCTGTGTATGAATAACTGTCCCGTTTTAGCTTCTGAGGTTTCCTTAAACCAGCGGTTGCCAACCTTTGGGACCTCATGGACCATCAGCGGTCCTGGGACCACCAGTTGTCGACGGCTGGCCTCGGGACCACGTGTGAGAAACAGCTAAGGGGATGTTTCCTTACCATCTTTCTGTTTATTCTATTTTACTTTCTCACGTGGGAGAGGTTTCGAGTGCATATACCACATGGTAAGTTGCATCTTCTTTTTAAAATCATATTTTTTAAAAATCATCACATTTACAAGAACCGATAATCAAAACCCTTTCACATACACAATAAAACGCAACAGCGGCATGCTTCCTCATAGTTTCACTCCTACCTGGCGGAAGAAGAGGAGGAGATTTTAATTACGATTCCGTTCCCTTTATTAGAGGGAACGGAATCGTAATTACTCAGCCGAACAACAAGCTAATAGACTAGAATCATAATGTAGCTTCCTGGAATGCACCACACCTATTTTTTTAAATGATAGGTACTTGTTTGTAGGATGATAGGAATGCTACGGTAATAAGAATAATAAAATTCAAATATTAAACATAAATATATTTCTCACTTTTTTCCTATGAGAAAAAAATCATCTTTAATATTTTACTTTATTTTCTCTAGGTGAGGATGTTCAAGATCAAATATATGCTTACTACTTTCTTCTAAGAAGAACTATTTTTAAACTTTACTTTCTATTTAATCCAACTGCACAATTTCACGTATTTCTTTATATATGGTTTTCCACACAACTCATCTATGTGACCTGGTCTGGAAAAAAAGGATATAGGCAAAGTGTGTGGTGTTCCACTAGATATAATCATCCTGTTAAGAGTGATAATCCTATCATTTTACTATATCTCTTCCCATAAAACTATGCTTAAAATGTCATAACTGTCATTCCTCCTTAAAACAGACATGAAATATCTGAACCAAATCCAAATATTACCAGTGATGAGTAGCTTCTAAACTAAGCACTTATTTCTATGGGGAAAGAAAATCATTTTTCAAATAACTACTTTCCAAGCGTCTTTATGAGCGAGCCGTCTGAGGGGAAGGGGCCTCTCACCTGCTCTCGGGAGAAGCCCTCAGCCGTCGAGGTTGCCGGGAAGGGGGTGTCTCTGCTCTTCGTACGCGGCAAAGGCAGAGGCCATGAGCTCCGACTGCACAGAGAGGGGACTGGGGTTCTCGTTGGTGGAGAAAGTATTTGGAAACCTTTCAAGGTCAAGACCTCTTCCCTGAAAATACGCCTGAAGGGTTCTGAAAAACTGCACAGAGAGAGAACATGTTCCGATGCCATCTATAAATTAAACACCCCAAAATACTCAACGACGAGTCTTTCCCCCTGAATTGATTGGGGAGCTCACCTAGGAGGCGGGAGGTGGAGACTCAGAAGTAGAAGTACAAGCTTTGGCCCCTTCTTCCCTCACCCGCCCCGGTTCCCCACCCTCATTCCCCACCCCGCCTCCTCTCTGGCATTTCAACCCCAAACAAGCTCACTGGCCATTCTTGGTGGAAATCCCAAGAGGAATAGCAATTCCTTAACAGCACCTGCCAGAGGGGCCTTGTAAACCATCTTTGAATAGCAAGGTCAGAGATGACATTGAACTCCACCGCGATCAGAGCTTGGTGCCGCCTCTCCGACTGAAAACAAGACCCCGTCACTGTCTTCTGAAATCACTTTTGTTCAGACACGGACTTTCAGCTTTCCTCCAGGAAGTGGGTCACTACAGGGAAGCTGTGCAAGGCGGCTGTGATGGTTGTAATCCCATATGGGTGTGTGTCACCTCGGTGTGCACAGGAAGGCACCCTGGGTGCTCACAGGAGCAGGTGTAGATAGGCTAGAGGAGCGACAGGAGGCCAGCTGCCAGGCCCGCAGGGCGCTGGCCTGGGCCCGGCTCCTCCCGCCCGGGCAGCCTCTGAGCGCTGGGTTCGGCAGAGTTCAGCGCACACTGGTCCCGGGCACAGCGATGGCACCCAGCCCAGCAGGCCCCGTGCGTGCTTACCAGGTCTCGGTTTCGGGGGTTGCTGAGTGGCTTCCATGTCTCTTTGTTTCTCAGGGTGGCCCCGTGCACAGGCCCGAGGAGCAGCAGGGCAGCAGACAGCAGCAGGAACGCTCTGGGCATGGTGGACTGCGGCTGAGTGAGAGGAAGGATGAGGGGAAATGCAATGGTCACAACTGAGGGAGGGCGGGAGGGAGGGAGGCAGAGAGGGAAGGAAGGAAGGCGAGACAGAACAAATGTGGAATAAAAACAGAGCCATTTTTTAAAATATTTTTTTTTATTTTTTTTTACAGAGAGGAAGGGAGAGGGAGAGAGAGTTAGAAACATCGATGAGAGAGAAACATCGATCAGCTGCCTCCTGCACACCCCCTACTGTGGATGTGCCCGCAACCAAGGCACATGCCCTTGACTGGAATTGAACCTGGGACCCTTGAGTCCGCAGACCGACGCTCCATCCACTGAGCCAAACCGGTCAGGGCAACAGAGCCATTTTTAAAGGGAGACAAGGAAAAATAAGTAGCATCCTGGTCCACCTGCATTTTATAGCCCTCTTTTTCTCCAGATTCATTTGCAAACAAGAATTCCAAGTCCAGTTGATTAGCTTAAGGGGGTCCACGGAAGTCAGAACATTACACCATGATAAGCAAAGTGATGATCAACACCACCTCCCACGTCTGAGCAGACGGTTTTATCTTTTTAAAAAATGCACCTTGTTATCTCAAAAAAAAAAAAAAAAGGGGGAAATTCTTAAACAACAAACAAGCACCCCAAACCCATCTTACAAAACCTGAAACTGAGCAAAGCACTTGACACACACGGCTGAGGCAGGCTCACCCCACACCAGGGCCGTAAAGCTGGTCTCCCACCCCGAGGTGGGCAGTGGGAACGAAGCCCCGAGAAGGGGCTAAGGAAGCTTACCGGGAGCCTGGCTCGCTGGCCCTGGTCGCTCGCGCCGCCTGCAGCCCGCAGGGGAAGCCTGGCTCCTTATAACCCGGGTTGGCTGCAGGTGGGGGTCACTGACGTGAGCAAGGGGAGTTCAAACACAATGATTCCATTTTCATCCACAGCACAAACACCCTCGAGAACCCATCTTCCAACTTCTTCAGGGATAAACAACTTGTCTTATAAATAGAACCACCACTGACCATTTTGCGTGGATGTTAGAACACAAGGCACTTCCCAACAGCCAAGTGGCCTCTGCCTTTCATACCTTTAAGAGGAGATGGGTTGTGCGCAGCAGCTGGGAAGATGATGATGACTAGCCCACCTAATCGGATGCTCTTTGGCAGATATCAGCTTTTGAAACGGAGAGCATTTTTTTTTTAAACAGAAAATTCTAGTGCAAGGGACAAAAATTGCTCTTTATGAACGACACCTCATATTCCTTCTGAGAATCTCAGGAATCTTTACAAGTTTTACACAGTGGCCTGGTTTCTCATAATACCCCCCTCAAAATAGACTACAAGATAGCACGTGTTGCATGGGGAAAAGAAAAATTACTGTACTTACAGCGCCATCTTGCTGAATAGATGTAATCATGGAGAAGGCGAGGGCTGAGACATTGGACACGATGGGCTGGGAAGCGGCCGGGTCCCCTTGAGGCAGGCCATCCCGGACAAGCTCTTTGCTGAGGAGGCTGGTGATCTGAGCTGAAAACCAGAGTTCCTGGCTATTTCTCATCTTGACCTTGGGCAAGTCTCTATGACCTTCACTTGTTTATTTCCTCCTTCAACCAATTTTTATCGCACCGCCCAAGGCTTTGAGGATAAAGCGATAAGAATGATAAACACAGGTGCTGCCCTCATGCAGCTAGCATGTTAGTGGGCGAGACAGACATGAACCAAATCACCCTTTAACAAAATACAGACGGCGATGATTTCTACGAAGAGGAACTGGGTGCTGTGCGAGGGCAGAACAGGGAGGTCTGGTTCAGTCTCAAGGGTCAGGGAAGGCCGCGGTGGAGTGACCTGACATCTGGCAGCAGGCGTTACCTAGGCAACCGAGGGCGGACCGAGGGAGGAGAGCGTCAAACAAGGTGAACAGCTGCGCTAGACCCCGAGGCTGAAAGGACATGGCCCGGGAAAGCTGCTGAACGGAAGTGCGGCCTGGCCAGGTGGCTCCATGGGTTGGAGTGTCCTCACCGAAAGGGTGGGTTCTATTCCCAGAAAGTGAGTGAGGAAGCGAGGAGCAGAGGGCGCCAGGTGAGGCCGGTGCAAGCCGGGGCTGAGGTGGGCAGGGTATGAGTTTTCTGCTGCAGGCAGTGGTAAGTCATGGAAAGGCTCGATGAGACTTGCCTTTTCCAAAGGTCATTCTGGTTGCAGTGGGGGAGAGAGTCGAGGCAGAGAAGAGGGAGGCGGGGGACCAGGCAGGATGAGGTGTTAAACTGGATGAGGAGGGTAGCACGGATGCAGAGACGTGGGTGGATCGGAGAGAGAGAAGAAGGTGTTGCTAACGTCCTGGGCACTGGAGGAGGCAGAACTAAGAGGAAGCGTTTCAAAACCATCTGTAGGTCTCAGGATCAGTGAACTCAGCACCACGCACTGAGACAGCAAACACGGGCCTGGATGGGTGAAGGTCACGAGTTCCCTCCGGACCCACGTGTTGTATTTGAGGAGCCACGTGGCCATGGAGATACAGAGTTGGATACACGGTCTGGAGCTCAGAGGGGAGGTCTGGGAAGGAAAGGTCAATATGGGAGCTATTGGCATATAAATGGGGAAGATTTCTTCAGTAAAAATTAGAAAATGAGAAAAGGTGGTGTAGGGCTTGAGCTTTGAGATGTTTTAACAGGTCACAGCCACAGGTAGGAAGCTCTATAAAGGAGGTAGAGGAAAACCAGGAGGTAGAGGAAAACCAGGAGACGGACAGCAAGAGAAGACAGTGTGTCGAGAAGGGGCAGATGGAGTAGAATGAGGACTCGGAGGGTCCCTGGAGCCTTCCACTGCTGTGGTGGGTGGAGGTGAAGGTCAGATTAGAAGGGAGTGGATGGACAAGAGAGAGAGACAGCGGGTACATCAAGCTCCTGAGCTCAGCCGTGAAGAGACGGTGGGGGAGAGACGGCAGTGCTGGAGGGGAAGTGGAGTCCAGGGAAGGGGCTGTTGTCATTGTTTTTAATGGGAGGGACTTGAGTTTAAATGTCAGTGGTTAAGTGAGTAAATGAATATCCTGGAATCTCATTTTATCCTCTATCCTGAAAACTCCCGGGCTTTGAAGATAAAACAACTAATAGTATTGAAGTATTAAGTTATTAATGAGATTATAGCCAAGTCACAACACTGAGAGTCCTCAGACAATGCTCCCTCCTTACATTCCCAGTGAAAGGAGAAGAGGAAGAATCCTTTCCAAGTAAAAAGCAGACCTCCTCGCCCTGGCTGGTGTTGCTCAGTGGTTACAGTGCCAGCCCGTGCACTGAAGGGTTGTGGGTTCAAGGACACCTACCTGGGTTGCCAAGTTCATTCCCCTGGCCAGGGCCAGGCACATGTGGGAGGCAACCAACTGATGTGTCTTTCTCACATCGATGTTTCTCTCTCCCTCCCTCCCTCCCTCCCTCCTTTCCATTCTCTAAAAATCAGTGGAAAAATATCCTTGGATTAAAAAAAAAAAAAAAAAAGACCTCCTCTTGTTCCTTCCTCCTCCTTCCTCCTTGGAATGGAAATACCAGGCAGCCACCACTGCTCTGAGAGATGCATTGTGGGTGGAGAACTAATGAGACGAGAACTTGGGCTCTTGATGACTTCATGGAGTCCTGTCCTGGACTATTTCACTGGGTAAGGAACTGTGGTCAGGTTTCCTACTTCATGCAAATAAACCCTAACTAAACAGCCTGAGTGGGGAGATCAGTGCCTCTGAAACTGGAGAGGAGGTGGGGAAAGTAGGTCAAACAGTCAAGAAGTTTTAACTCTCTATACCCTATAGAACACTCAGAGGCTTGGTGCACAAGATTCGTGCACTCGGGGAGAGGGGGTCCCCTCAGCCCGGCCTGTGCCCTCGCAGTCTGGGAGCCCTCAGGGGATGTCTGACTGACGGCCTAGGCCTGCTCCTAAGCTGTCCGTCGGACATCCTTAGCGCTGCCGCGGAGGTGGGAGAGGCTCTGCCACTGCCGCTGTGCTCACCAGCTGTGAGTCCAGCTTCTGGGCTTCTGGCTGAGCAGCACTCCCCCTGTGGGAGCACACTGACCACCAGGGGGCAGCTCCTGTGTTGAGTGTCTGCCCCCTGGTGGTCAGTGTGTGTCATAGCAACTGGTTGTTCTGCCGTTTGGTCAATTTACATATTACCATTTTATTATATAGGAGGATGGGGGAAGATTAAGTTTTGGAAATAAGAGTAATAATACTCAATTGCTGTTTAAGAAAGATTAATGGGAATACAATATGCAGGATAGCAGGGAAGGGCCGAGACAAGGAGGAGACCATCCCTTTTGAAGTTGCTGTAAAACTGGGAATACTAGTGATAATGAGGTAAACTAGAGGGGAGCCAGAATGCAGCAACAGGAGGGTGACCTTAAAGTGCGAGACTCTTTAGGTCTCAGGAACTAATTGGATGTAATGGGCAAGGGAGAAATGAACAAAATGAGTGGGTTTTCAACTCGTGTAATTGAGAGGATTTAATAGAAATTTGGGAACTAAAAAGACCTAGGCAGGGAGAGATTTTATAAAATTAAATCTCAACAGGGAGTTGGAACTAAGTTGGTCTAGTTTGGAGAAAACTGGAGGTTGGAGAGTTCAGAAGAAAGCACCCGTCATTTCTGCAGCACCTCCTCTGCGTCGCGTGCATTTGGTCCATTCTCTCCTTTCACCCTCACCCCAGATGTGTATGACACTGGTACCAGCCAGACTGGTGGGTGAGGACACAATCTCCATGAGGCTAAGAGTTTTGCCATCGACTCAGAGATACTCAGCTACGGAACCCAGGGAGCAGTTCCGATTTGGTGAATCACCATCAGGAACATAACACTGAAGTCGTTGAGCTGGAGACAATCTCCCAGGGAAAGGACAGAGGGGAAAAAGGGAGGCTGTGGGCAGGTCATCAGAAACATCCCTCCCGCCCACCCCAGCCCCAAGGTAAGAGGAGTATGGTCAGAAACAATTTTTGGCACCGAGAAGTGAACTAATGTCATTATATACGTATTACCGGCCATCAGTGGGAGAATTCTGCCTCTTGGACAATCTGGTTTTGAATTCTACCAGAGGCAAATTGCTTCATTTCTCTGAGACTCTCTCCTGCCGTGTATTGTGGAGATAATGACCTCCCTCGGGGGTTTGTACGGAGAGGAAATGAGGAGCTACATGTGGTGGCGTCTGGCACAGGCTCTGGAACAGCAGGTACTGAGTGTGCGCAAGACCGAGCACAGGTGACGGGCGTCTGCACAGACCCACACTGTGGTCTGCAGCGTGACTCACATCAATTGCTTATGCTTTCTAGTTGTCCTAGGACTGTTGCTCTTCCTTCAAAATTGAATGGAAAGCTGTATTTCTGACGAAGGATTCCAGGTAGTTGTGTTTCGGAACCCCCAAATCTTATTGCATTATAGTCTCACTGGAACACCAAGTTCTCTTAAAAAAAAAAAGTGTGTATTTAAAACTGTAAGACACGGCAGCAAGATGAAGATATGTACGTGTACCGTTCCTTAAAATACAGCGTGAGCCCTGGCATGCCCATGCAAATGCACGTGGGAAGCTACAAAGCAACCAATCTGGGAAGTACTGGAATCTACCTGGTTGCCACTGGTCACCCGAGATGTGGCATGTGTATCACATCCCAGGCTCAGGCATTCCCATCCCTGGGACGCCCGACCTGCTGTCAAGAAAGCGTGCGGGAGGGGTCCTCCCGAGACGGTATTCTGGAGAGGGAACTGGTAAGAAATCTCTGCGCCACGCGTCCTTGTTCACCGAATTTATTGTCAAACATTCAGAACACCAGATGAGGACAGATTGAAAAGAAGCACCAAAAATCACTACAAAGTAATACCTGAGTGGAGACAGACCAGAGACAAATATTCATCTATTCAACCCTCCACCATGATGGTTAAACACAGATTAAAAACATTCACAGCACTCTACAGAACACAGTACGTTGCATTTGATGAATGACAACCAGGTGATGTAATAATGTTAATTATGTACCGTCCCAGAAATACACAGAAAAGTACGCATATGTGTATTTATCACACCATACATCATACAAAGCACTGGGAAAGATCATGCATGTCTCGATGGGAAGACCCGCAGGTGACAGGGCAAATTCCTTTGTACTTAAGTATTGTTATGATGCACTGCATTTTCTGGATGAGAACAAAACGATCAATTTGCAAACAAATGATTACTGAGTCTCTCTTGGCATGGCACAGTTTGTCCTCTACAAACTCTTCGCTACAAAAAGTGACGCAGGCCGACAGCCATGAGCTTCGTTACATACCCTTTGCCCAAACTGCTTCAGTGCAACTGGACCGTGCTGTAAGGAAAGACATGTTTCCTTTCCACATGCTTTTAGAGAAACCCATGTTTATGTCTTTGGGGGGAGGGAGTGGACATAAAATGGGAAGAACGAAATGTGCTTTGAGTTTATGTTCAAAATTAAAATGGAAAAATATACAACACAATCAGAGAGATGTGGGCATCTTTGAGCAGAGACCCTGAATGTCCTATGAATTAAATAATTTGTCTCAATAACTTATATCCATTATCTTAAACAAGCAATGTAGAAATGCAAGTCTTTACATTAAAGAACAAACAAAACTGGAATCAGTTCTCTCAAATAATTAGGAAGGAAAGAAACAGGAAAGGGTAAAATAACATTTAAAAATATACTACATGGAACTGAGATTACTTTAATTACTGAAATATCATTATTGGGTAAAATTACTTTATTTTACACACAAATACAAACCTTAGTAATCCGAGGAAAAATAAGTACAGGTCTTAGGGAAGAATCTGTCTTCGACAGAGTATTTATTTAAAAAGACAAAAAATTACATTTAAGTTTTCCGTGTGTAATAAGCTCACAAGTACCACCACCTTCTCCTAAAAAACTATTTTCATAAACTTTCACCAAACGGTGATTTCTATGCCTATAAAGCAGGGGTCCTCAAACTGTTTAAACAGGGGGCCAGTTCACTGTCCCTCAGGCCGTTGGAGGGCCGGACTATAGTTTAAAAAAAACTACGAACAAATTCCTATGCACACTGCACATATCTTATTTTGAAGTAAAAAAACAAAACGGCAAAAACACCCGCATGTGGCCCGCGGGCCGTAGTTTGAGGACGCCTGCTTTAAAGTATAAGCTAATTTTAATCTGAAATGCGAACTCCAGGAATTAAGAGCGGCCTCTAGAGCAATAGTTCTGACATACAAAGGGAGACACTGGGCAGCTTTTACCTGGAACTTTTGGTTCACCAGCCTCAAAGGAAAGGAGCGGGCCGTGCGAGAAGATGATAAAACGCAGTCACAACACGGCGGGGCGGCCCTCCGCCGTGTGAAGGCACAGTCTGCTTTATCCCAAACGACTACAAGTTCAAGTCACAGTGACAATACGCATTCCATTTTGGTCTGGTTTCTCACGGGTACGTGGCTACATTTAGTTATTCCTAAATTTAAGCAACCATCTTACAATCTCTTTAAAATAATACAGTCAAGTCACTTTTATATTTAAAAACAAAAGTAAATACACAATACAATTTCCTAATGTATATACACTAAAGAGTGGAGTTCCCCCCTCCACCATGGAGGAAGAGAAGTCATTTCTACCAATATCCCAACAAATATACCTTTGATTATGTGGAAAGCATGGTTATGTTAAATACAGGCATCTCTACTTAGAATAAGATTATTCAACACAAGGGACAGCTCATTCCAAATAACAATGTTCACTTGATGTTTAGGGCCTGTACGTCATCTTTTTACTAATATCCGCACGAGGTCAAAGTCCCCCGCCACGAGGTTACTAGGTAATCCCAGCTGCCTCCTCACTGCGAGGCTTCTTGTGTGAATGGCATCAACATTACAGTGACGTTAAACTACAGAAAATGCTGTCCTGTGTGGGGCTCAAATTCCCCTGGAGAATTCATATGGGGAGAAGTTAGAGAATCTTAACCGGGTAAACATAACAGCTTTTCAGTCTGTCATATTTCTACTTTTCTCCCAAGAGTACAACCCTGGCCCAATGTTAACATGTCAGCATTAACGGCTTGGTTTTTAATAATATTTTCCTTTAAGATATGCATTTTAAAATATGTATTTCATTGTACTGGATAATTTTCTCCTGTAAAATACGTGCCTGTAACAAAGGGATTGAATGGAAATACAAAGAAAACAAATTCTATAAACTTTCATTACGTAAGTGAGAGACACCTGTACTAAAAATGATCGGCACAACGAAATGAGAAGTTCTACATCACACAGTGAATCTACAGTAAGACCACTTCCAGCGAGTACTTCAATTCATTACTGAAAAATCATTACTGGGTAAACTAATTGTTACCCCCAGTATCAGAGAGCATTATTCCAGAAATTAGATGAAATAGAACACAACTATGCTATATGCTTTCTGTATTTTCAAACACAAATTCGCTTATGGAGTATAAGTTTTGAGGATTTACATATTTAATATAAGTCCTAAATGAAAAATACAGAAAAGATTATTTTTGCTTTAATCCCAATATGCTAAGAAAAGTTCATTGGCACAAATATCTGGAGGTATTTTACATTTTCCATTAGCTTTGGTGGCAAAGTGTGTTTTGCTAGCCAGATGAATACAGTTATATTTTCCAATGGAGGAGGTTGATGCTAAGAAAAATTCAAATGTGTCTTTTTCCTTAAAAAGGGATGTAAAAAGTCCAATCTGAAACAAAACCAGTGAAACGTGAAATATAAAATATGCCTATCATGTAGGCTTCTGAACAGTTAATAGTTAAATTCTTTGTTTATACATCTTTTACTAGTAACATTACTATAAAAATACTAAAAACCAAGATAACATTAAAAAAACAAAAACAGCATACGAACTTTGGAAAAAAGGCTACTTTTAGACTTCCTAAACTAAGATTAGGATTCAAATATGCAAACAAATTTACACTCAACTAATCAAAATACAACAACAGTTTTCCTATAAGTGTTCAAAGTTACAATGTACAGAATCAGTGCAGAAAAATTCTGACTCACCTATATCAACTTCTATACGAAATCATCAGAAATTAACTGGTTACTTGGTATTTCAAAATAGTCATTTTTTGGAAGCATAACACACCAAACGCTTTTAGTCAGTACTGTACTTGATTTAAAAATTTTCAGCCATTGGCAATGTAATCAAGATGTAGCTTAGAATATCACCTAACATTGGAAGCATGTTACCAATTCAGGTGTACTGTTATACAGGGGTAGGCAAGAGTAGGTCTTTACAGTTGTAAGTATGTGAAGCACAGTTTATTCTTAAATTATTATTTATTATTGTTCTCCATATGAACAACTGTAAGCCTACTTTTTGCCCTTGCCTGTATTTATACTATTAATGAAATAGCCATCTATTCTATGTCCAAAGTTTGTTCCATTCTTAAAACTAAGTTATTAATATACGACATTCAGTCTTCTGTATTCATCATCTATTCTCAATAACAGTGAACTCTGGAGCATTTGTAGCAACTTATTCGGAGTGCTGGCCTGGCTTTTCTTTCCTATCATCCTTTCCTTATTAACAACGAAGAACGTGGGCAGCTCACAGACTTCCTATTTCCTTGGGTTGTTGAAGAATGATGAGTAATGTCTATATATATATAAAAGCCTCATATGCAAAGTGTCCCCTTGGGAGTTTGACCAACCGGGAGTTCGATCGCTTGCTATGATGTGTGCTGACCACCAGGGGGCAGCATGGATCGAAGCAAGACCCCAGCCAGCAGCGGGAAGGGAGGCCCGGGCTAGCAGCCGGCAGCCGCTAAGGACCCTATGCGCACGAATTTCGTGCACTGGGCCTCTAGTGTATAAATAAAAGCTAATGAAAGAATTTGAGATGTCCCTTATTTAACAAGACTGGGATAACATTTAGCTCCCAGGTGTCTTAATATTCTGTAAAATTATCTTCTACATCTGTTTACCAAAGTTTGGTGTCAGGGTCTATTTTCATAATTCGAAGAGGCTCTTGTGGCTTCCTTTATCCTGGGGCGTGCCACGCTCTCCAAACTGACCCCCCGCCCAGCTCCACAAGGCACCATATTTCCTATGACACACGAGGTCACAAATCCACAGCACTGATGAGGAAAAGCAGACAACAAATGCCTGGTCACAGGCGGTCCCGACGCATTTAAAAAACTTTCCCAACCGGGTTTAATTTACTAAAACTGCAAATGCCGTGATATGAAGTTTTTGCACCCAACCTCACAATAGAGCAAGACATTACGCTAATTTAGATGCAACACCGAAGATGGAAATACAGGCCAAGTATATTATCTGGGATTCAAGAATCAACAGCCTTCGTCTGTCTCATCCTCTCTGTGTTCCCCCATTTTCCCCACAGCTTTCGGGAACTGAACTGAAAGCCGAGTTTTACCTCCTTTTAGTTCTCTTGACCACCTTCTGTAAGAAGTGCTAATAGCAGTGAGGAGAAATAAACAAACTACCCGATCAGTGGAAACTCTGAAGAGTTAAGTACAGAACTAGATAATGAACACACCAGATAATACGCCTCCTCTAAGTACTGTCTGTGTGAGCGATACGATCATCAACAACACTTTCCAGGCCTACTATCGTTCTTGCTTTTTCCTTACTGTATAGTCACGTAGATATCACAGTGTAGTCCAATCAAGAAAAGGTTTCCATTATATATCTAAATTTATCTGACCAAAATATGAAAAAAAAGATGGATTGATATGATTGACATATACTGAAGAGACTAAAAAAAAAAAAAATCATTGTTAACCAGGCACCAATGATTTTTTCTAGGACCATTATTTTAAATATTCTCATTCTGATGAAAAAGAGTTAGCAGAATTTGTTTAATTTCCAGCATGAAAAAGATCCAGGATAAAAGAGCTTTCATGATTTCTCTGGTGTCATCAGCTCTAGACTGTTAAGAGCAGTCACGTCCGAGGAGGCTTAGACACACAGAGTGCTGAGTGGCTTTCCTGCCCGTCTCCATGTGCCCAGTTATCAACAGGCCCAGGGTGATTTTTATAAGCAAAACCTTCCTCAAAACTCAGCAAGTTCCCAATACAAAGGCTGTAACGTCAGAGCCCAGGAGTTTGGTGAAGTAGATGGTCCCTGACTACCAACAGGCCATCTCATCTTCAGTAGCATCACTGAGGAAGCTGTGCGTTGGGCCAGCTGAGAACATGGCTGCAAGCACGACAGAAACAACGTGTGACCAACACAGAAACACTTCCCTTCACTCAGTGACAGAACCGCGTGCTGCGCACCGCAGAGCTACCGTCTCACCTCTGGCGGGCGTTTGGGTTCAAAGTGCATTAAGACTTGGTGAAGACCCTGTCAAAATGTAAAAAAAAAAACTTTTTTGAAAATGTGCATATATTGATGCATATAACGGCTAAAGACCCAACTAACTGCTGTTTCTAAAATGTTTAATTAGAACCCTTTTTGTTGTTCTAAAACGAAATATCTTGTTGGAATAAGTAAGACTTTAGGACTTGATAACTGCACTCACAGGAAAATGCTTTAGTGAGCACCAGTTGTACCTCGTCTGCCCGGCTGTGGAGGCTCAGTGGACTGAGCATCCATCGTCCCATGGACCAAGAGGTTCTGGATTTGATTCCTGGTTGGGACACATGCCCAGGCTGTGGGCTCAATCCCCAGTCAGGTGTGTGCAGGAGGCAGTCAATCAATGATTCTCTCTCAATATTGATGTTTCTATCTCTCACTCCCTCTCTGAAATCAATAAAATATATATTTTTAAAAGCTAATGTACTATTCACAAACAAATATAAGCTTGCTACATTTTACTCATGAGCAGTACTGATTAAACTAGGAGACCCCAGATCAACAAAGACCCAATGGTTATGGCTGTCAATGGAGGGTTCACATTCATGAATTTTCTAAAGTTCTTTCTGAATATAAGCCCAACTTCAAGTCCAGAAACAGTTAAAAAACACATTTAATCTGTAACCTGAAGTACAATTACCTCAGTGAAAAATTAAAAGATACCACGGTATAAAAGTTATGAGAATATGTATAGCTAAACATAGACAGATGTGTCCTTATTTAAATACTAGTGGCCCGGTGCACGAAATTCGTGCACATTAAAAGGGAATTAATTAGAGGAAATATTTTAATATTGCTATTTGCCCTTTCTCTATAATAGGCTTCTTTTGGCTTCAGACGTACGTTGTGACAATAGTTGGTCTTCAGACATATTCTGTCGTCAACGAAGGCCTGAGGAGGGATGGTTGGAATCAAGCTCCCTCCTCCCTACTGTCAGGGTCAGGAGTGGGGTGGGGGGGGCAATTGGGGGCAGGGCTGGTGGGGGAAGGGGCCTATTGGGGCTTTCCTTCCCACAGCTGCCAGAAGCTGGCCCCACCCCCGAGGCTGCCACTGCTTGCCATCTGTGCAGCACCGCCCCCACTCCACCACCGGTTGCCTCCCTCTGCGGGCAAAAGGCATAGGGTGCCATCGCTTGGCTGGCCTGGGCCTCCCTCTGTGGGGAGATAAGCTGGCAGGCCCTGCCCACCCACCAATGTTTCTGGCTAGTGGCCTGGGCCTCCCTCTGTGGGGCGATGGATCACGGGCCCCCAGATCAATGCCCCACAGAGGGAGGCCCTCCCCACCCGGCCTGGGCTCACCATTGATCCCCGCCCACAGGGAGGCGCTGCCCGCCCTGTTGGGGCTCTGGGATCAATGGCAGAGGAGAGGCAGGCGTTTCCCACCAGGCCTGGGCTCTGCCATTAATCCCCGCCCATAGAGAGGCCCTGACCACCAGGCCTGCGCTCTGTGATCAATCACCGCCACAGGGAGGCCCTGCCTGCCCTGCCAGGGCTCTGGGATCAATGCTGCACAGAGGGAGGCCCCGCCCACCCGGGGGGGGCTCTGCGATGGGCCCTCCCAGCCTTGGCGGCTTGCCTCGTCCTTCGCAGCCACGGCTGGCTTTGTCCGGAAGGTCTCCCGGTCTGATTAGCATATTACCCTTTTATCAGTATAGATATACGTGGCAGGCCCTGGGACAGACACATAATCTACGAAACACTCTTTCCTTCTGGGTGTGGCACTCACGTGCACTCGGTTTTTTATCCCTTTGCCTACTTCTCTCTGGTAAGAGCCGCACGTCTGCCACGTCGACCATGAGGTTATCACCTCCCTTCAGTGGAATCCGTAAGAGCAAATACGACTTCGGGGCACTAGGCATGAAGGTGATAAAGACAACAAGGGGATCGACCAAACGTGTAAGTCTCAGAAAAGACAGCAAGACCCTCGTTAACTGATGCCAAAAGGGCAAGGACCTGAGCAACCATGGAGAAGAGAAGGGGGGACCCTGTTCAGGCAGGAACGTGGAGGGAACCCTCCACAGGCAGTAGCAGCTGAGAGGCTGTAAGGGGTCCAGATGCAACGGCAGATAAGCCAGACTCCGGAACATCCCTGGGCTCTGAGAGGGACGCCAGTTCACGGGTGCAGCGTGGAGTCACGGAGACCTAAGGACTCAGAGGTGTTAGGCATTTACAGCAGATCCATCCGCAGGAAGGACTCTGTCGGCCAGGCACACCTCCGCCCGAGTTCAGGCTTTCTTAAGGCAAAGACACCTAGCTCCATTTCCTCCCTCCTGCGCTTCTGGCTACAAGTGAGCTGAAGTCTGAAATGAAGTAGAAATATTATTCTCTCATCTGTCAAACAGTAATCACCTTGGCAAGTTAATATTCCACCTGTTAAATCTTTCAGGTATACTCTTTATACTTATGCTGTTAATGGGGTCACAGTTTGTCTGTACCTCCATTAATATTATAATTGTATGCATCCAATGTGGTTCTGCACTTGATCATGCTAACTCCCCCACCCCCTGCCCAGGTAGGTGCAAACCTAGAGTTTTTCTGACCACTGAAATTTAGTTCTTTTAACTCCTTCTTGACCTGAGGCACTTTGGGCGGCCATGGTCAATGGCTACACTGGTAAATCAAGTGGCATAGATTGAACACGGACCTGCTATCGTGTCCTCACACTCACTAAGAAAAAAAACCAAGATCTGCATTTTGAAAAGTCACAAGAAAATCTCGTTACGTTCTGAGTTTGAATGACGTTTCCATCCATCAGTGTTGCACTGGTTTCTAAGGAAACGTGCCTCCTTAGGATAAAAAGGTGTATTTCCACAGACGTAAGAAAAAAAGAAAAGATCTGTGCTGTTTGCCGTAGCTGCTGAAAACTGACCGAAGACTCTCCACGGCCACTTCATTTTTGAGAAACCACACAGCTGTGAACTTCATCCATCTTTTAGGACTTCTCTCACAACGGAGTACTGTGGCACATACAAAGTAACCCACTTCTCCGGAGGAAGTTTGATAAAATGAGCAGAAAGCGCCACCTTATCCGAGTGTTTAGCAGACCATCCCAACCTGCGTGGCCAGTCGGAGTAGCTGACACGCACACAGGCCTACAGACCGCGTCCACCCTGTCGTTTCACGAGTTAAAAACCAGCGACCAGCTCACAGACGCCACACCACAAAACAAAACCACGCTCCCACGCCGCCCCAGGCATCACAACACTCATCTCCTGTTCCCAGCGCTGGAAACACAGACGCGTCCGCTCCCAAGGGTCTTGTCCACGGTGACGGGTCTGCGCGGTGCCTCTGACCACTGAGCCCAAGGGCAAAGGTCATACTCATCGCTGCCCACGTCCTCCCTCACATGAAGTTGCACAAGGCGTGGAGTGCGAGCGGGATGAAGACAAAGCAGGGGACCCTGTACGGGTGTGTGGACCCAAAAGCAATCACACCGACAGCCAGAGGAAGCGGGAACTGGGACGTCGTCTTCAACAACTTACTGTGAAGAGAGAGAAACACGCATCACGTAACGCACACTCGGAGCAAACACGAAGCATGCTGGTCATGGGTGCGGTTCTGAGAACGTGTTCTCAGTGCTTTCAGATGAAGCAGTTTTTCATATGATGTATTCAACTGTCCGTAATTTTAAAAATGATCCAACCAAGTCATATTTTGGTTAGAAAAAAGAAAAAAATATTTCCATAAAGTAACTAGTTTTGTTTCATCTTTTAAGTTTTAACAAAAGAAAAATACTAGCTGGACTTTTATTCAGCGATTCTACTTCTAGAAATCTATCCTAACAACAATAATCAATAATATTTACTAAGACTCAGCTACTGAAATATTTAACCCTACTTAAAATAGCAAAAAAACCCACCAAATAAAAAAGGAACTGTCCTCAATTCGTAAGAGGAGCATATAAGACAAGACACTAAATATTTTTAAAAGGAAAATACTGCTAGTCCCTGACTGACGATGGTTAGGGTGACAATTTTTTGATTTGTCGATGGTGCGAAAGCAATATGCACTCAACAGAAATTATAATTAGAATTCTGATCTTTTCCTGACGGGCAGTCGGTGGTAAAAAGCCCTCTTGTGATGCTGGGCAGCAGCAGGGAGCCACAGTTCCCAGGCCACCACCAATATTCTCTGGGGTAGTATTAAGTGCACTTCCCACTGACGGTTTTTTCAATTTGTGCTGAGCTGGCTCATCACGACGTAACCCCATCATGAGTCAGGGAAGCATCTGTACAAGCTGTGTCTGTTCTATCAGGAAAGACCTTTAACTTTGCAAACAGAGAGACTGAGGATAAGAGGGGTAAGAAACTTGCCTAAGGACACAGAGCTATTCGATAGCCGAGCCAAGACTAAACCCCAGGCCCGCCTGATTCTAGAATACCTGCCAGAATCAACAGAAAAGGCTCTGAGAGCAAACAACCAGCCAATGAAAAGTCAAGTTTTACTACGGAGTTTTAAACATAAACAGACCCTAGTAGACTAATGGTACAATGAACCTCATGTATCCAGTTTCAACAATTATCAAGTCATGGCCAAAGTTACTTTACCTATATTACTATCCACTTCCACGCCCATATTTTTTGGAAACAAATCTTAAACATCATATCTTTTAAGGGTTAACTTTTTAAAGAAAAAAAACAACATTATTATATCCTAAAAAGTTAAACCCATAATTAAGAAAACAAATATACTTTCATATAAACTATATTTGCATTATACCATAATTACTATTATAGTTTTCTCTATAGAAATAGTCAAAGTATTAGGAAGAGCATGCTCCAGACGTTATAAAAGAAAGGGTGATGAAGCCAGGAATAGATGTGAGAAAAAGAAAAATTAAACAACCATACCTTGATTTTATTGAAACATTGTAAGTATTTCCAAGAATTGCCATAGTTGGAATAAGGATAAATGCCAAAGGTTTACATGGATCAGGATTAAGTTTAAAGTAATACCTATTTCGAAGAGAAAAAAATAAAAAATATAAATCAACAAGGCACACCTGAGCATCTCACATGATCAGAGTCAATCAACTTAAAAAATTTTCAAAACATCCCAGTAACAATAGAGGCACAAGAGAGCTCTAAGCAGCTCATGAAATCTTTGATAAATAATTTTTGCTCTAGGTCATCTTTATATCCAAGTTTTATATGGAGAATTATATTCAGAAACTACCACAGGAGATAAAAAATATTCATTATGAACACACTTCCTTTTTATAAGTATATGCCTGAAAGTTCATATAAAAATTTTCTAAAGCAAATTACTGAAAATTTATTAAGGCTGCTTAAAAAGGAAGATGAAATAAAGGTTTATATAAAGTAATTGTTCCTTATCTTTTTAAAATTCAAATTCTCATCTCGCATTTATTGACAGTGAAATATCTGTAGCCTTTCAGAATCATAAATTTGTGCTCCTTCAAATATATGAACTCTCCCCAAATATGTGAACAAAAATCTGATCTTCGACTAAAAGGAAGGACGAAGGAAGGAGGTTAGCATCTGGTAACCTGTGATTTAACTTATCACACTTATTTTGTTTCTATCAATTAAAAAAACAGTATTTCCAGTATTTAGACAATCTAAAAGTTTTATATAATTTTTGAAAACTATACTGAGTAGAGGTTCAATGATTACTTAGATAGGTAGCCTATTTTTCTGAAACAATTTGTCAATAACTAAATATTCTAGAAATAGCTTAGAGGACATTTCCGATTCTTATTGACGTAGGACACTTATCAAGGTAGCAAAGCAAATGCTGGTTTTCATTAGTAAGACAGCTGGTCATTTGTTTTAGTTCAATGTTTGGGCCATGTTAGAAAAATACACACTTCTTTCATTATTTCTAGTTATTTTTAAATGGAAGGATTTTTCTTCCCCCCAAATTTAAGAAAACACGAAACTGACCATGGGTTGAAAAATACCTCGAGCACTAGCCGTATGAGTACCTTAAAGCCACCAAGCAAAGCACATTTTCCCATGCCTGCATCAAAGAAGGTGAAAGGTGGCCATTTCCTCTTTGGGGGGCAGGTTTTGGGGAAGTTTATATTCTCATGGGAAGGGGGAAATGTGGCTGTACTGACAGTAAGTTCCGGGGCTCGCCAGCCTCCGGCCCCTGCGGGTCCCATGTTTGAGCCCCTCCGTGACGGTCAGCGAGCAGCACACACCGCAAGTTCTTGAGCCAGTAGACGAGCGAGGGCACGCACAGCAGCACGACCCAGGCCAGCAGCGTGGCCACGGTGGTGTGCATGCGCAGGCTGTCCTCGGCTTCACCCACCGACAGGCGGGGCGGGTGAGCCGCCGCCTCCTTGTGCTGGTTGCATCTCTTGTCACTCCTCCGAGAGTGTTTCGGGTTCTGTAGAGCAACCAGGTAAAAACAACAAGATGTTAGGTAAAATTTAAGCTTACTTCATGGAGAATCGTATAAACCAATGACTCAATAGCTAAATAAACAAAAGCATCTGTCTATCACCAAATGGATAGAAAATACTGAAATTACCTCGTTGTAAAGAGGTTATCAGTGATAAAACTTTTATTCCTTGGACTTGCCATTTCCACTGTTGAGAACATGTTTTCTAAGTAATTACTTAAAATGAAATTTAAAATATAGTTTGTAATAACAAAAATGATACTGACAAATTAAACTTAGAGAATCCAACTCTATTTTAATATTCATTAGGTTCACTTTTTAAAAAAAAAAAACATTTTTATTGATTTCTGAGTGGAAGGGAGAGAGAGAGAGAGAGATAGAAACATCAATGATGAGAGAATCATTGATTGGCTGCCTTCTGCATGTCCCCCAGTGGGGACTGAGCCTGCCACCTGGGCATGTGCCCTGACCAGGAATAGAACTGTGACCTCCTGATTCATAGGTCAATGCTCAACCACTGAGCCACACGAGTCCGGCCATTAGGTTCACTTTTTATAAAATTACTTAAGTTTATAAAACCATTTAAACAGCATGAAATCCCATTATTAAAAAACCAACCTAAACTTTAAAAATGTCCCATGTTCTTTCATATTAAAGTGATGTAGAGTTTTGAAAATAAAACTTACCACAGTTGGGCTATTTTTAAAATGTGTTACACTGGCTTGCAGATGAACAATCTAGGAAAAAGAAATGATCATTTAATTTTACTTTCTGTTTATATCAAAATTGAGAAGCAATCTAAAATTTTAAAAAATCTAAATGATTAAAAATTCACTTAAACATTTAAATTTAAAAGTATTCTTTTAGAAAAGATAAATAACTACACATGCTTGCTACCATGGATTAAAAAACAAACAAACAATACAAACTTCCAGAGTATGTTGGGGCCAGGATATATTGCTATACCTCTTAGATTCAGGAGCCTCTGTTTAAATGCCCTGCTGCAAGCAACTTCAAGTGTCTTGTGAATAAAACATCTGATTATATTCAGTACAGTATAAAGTGTAACATGTTTTATATATTGCAAATCTTTGAAAATCTGAACTCAATTATATTTGGTGGTGAATTGTTTGTAAGAATCTGATAATGTCTGTAAGTTTAATTTACTAGATTTGCTTAAGTATTTTGTAAAATTCTTTATTGTTGAAAGTATTATATATGTCCCCTTTTCCCTTCATTGTCCTCTCCCATACTTACTAGTAAGTATTTGAGAAAGTTTTGAGTACTGGGTTAGTTGTTTGAAATATTCAATTAAAAACTCAAAATATTATATTTGTAAATAAGAGTAGTTCTAAATAGTTTTTTTTTCTGATGAAAATAATCTATAATGTGCATGTATTTGCATGTATTAGTGTTAAAAACAGATGCAAATGAACCCTTGTTTACAAAAAGAAAAAAACATCATCTATTCTGGAGTCAACCATCTCTACATGAGACTAACGTGGGGAGTATGCAGTGTATATTTTCCTGCAAAGCTTCAGCTTTCCTGAAAGTGTTACTTCCCCAGTAGAATTAATCAGCCAAATTATTTTTATCATTGTCCTCTGATTCTTCAGCAACATATGTAATATTATGCAAGATTTCAGCATGACTGAAAGCTGGATCCTACTGACATAACATTTTGTTTTGTCTATAACCCCTGCTGAGAGGGGGGTGTGAATAAAAATTGCTCTAGTGCAGTGGTCGGCAAACTCATCAGTCAACAGAGCCAAATATCAACAGGACAACAATTGAAATTTCTTTTGAGAGCCAAATTTTTTAAATTTAAACTTCTTCTAACGCCACTTCTTCAAAATAGACTCGCCCAGGCCGTGGTATTTTGTGGAAGAGCCACACTCAAGGGGCCAAAGAGCCGCATGTGGCTCGCGAGCCGTGGTTTGCCGCTGCAAGTCTAGTGAAATGCTTTGTACAAGTTAACCTTACTTGCAAGAGCAGGAAGCAACTTGAAACAGATCATATCTTTCCCCCACTCCCCCTCCATTTTTTTAACTAACTCAACTCAGACTAATAATTTCCGCTTTACGGTTAACTATATATTTTAAGTAACGAAGATGTTAAAAACCTTTACACTTCAACCTGTTGTACAACATAAAATTACTGCATGGCAATTAAGAGTGTTTGTTAACAACACATACAGGAAAGCGTACGGCTGCCTGATACCAAGCCCAGCCACGCTGCCGATACGGGTCTGCTGTACCTTGAACACGTAGTAAAGGTAGGTGAGAAGTATGGCAAAGGCTCCACACGTCGCCCAACTGATTAGGATCAGAACAGCGGTCAACAGGGGCAGGTCTGGCGAGAGCATCCTGGTGTCTTTCGGAAGTTCAGAGGGCCTGGGAAGACAAGAAAACTCCTCAGTTATTTGCACAACCCCACACAGGACGCAGCCAGGACCGTGCTCCGCCAGGCGTCCCTGCTTAACATGCAGGTGCCACAAGGTTAAGAGTAAGCGATCTTTTAATACAGGCGAGGGGTGACACATGTTTGATGGTAAACCCTGTCATCTACCGTGACAGCTCCTCTTCCATGTAGATTCAGTACGGCCGACTCTGTGCTGAGGAAGAAGACTATGTTGCTAAGGGTAATCAATAACTACAGGCCCTGAGCTACACGGGTCGGATCTGGACAGGTGGCCAAACAGCTTTCTATTTCTTCAAGCCTCAAGGTCACTCACACACATGATGGTGGAGGAAGGCGCATCCCCCGCACTGCCCTCGGCGGCCGCGAGTCACGTGCCATGCTTGGGGAGAGGAGTGGCCGAGGAAACCAGGCCAGTGCTTTATCGGAAGAGCCTACCTGCAATTTGAAATGAAGGCTGAGGGCCTAAAATAAAGCCACAGGCAATGCCGCTGGAGCTCTGACACCCCTCACCGCACCGGAGCCCACGTCTATTGATGGAGTGTCCTGCCCTCAGGTCTGACTGGAAGTGAGCACAGCAGATGCACTGCCAGCAACACCTCCTCCTTGGAGAGAGTTATAACCGTGAAATTTAAAAATACCTGTGCAAGCTGCCTAACATTTTCCATTAGCTCAAGCAATAAGGTAAAAGAAAGCAAAGGTAGTGTGTAACCTGCAAAGATAAAATTATCTCTGACAATGACACAACTTTCAACACGGACCCACATTTTGCTATTGGATTAAAAAACAAACAAATAATACAAACTTCCAAATAATATAACCTCTTCCTGCGAAGGTACAGTCTGATGGAAGCAGGTTAACTTTAAGGTTCCTCATCAGAATACAGTTTTCTTCTTAATTGGGAGCAGCGAGAAAGCTCCCGCTCGTTCCCTCTTTACCTCTTCAAGGCGAGCCACAGCGAGGCCAGGAGCCGCACGGCTGTGGACGAGAGCAGGCCGCCCCAGTGGGCCGTGCACGTTCCGAACAGGAAGAGGATCAAGGAGACCAGCGGGAAACACATGCTCTGACTGGTCAGGACGATGACATCTAACTCCGGTAACAGCACGACATCCCACATCTCCTTAAACCACTTGTACCTGTGGATGGAAGGAAACAGACGAGTGAACGCAGAAAGCGAAAATAAAGACGATCAACTGACATTCAAGGACCCAACATGGGAGGTGTGCCCCACACTGCCATGATACTGGATTCGTAATTACACTAAAAACACACTTGAAGTCATTTGTCTCCCCAGTGATCTCCTGTTCTTCGAGGATCTGAGCCACGCGTCTCAGTGCTGTGTTACTGCTCTTACTGCTCCTCGTAATGAAATCGTAAGTGGTGTGTGGTTTTTTTCAATGTTAGAAAGCCAATAGCTAGTTTTAATGACAGAAGACAAAAGATCTAAGCAATGGTTCTTAAGCAAAAACCAAATTTATATAAACGAAGAGCGGGTTGTTAAGTAGGGTAGAGAGATCTACAATGTACTTTGTGTGGGACGTAAGAAAAAGTAATCTGGCCCCATCTCATCGGTAGTCTACAATGGTTTATTCACGATCTGGGCTATTCAAAGACCATATTCATCCCTCCACAAATGTTACAGGCCTGGTGTATTTACAGTCTAAGTTTAGATTGATTATACACACACACACACACACACACACACACACACACACACGTTCAATGATTATACTATTAAAGTAAATGTTGATAGACTTATCAGGCCTTTGTCTAAGAGAAAAATCCCGTTTACCAGAGCAAGTCAATTGCCATATTTGTATGAAAAGGTATATTCCACTATGGAAACAAACATAGTGTTTTATATACAATACAAAATTAAAATCATTACCACAGGTAATAAAACTTACCCCAACAGAAACTTAATCATAATTACAAAAGGATCAACTTTGTACGGTTTGGCTTCTTTATCCAACATAGTAGCATATTCTAAGCAATGACCTGAGGATTTGAAGACATGACAGGTAGTGAAGACTTCACAGCAACGACAGGTGGGACACGCTACCTCCCGCACTGTCGGTGAGAGCTCACACAGCGTGGGAGAGAAGCCAGGTCTGCACACGCCCTTTCCCATGCCCACCCACAGTGCAGGAACGCCCCTTTCTCCACGCCCTCATTACCACTGAAATCATCTCTGCTTTTCTGTTTTTTAAAAAAAATATATTTTATTGATTTTTTACAGAGAGGAAGAGAGAGGGATAGAGAGTTAGAAACATCGATGAGAGAGAAACATCGATCAGCTGCCTCCTGCACACCCCCCACTGGGGATGTGCCCGCAACCAAGGCACATGCCTCCGACCGGAATCGAACCCGGGACCCCTGAGTCCGCAGGCCGACGCTCTATCCACTGAGCCACACCGGCTTCGGCTCTCCTTTTCTATTTATAGTCATTCTAGTGAGCACGACCCACGATAATTTTTTATAAACATCATGGTTCAGAATTACTTCTGTAACTGGTTTGAGACAGAATCCCATAGGTAAATCCTCTAGATTAACCAATGTATTTTGAGGTCTCTATGAACTCTCCAGGTATAAATTCTGTATGTTTGAGAATCAACTACCAAGTCACTTTAAACTCAGAAGGATGAGACGTCTCCTTCAAACTTTCTAAAAATATTTACATTCACGTACGGTGATGTCATATTCCCAGAATGACCTCTTACTTAAAAGACTGGGCCTGGGCGGAGCGCAGCAAACGCTGTTGCTTTCTTCCTGGAATGTAACTAAATCCGGTTAAAACAAACATTAGAGGCAGACTGGAAACTGTCACAAGCCACATTAAAGGGAACGAGTCCCTGCGGAAGGACTTGGCAAAAGGGAAACCATGGAGATCTTTGACTGCTGCTATGTATTCTGGCCCTATCCTCTTTCCTCTCGCTTGCCTCCCTTGATTACTGTCCAAACACAAATTTGTGAGGACCTGACGGAGGCGAGTCTCCCGGGAAACTGTCCTATGGCTGTTCCCTGTGAGGCCTGTCCAATGCGCTGTATATCCTACACTGGCCTCTCCAGATCCAGTCTCCACCCTACTGGGCTCTGAACGTTGGGAAGCTGCCTTGTATGGACTGGCTCCATGTAGGTTCAGTGACCGAGAGGCACTGGCCGACAGGAGAGGGGGTGGAAACAAGGTCAGTGTGTTGGCTTCCCCGCCTGACCCCTGCCGAGCCCCAGCGTTCCTGTCCGCAGCCTGCCGCTGCCGCAATGCTGTCCTTCCTAAGCTCGCTTGTCGGCTCTCTCCCTGGCCCTGGCACCCACCGGATCAGGTGGCTCTGCGGCTAATCTGGCACTTTATCATGTTCTGTTACCCTGCACATCCTGGTACCTTTGAAACATTACACTCCCAAGTATTCCATTCAACGTGCCAGGACCCAATTAATAGTTGATACAGCTCCAACATTACACTGAATGCCTACTATGTGCCTGGCGCTATGTTAAGTACCAGGAACAGAATGGAGAACAAGATCCCTGCCGATAAGCCTCTCCAAATTGAGAGGTCCTCAGAACAGCGGGAAGGAATTTCAGGCACGAGGGCATACAATGGAGAAAACAGTAAGACATTTCTTGGGTATCTTTTAAAACTTAGAGGATCTCTGCCCTAACCAGTTTGGCTCAGTGGATAGAGAGTCGGCTTGCGGACTGAAAGGTCCCAGGTTCGATTCCGGTCAAGGGCATGTACCTTAGTTGTGGGCACATCCCCAATGGGAGGTGTGCGAGAGGCAGCTGATCGATGATTCTCTCTCATCATTGATGTTTCTATCTATCTCTCCATCTCCCTTCCTCTCTGAAATCAGTAAAAATATATTTAAGAAATAAAAAAATAAAACAAAACTTAGAGGATCTCAAATCCCTGGAAACGTGAGAGAGATAAGTTATAAATGATCAAGAAATGGATTTTTCTCCCTTAGCCACATGAAAGATGAAAAAGTAGTAATGAAGCACGGAGGGAGGGAGGAGGGGGTGAAGGAGGTGAGAGGGGGGAGGGAAGGGGAGGAAGGATAAGATTCTTACCTGCTGAGAAAAGGGAGTATAACTGTCCTCCATAAGCAAGAAGGATGCTCGACACAACGTAAGCAGGAAGAGCTCCGCCGTGAAATCGAACGACCTAGAAAACAGGCAAATCCAGGAACGACTTCTGAGTCGTCCGCCAACACAGTACGTGTGCTTTCACGGGAAACAAAAATGTCGTTCTTCACTGGCTCTCTCGTGACGTGGCCACAAAGGTGTTTCCGGTAATGGTATCACACTCTACGTAAAATAAATGGTAACAGTATCTAGGACACTAGAAACATGGTACCTGAATTTCTCATCAGAGGCATGATAGGGAAAATACATAACTGAGTCATGAGCATGGCACACTTTTTATCAGGCACGTTTCCTGAGCATTTCTTTCAGGCAGGGTACTCGGCATCTCGTGTGCATTATTTCACGCTCTCCCCCGCAAACCCTGAGGTGGTTCTTATCCCCATTTTACAGACAAAACTGAGGCCCAGGGAGCGAGAGTAACTTGCACAGTTAAACACATAACACGCCAGCAAGTGACCAACAACTGAACCGGCACCCGTTCCGTATGCAGGACAACACCCAACCCGCCGCGCCTCACCGGCCACGGCCGGTCTGTCCTCTGATGCACATGTAGACAGGCTCGGCTGCCGAGCACTGAACCCACTAGACTTTTCTTTGTCACCAACCTAAATTATGAGGCACCACAATGACATGAGAATAGAGTATGTTATACCCTCAGCCCATACCTCCAGGCACAGTAACATGTCTTTTGAACATACTAAAAACACGAGAGCATGGATTCTAAGAGATAAATTTTCTTAATAATTGATCCCTTAACGTTTTACTCATTACAGCCCTCCATGACGCTCTTTTCCAACTTGTACTAACATTTAATCTTCTCTTCCTAACGCAGCACAACATTTTCACACTTAACTTACAATTTCCTAATGTTCACAAATTTAACAATACTTAAAATCTAGTTCTCATTAGGTTGTTGTGAGGATCAAGTGAGATACTGCATATACTAGTAAAAAAGTTTCTAATTTAATTTCGACTTGTAAGTTTTTATGTGTTTTTTTTTCAACTTGTAAGTTTTATTATCATTATAGGATTAAATGATTTAAATTAAAAATATTCTGCTATGCCAGGATGGCAAAACATGAAAAATAAATAAAGTGAAAGCAATAAAAGGCACAATAAACATTTTAATGAATTTTAAAATTATGTAACTTCTCTGACAGATCAGTATTATCTATTGCACAATTCTGCGAGTTATAATGATGTTGAATCATAACATAGCAGGTCTGCTACTTGATAAATTATTTTTGTAACACTATTTACCTATGAGTTATAGAAAGACACTCTCCAAATAAATTTAAACTATTTTT
Organism: Eptesicus fuscus; assembly: GCF_027574615.1. NCBI lineage: Eukaryota > Metazoa > Chordata > Mammalia > Chiroptera > Vespertilionidae > Eptesicus > Eptesicus fuscus. The sequence goes on along the minus strand of NC_072483.1, from coordinate 87,782,995 downwards.
CAACATGTTTATTGAATATAATTTACTTTTCACCTTTCACAAACTGAGCATGCACAAAATTAAAAGTTCTTTGAAAGTGTTCATTTATATGACGGAGCCTACAGATTTTATTAGGCCATGAATTGTAATGTACGAGCAACATGAAATCTTAATATGACGTCCATTTAGCCAAGGACATGAATTTATTTGAGAATCAGGAATCAGCTCTCATTTCTAGGAAGTCTCAAACATGAAAACACCCCTTACAGCCAGGGTCAAACCCCTAAAAGCAAGTCTCAAACATGAAAGCGCCCTTACAGCAGGGCGGCCAGTGTGGCCCGTGCGCCAGGATGGAGTTTAGGTTTGGTTAACGTGGGAGGAAGAAGAGGAAAGGGGGGAGCAGCAGCAGCAGCTGTAGTGGTGCTGGCCGCAGCCAGAGGCCACGGGTGGTCTGCTGAGTGTTTATTCTCTGGCCCTTCCCAGAAGTTTGCAACCCCTGCCTTGCCGGACCTATCCACAAGACAATCAATAATCAAACAGGGGTCTCTCTTACCTGCCCAAGTATTTGCGGAAAGGAAGTCTTAATCGTCACCTAGTTTAAAACAATCATTGAGAAAAATGTTATTTTCCCTAAAGCTTCTCCAGGTCACATTTTATTAAATTGAGCATTTTATTAAATAAAAATTAACTTTTTTATGGTAATAAACCTAAAGGCACTCAACCTCTCAAAAGAATCCTCTGAACCACCAACATTTAATTTGTATCAAATGTTCAGTAAAATATTTTCCCATATTCTAATTCTTTGACAACTGAATGAATGCCATGGTATACATAGTAACCCTTTACTCACTGAAGTATTTAACTAACCAGAATATCAAATTACTACATCATGCAAGCTAAAGGAACTTATTAAGTGACTGAGTGCAGTTCAGTGGAAGCAAGATATTTCCCATAAACTAGAAACCCGTGATGTCACCACAAATGTTTGCTTCAGCCACGTCCGTCTGGAGTCCTTAGAACCTGGCCTGTTCTGATACAGGGAGGGACTCTTCTGGTTCACGAACCCATAAGTTAATAACATGTTACTGTGGAGCTCTATTTCCCTTCCCTCAGCCCAAGGAAATCTATGTGATTGTAACACAAACACAACAGGCACTAAATTGCCCGGATTAATGACTAACAGAAACTAATATAGTTAGTGAAAAGCAAAGAAGGTCCTTAAGCTTATCCAAGAGCTAGGAACCAATGCGCACCATGCTGATGAGCGAATGAAACCCCACAGCTGATTTCAGGATGTTCTTCAATTTACAAAGGACTTCTGCTCCCACACTGAAAGGGTTACACTTGAGTCGCAATTTTAATTTTATTTTCTCTTACTTACTAAGATGCGTACTTTCAGTGGTCCAGCTAAGAAAATACTGAGGTGGTGCTAACAGGTAAAATGGAGAATACTTAAAGTAATATACATATCTGTTTCTTTTTTATGAATGTCTACTTCCAGTATTTATTGCCTTCTGCATCACCATGTATCTGAGTCTACTATAAAGTACATCTGCAGTTTATTCTATAGCCAAGTCTTAAAAGTGAAGCCAACATACAGCTTACCTCATACTGACAGTCGGAAGACGTGTACATCTTTAACAATGCTACGTGGCTGTCATTGTCTGGCTGGGCAACATGGAGTTTCAGAGAAATTTCTGTTGAAGATGGGACCCTGAAAAGTACCTTAAATGTCAATTCTCAAACACAGAATGCTATTAAATCACAACGGCTAAGCCAGTCCTCGGCCCAGCACAGCGTGGTAATGGAGAGGACGCTGGGTGTGAGACGCATGGTTACGGAGGGACACTCCCAGCATGTCTGAATGTTCCCTCGGGGGCACAGGAGTCGGGGAGGGGGGGGGGGGGAAGGGTTCATGTTTCAAGCAATTAAGGTTTACATTCTGTATCAGTTAAATAAGAATACTATACATTATATTATCTTATGGGCACAATGCTACATTATGGATACCTACATTTTACTAAGAGGCACTTTAATGATTCCACTCTGATTTAAGTAAACTTAGTAGAATGTGTATTATTAAAAAAACAAATTTTAAGGTAAATTCTTTCATCTACTTACTGTGCAATGGTTAGTGAATCTTCATAAGACCAGGGTATGTGAAGTTTATAGATACTAGTTATTTCTTCTGTGAAAACAAAACGAAAACATGTATTACTAACCTTATGTCACACCAAATGCTATATAAACTACTATAATACCTAACTAATTATAGTAGTTATAATTATAGTAGTTCATAAGAAACCAGTAAGAGTTACATCACATAATAGAAAATTATGGAGAATGATTAAATAATATATATATATATATACATATACATATACATATATATATATATATATATATATATAAATAAAAGGCTAAGCGACCGTCTGACTGGTAGCTATGACCTGCAATGACCACCAGGGGGCAGATGTTCTGACTGGTAGCTATGATGCGCACTGACCACCAGGGGGCAGGGCAGATGCTCAACGCAGGAGCTGTTGAACTACGGTGACTTGGCAGTGGCAGTTCTCGGGTGATGCACCCTGGAACCAGAGAGGAAGGAGCCCAATTCCAGGGTGCATCACCTGAGAACTGCCCTCTCACAATGCAGGACCCCTTGGGAGATGTCAGGGAGCCAGTTTTGGCCTGATCCCCGCAGGCCAGGCCGAGGGACCCCACCTGCTGGATGGACCCTGCTCACTCCATACATGCCCTTCGAGCCACAGCGCCACCCCAGGTGCGGCCGGCCAGGGAGGGACCGTGGGAGGTTGGCTCCAGGGCATGTTCAGCCCGTCTCGTCCAGTCCCATCCTGCTGGCCACCTTCTAATTAATTTCCTTTCAATGTGCATGAATCCGTGCACTGGGGCACTAGTGTTTTATAATATTAGACTTATAAAAGATATTAGAGCATATGGGAAGGACTAAGAAACTGGAAAAACATTAAGCAGCTAATCTGAATTACTATTATAATAAAACAGCAAGCTAGGTAGTGTTTTTAAAATGTGGATATTTAAGCCTGGGCTGGTGTGGCTCAGTTGGCTGAGCATCGTCCTGTGTACCAAAAGGTCACCGATTTGATTCCCAATCAGGGCAATGCCCAGGTTTCGGGCTCGATCCCCAACCCCTAGTTGTGGTACGTGCAGGAGGCAGTTGATCAATGTTTCTCTCTCTCTCTCTCGCTCTCTCTCTCTCTCTCTGAAATCAATAAAAACATATTTTTTAAAAAGTGGGTGTTAAAACTAAAACAGATGCTTACCATTAACACATTGTGGACAGATCACGAGAATTCTCGCTTCATATTACACAGTGTTTTACAAAGTATCACACTTTATAAAGATATTAGCTGGTAAGAGCATGTAATAAATAACCTCAAAATGCAATGGGTATTTAATTTTAAAGCGTGCCTTTAACATTTATGTAAAATGTTTTTTGTACTCGTTCAATAGAAACTTATCTGGCCACTGGGTAAAGCTAGCAATAAAACTACTGGTCCGCAATGTGTTAAGAAAGGGTACATGTTAAATCTGTTGGAAATATAAACAGCTTTTCTATTACTACATTAAATTTTACTTCACATAAATATAGAAAATTCAAGTGAAAACCTGCTGATTCTTCAAATGACAATACCTTTCTATCTTATTGTAAAATACACTGACCTTTGACTCCTGAGCACTTGCTGTCTACGTTGACTTGAAAAGCTTGGTATATCTGATAGAGTTTGATCACAAAAACAAAAGCAAAAGTTTACTTGTTTGTTTAACTAAACAGTAAAGTAAAATCAAATCCTTCTTATACGCGGGATTATTACCTGTCCAAAGTTCAGAAGCTCTACATTATAGAATAGGCCGCTTGTGTTTAATTTCACTTTCCTTGAAGATAATCCTGTTAAATTAAAAGTACCATATTGCTTAGAATACCAAAGAATAACAAAAGTACAAATTGCTTAAAGAACATTAAAATTATGCCAACAGATTTTTTTTTAAAATATATTTTATTGATTTTTTACAGAGAGGAAGAGAGAGGGATAGAGAGTTAGAAACATCGATGAGAGAGAAACATCGACCAGCTGCCTCCTGCACACCCCCTACTGGGGATGTGCCCGCAACCAAGGTACATGCCCTTGACCGGAATCGAACCCGGGACCTTTGAGTCCGCAGGCCAACGCTCTATCCACTGAGCCAAACCGGTTTCGGCCCAACAGATTTTTAATATTAAAAAAGAGCTTATAGGTTCTGACTTCTGACATGAAGGCATGAACTCCTAAAAATCCAATTCTCCTTCAAAAAATTCTAGATAAAACAAAACATTTACAATGCCTTTCAATCACATGTATGTGCTTTAAAAAACCAAATACATATTTCCAGTGTCGATATGGTATGCTTTCTTGGTAGATTTCATCTCATAAGCTTGCTATCTTTAATGAGCTAAGTGATCGAGTTGCCATTTCTGTACTGTTCTCAGTGTTTTTCTACCAAAAAAGGATAGAGGAGGGATAAAAATCTTACAGGAAGTTTCCTCTATTAAGTAGATTAGATTCTTTTCATGAATGGCATAAGAGCCAACCAAAATAGAGATTCCATTATCCAAAGCCAGAAAAACTTAAACAAGAAAGTAACAATAGTATTGGATTATAACCCAATGAATAAAATAAATATGCATGGTCCACTACTGACATACATAAAAATTGAATAAATAAATAAATCAGGAAGAAGAGACAACTTGCTCTTAGGAAGAATTCTAGTAAATATAGTGTGTCAGTGATAATTGCTTCAGACTAGTGAACTAATGGATGCTAAGATTAGGGGGTTATTTTGAAGAAAAAAAAAACACAGGTTACTCACAAAGTATCTCCCCCAAAGTATTTATTAATTACAGTAACTTCACAGTAGAAAAACCTGGCAGACACCACCTTAACCAAGTGGCCAAGGTCAACATCACCGGTGATCACACACAGTGAGTGACAAAACGTGTCCTCTGATGTGATCCATGGAGAAGGACTTACCACTTCTGTGATATTCTTGCCAAAAATGCGTAACACCAACTAACAGGAAAGCTTTAGACAAATCCAAATCAAGGAATATTCTACAAAATAACTGTCCAGTGCTCTTCAAAGGTATCAAAATTAGAAAAGACAAGGAAAGACTGAGGAACTATGAAAAGATTAGAGGAGACGAAAGAGCCATAAAACCTCAAAGCAACGTGGGCCCTTGGAGAAGAACCAAGGTGGAAAAGCTCCGGAAAACCCAAGACAGCCCGCGGCGTAGTGAGCAGTGCGACGCTGATGCTAACTGCTTAGTTCTGACAACTGCACTGTTCACGAGGCCAACGTTAGGGAAAGATGAGTGACGGGTGCACAGGAACTCTGTACTCTTTCTGCAAGTCTAAAATTACTTCATAAAAAAACGTAAAAGAATCCGTAGTTACATGTATTTAGAGAAATCTTGAAACTGTCACAGGGCAGGCAGAAATTTATACCTTATAATAAGCCTTTTATAAAAAGTGCCAATACTGAGTATAAACTCACATGAGAACACACACACATACACACACAAACGCATGTGATCATGGATACATTTATTTTAAAGTTCCTTTCTCAGAAGATGACGGCTGGCCCAGTGTTAAATAAGAGTCAAACAATGAACACATCACATGCGAAGTCTAGGGCTACATTTGAAATACACAACAATACTCCTTTACATGGTTCTGCTTCATGGCCACAGCCTTGCGAGAGAATCAGCATCGTTAAAAAGAAAGGCAAGTCTTCAGATTTCCAAAATCAAAATACTTACCGAAGGAAAAAAGATGCGTTACAGGAAGCTGTATGGATCTTGTCTCTCTTTTAAAGAATTCACAATCTACAACGAACTGAAATAGAAACATTGATTTATTAGGAAGAAAATAACAATAAATTTTAGTAAAACATCTTGATGTCTTGAGTGGAAAATAAAAGTCGTCAGCTTTGGGGAAGGTATTATGTGCCACACCCTAACTCTGGCTACGCTAAAATGGCAAGCATTTCTCAAGGAGAGATGCTAAACTAAGAAGATTTATGAGCAAGCTTAATTTAACAAAAATCATTAGTGTATTGTGTATTTTTGAGTACCTCTTTTATTCTCACTCTGCCCCGTTTCCAAATATATTTCTCTTCCCCTACCCAAGTGTATTTTTAAGAATGGGGTCAGTTTCTTCCCCATTTGTGTGCTTCCTTTATAATTCCTGGCATAGACTCTTGCATATAAAACGGTCTCAATAATTAATAGATTTTGAAAGACTGATGTTCCCACTTGGAATAAAGCGACTTGGGTTTATTCTGCTTAGTTCAAGTCAGACTGGTCCTACCAGTCTTAGGTGAATCATTAAACTGGCATTCAGACAAGCCCGATGCTGACGAATTCATCAAAAAAGAACAAATATTTAGCATGAGTGGCCCCAAACATTCTGATAATGACTTTAACCCATTCGTTACCTTACTTCCATGGATAGATGGCACATAAACAACAAGATGAGACAAAGATGGATAGTCTTGGAGTCTTAACGTCAGAGACTAAAAAAAAGGTGAAAGTACAAAGCTGATTTATATAGAGCTTAAAGCACTTTAAAAGAAAAATAAATTACAAACACTATTTGTTATATAATACGTTATAAAAAAACAGATTCCAAACTTTATATTCAATACTTCATAAGGTACCCATGTTTATATTTTCAGGTCAATAATCCTGCTGAAAGTGAAATTCCTAATAATTATGTGAATATGGACTACCAAAATAGTCCTGCATCTCTTGAACCGTATCTGTCCCTTCATGTGAAACAAATGACATTTAACACTAAATTTAAATATTTTACATAATTATTTCCAGATGCTCTTTCTTTTTATAATTTGTCTATTTGTTTCAAACAATGTTACAGCATTATTTCTACATTTATTTTGGTAGCATATGACAGAGGCTCAACAGTTGATGATGAATGAATGGATGCTAAATATGATGGAAGAGTTTGGACCCTAATCTCAAATGATTCTGATCAAGCCCAAGTAGTAAAGAGTTGCTGGCTAATGATATATATGAACATCATCCCGACTATTCAGTAAAATCACATGAAGACACAGCAAAGCAAGACTAATAAGGTACCTCACCAAATAAACATCTCTTCTCAAAATTAAGACCAGACCCTATATCCATATTTTGAGGAATGAATAGCTGGAGATGCATCTATTTATTGAAAAGCCAAGTCATCAAGTAGTTCTGAAAGCCACTTTTTCCCCTGGAAGTACATGCAGAGGTGGGGTAGTGACATGTTGTACAATTTGCATGTGCTGAGACATTGCTGCAGATAACTTTCTCCACGGCACTGCAGGGCAGCTATGTGGGCAGCCCCGAGAGGTTCTGAGGCTGGAGAGCAGCTGTCTGTCAGTGAGTGGCCGTCTAAGAAGCTGGTCAGATTCCCGTGGGAGAGCGTGTTAACAAACTCCTGGGCTTCTCCTCAATCTACAGCAATGTTTCTGCAACAGACATCTATGTTATCTCTCTACATAAAAGCCCAGTGACTGTTATGGCAGGACGACCAGGATAACCAGAACAACCGGTCGCTATGAGGCGCATTGACCACCAGGGGGCAGACGCTCAACGCAGGAGCTGCCCCCTGGTGGTCAGTGCACTCCCACAGCGGGAGCGCTGCTCAGCCAGAAGCCGGGCTCACGGCTGGTGAGCACAGCAGTGGTGGCGGGAGCCTCTCTTGCCTATGCAGCAGCACTAAGGAGCAGCGAGCCAAGCGGTAAGGAGCGAGCAGGCGGGCGGTTAGGAGCGAGGGGGTCCCGGATTGCAAGAGGGCGCAGGCGAGGCTGAGGGACCCCTTCCCTACCCCCCGCCCCCGTGCACGAATTTCATGCATCAGGCCTCTGGTATAATATAAATGGAAGGGCCTTGAACCTACCTTCAAATCGAATTTTAAAAATTTACCCAGCTCTTGGGATGATGCAATAACACATACATTTCATTTTATTTAGAGCATTATTAACTTAATCGCTTTTACCTCTGAAAACTAAAAACATACATTCTTCTCCATTAAATTTCTCCATTTCTAGGGAAAATATTTCTAAAATGTAGATGAACAAATCTTAAGTTTATGAAATACCTAGATGAATTAATAAAATACCATATTCTAAAATGCCTATAGGCTCAAGTATTTTTTTCACCTAAATATTAAAATTCTAAAGCCACAACTTACCTTAATTGTTGGCAACAGTTCAGCTTTCCATGATAAGTCCACCCCTTGCTGGCTATGGAATAAATATGCAAATGTAATTAAAGGACACACATATTAAAGTATCATAAATGATAAAAAAGCGTCAGAGGAAAAAAAAAAATCACCCACAGAGCTACCAGAGAGAGTTCTAATGAAATGAAGTCTAAAACATTCTCACCCAAGATATTCCACCCACACAGTCCTTTAGGAACAAAAAAACTGTCTTTCCAGAAGCCAACTATTTCAATGTTTACAAAACTTACTGCTACGCCGATTTCCTTTTTCACTTTAAAACCAATACTTTAATTTAGTATACAGCACTAAAACGAGCTTAAAAATGTATAAAGCTATTCTGAAAGTGTAATTTGTGAGTGTGTTTACGTTGAGAAAAATGAACGATGGAAGGCCATAGATTCAAAGAACTTACCACATAGACGTGCTGTTTATGCAGCCAAAAATCCAGCTATTTGTATCCTGTTGATTAATGACACAAGCAAAGCACACTAAATGGTGTGGAAAACAATTATGCAAAACAGACATCTTCAATGTTTTACTGTTGCCTGATAGGGCCAGTAGGCACAACAAAAATATAAAATAGCTACTTATTATTTAGGAATGTATCCGAGATGGTCTCAAAGTCAAACAGGTCAAGGGTAGGCAAAGAAGTCTACAGTCAGCAAGACAGGGAAGGAAGAAACCTAGAGTAGCAGAAAGAGTAACCCAATGGGCACCTCTCCACAGCACATCACCTAAGCATTTCTAATTTTTAAAAAAATGTTTTTATTTATTTTAGAGAGAGAGGAAGGGAACGGGAGAGAAACATCGATATGAGAGGCATGGATTAGCTGCCTCCTGCATGCCCCCTACTGGGGGGATCGAGCCCAAACCCAGGCTTGTGCCCTGACTGGGAATTGAACCAGCGACCTTTTGGTGCACGGGATGATGCTCAATCAACGGAGTCGCACAGGCCTGGGCAAGCATTTCTCATGTTTGAACCAACACCTGGACTTTGGCAATGTTCATAGTTTAATTATGTAGTGACATAGCAAGCTTCCTACATTTTTAACAAAAACAGAAAAATAAACAACTAGACGTGGACTTTTATACAAAAAAAAAATAAAATCCAGAGCCAAGTTATTAAAAAATAACAATTAATCAAAGTAGAACCTTTAGTTTATCATTTGAGTTCGTATTTGACTACCAAACAGATAATTTCTACGCAGCTGAGAAGGTGTTTGGATTGAAACACAATCCAAGACTGAAGCCAGTTACTGTTTTGTCAGTGCAGCACGGAGATACTGCAGAGATGGTTGTGACTTTTTAACTCTATTATGGATTTAGCTTCAGTCATTAAAGAGAGTTATGACCTAAGATCACTCCAACTTCCAAGGAGGTAGTAAGAGCAGTGCTTCAAGACTACTGAGATGACCCAACTACTGAAATCCTACCAGAGCATAAGATAATGAGAAACACCGCTCAGACGGCCACATAAATTCTTCCTTCGTATACACATCGGACAATAAAAAAATCAATCCTTTCCTTAAACTAATACTTATAATTTATAAAGTCCATTCTAGGGCCCAGGAATTGTGCCCTTGAGGAAAGGGATAAATCAGGCAGACAAGTCTCTGCTCTCATGGAACTTCAATGAAATTTTAAGACGTTTTTCCAAGAACACAGAAAAAAAAACTGAAAGGAAGCAAACAAAAAACATTATGGTATTTTTCTGCCCTCCACTACTGCCAAAATGCCTGTGTGACTTCCATATCAGCTGCCCACACTTCTCAGAACCCTAATGTGCCCTTCTAAAGCAAGGCAACAAAACAGCTGCACAGCCTAGACAGAGAACATCTAGAAGCCTCTCCATAGCCAGCCCACTTTCATCCTGGGTTTTTGCAGCTAATAAGGGAGCGTGTCCTCAAAGACAGCCCTCATTATGAACACTGCCAATATCCCACACCACTCATTTCATTCGGTGGGTAGGGAATTCTGAATTGAATAAATATTATTCAAGCCCACCCTAAAAGAGCATTTTTATATAACCTAGAAAGTGTCAAGAGAACAATTTCAGGTCATCTAGTAAACATCCCTAACTAATTACAAAAACGGTATTAATAATCTTAGAAAAAGTCACTCAGGAATTGCTGACTAACTCCAGGAAGCAGAAAGAAAAGAAAATGCCACGAGATCATAAAATGTATAGTTCATTTTTAAAAAACATCTGTCTACAGCCCTCAGTGGCTGCTAGAATCATTAGGTGAAAGATTGTTTGGGAAGGTCCCGATGGACAGATCATACTCATACCACCTAAGTCCCCTGATACGTCTTTCTGTCACTAAAAGTGGGACAGCCAGCTAGGATATGCCTCCTGATGAGGGAAGTGCCCAGTTCTACTTGTAAAACGTTTTCACCATACACAATTAACCGGAGTCTAATCGAGATTCTAGATCTAACTACCAGTTTACAGAAAACAGGGGGGATGGAAAAGATACCACAAGAATACAATCAGCTAAACCCACAATGTAGGGAATTTATAGAGCACATCGCCTTTCTTTTATATATACATAAAATTGATTTTTTACAGAGAGGAAGGGAGAGGGAGAGAGAGTTAGAAACAACGAGAGAGAAACATCGATCAGCTGCCTCCTGCACACCCCCTACTGGGATGTGCCGGCAACCAAGGTACATGCCCTTGACGGGAATCGAACCTGGGACCCTTCAGTCCGTAGACCGATGCTCTATCCACTGAGCCAAACCGGTCAGGGCACATAGCCTTTCTTGAATAAACAAATGGAAAGAAAAGGGGGCTGTTACAAAAGAGACTTAAGATCCATGAATCAAATCCAATGTATGGACTTCAGATTCTGATTCAAATAAATCAACTTAAAAAGTAAAACCATCTTGTCTAAAGGCTTTATTCTATATCAAAGTGCAGCATCTACCAACTCAGTGATATAGGAGATCCCGGTATATTATCAGCTACAGAAACATTTGGATGAATACTTTTCAATAAAAACCTCTTCTCCAGACAAATATTTTTCAACGAATTAGATTTAGTAATAGTGTATAGCTAAGATAGAGATCTACTAGATATTTGCTGAACTTGAAAAATGAGCAGTTAGCCTTTTAAATTTACACACAATGTACCAATCATCTTACCAGCATGGTGCTCTGACAATAGGCATGAGTGTAGATTTTTCTATGATTTGCAAGAGGAAATGTAAAATATATTTTATCAGATTCCTGAAAAAAAAGAAAGAGGAAAAACACAATAAAATGATCATAAAAATAGATAATTTCATCCTTCAAAACTCCAGCTAAGGTGATCAGTAATTATTCTATTATTCCTGGTAGTGTTGAAGACCAATATTCTAGGAGTGGGAAGAAGAAGAGACAGATGTAAGATAGAGAGATCAGGTATAAACCCTGTAATCCTGAAATCTGTCTTAAAAGTATCAGTATGAATGCATGTGTTCTGTTTTGGTTTGGTTTGGGCCTTATGATGAAGCTAAAATACCTTCCTTATCTCTGTCCACTGAAAAGCCTAGAAATGCTAACCCACCAGCCATAAGTATTGCTACTGCCCTGATTATGGATTTTAGGTGCCATTTCCCAAATATTGGGAGACTTCCTTAGAGAAAAAAGCTGATTCAAGGTCTGGGGCAGGGGACATACACAACGAGCTGCAATGTCTTCTCATACTAGATAGTGAGAAAACTATCAACAACAACTAAAGAGCAGCTACATGGAAGATTCTGGAACCTAACTCGAAATGGCTACACTGGTCAAAGATAGAACAATTTTAATATTTTAGTTTAAATAGAAAGACATATACATGAGATCATAACACTATTAGGGAGGAAAAAACCCCAAAACCTCTTTCAGTTACTGTCTGTGAACCAACTCACTATTCTGAAAACCAGTAAATATAAGATCCAAAGGCGTTAAGCAATTAACATTTTTTCCTTTACGATTTGTTCCATTTTTTGATAAATTTACTAGATGAGTTTTTCTATATAGTGTTCCAATTAATAAATGAAGAAGAAATAATCAAATTAGAGTATCATATTTTTGCATCCCCCTAAATCCGTGGTCGGCAAACTGCGGCTCGCGAGCCACATGCGGCTCTTTGGCCCCTTGAGTGTGGCTCTTCCACAAAATACCACGGCCTGGGCGAGTCTATTTTGAAGAAGTGGCGTTAGAAGAAGTTTAAGTTTAAAAAATTTGGCTCTCAAAAGAAATTCAATCGTTGTCCTGTTGATATTTGGCTCTGTTGACTAATGAGTTTGCCAACCACTGCCCTAAATGAACCGACAGTGGGCATTATTCCTCAATACTAGTAGCTGCTAATATAAAAAAAAGTCAAACAGGCTCGCAAAAGCAAACACCTGAATCTGACTGAGCATCTAGACCCAACCACTACGTCCCAGGAAAAGAGAAGGCAAAGGAACACGTTGAATGACACTACAGCAATGCAATCAGAAAACCAAGACTGTGACACTTCATGGGACAAATGACTTGCTTTTTTCAACAAATAAACTGCAAGGGGAAAAAAGGTGGTTAAGTAAGTATTAGAGATTAAAAGAGTAAGAGATACATCAACAAATATTATGTGGACCTTGTTTGTATCTGGATTTAAACAAATTAAAAGTAAAAATAATTTAAAAATTTGATAGTTACAAAATTGAAAAACTGAACACCAACTAGATACTTATTATTTAAAAATTATTGCTGAAATTGTTCTAATGTGGCAAAATGATCTGTGGTTATCTTTTTTAAGGAGACGTTAACAGTTAAAGATGACTACTAAATTTATTTAAGGAAAACCCACGGGTGGTATACTTACATTGTAAGCCACATAGGTCCACTTTGACACTTTGACCGGAACCCACAGCGGCGTCACTAAGGGAAAGGAAATTCATTTGTTTAGCTTGGATTTTTATATTAAATAATTTATCTTATTCAATACTGGTGAAATATTTCTCAATCAGCAGTTTTTGAAAAAGTGGTTTCCTGAAGACTGAACATTTTAAATTAGAAAATCTCATGAGATAATCTCTATGTGCTCATCACTAACTAGCATTCACATCAAATAAAGCACTTTAAATCGACTTGGTGTCCTTAACTCTAAGGAAGTATCAAGAGAAGAAAGTCAATATTTCATTTCCTAAACAAGACAAGTAATGAAGTACAGTATGACAGGTATTACATATAAAAGCAAAATTTACCAGCTAAAGATATGCCTGTTAATCCAAAAGAAGGTCGAAGAATGACTGATACTGAGAAACTGAGCAGAGCACTTATTTCATACGATTGTCAGGAGACCAGAGACACTGAGCTTCAGCTTTAAACATTTTCTACTTGTTATGCTATTTTCAGGACAAAATTTTTTTTTTACCAGCAACATCTTATAAATTGCTTTTCTACTTTTCCCCTTCCCTAACCAACAACCTCTTAAGAAACCATCTTAGAGACATTAATCCTATATAATAAAGAGGTAATATGCAAATTGACCATCACTCCAAAACACAAGATGGCTGCCCCCATGTGGACACAAGATGGCTGCCACACGGTGGCTGGCAGGGGAGGACAGTTGGGAGGGACCAGGCCTGCAAGGGAGGGCAGTTGGGGGAGACCAGGCCTGCAGGGGAGGGCAGTTGGGGGGGACCAGGCCTGGAGGGGAGAGCAGTTAGGGGCAATCAGGCCAGCAGGGGAGGGCAGTTAGGAGTGACCAGGCTGGCAGGGGAGGGCAGTTAAGGGCAATCAGACCTGCAGGGGAGCAGTTAGGCGTCGATCAGGCTGGCAGGGGAGTGGTCAGGGGGTGATCAGGCTGGCAGGCAGAAGCAGTTAGGGGCAATCAGGCAGGCAGGCAAGCAGCTGGGAGCCAGCAGTTTTGGAGTGTGAGAGGGATGTCTGACTGTGGGGTCCCAGATTGGAGAGGGTGCAGGCTGGGCTGAGGGACACCCCCCCCACGTGCACAAATTTTGTGCACAGGGCCTCTAGTAAAATACAACAGGATTACAGTACCTGAAGTATCGCAGTTTCAAAGATTTTTGTCTGCTAATAACAAATTTACCTAAAAATAATATTTAAAACTCTACTTAAATTTAAAAATATTAAAACCACTAACCTGTTAAGTCAGAAATTATTGCTGGTTTTTCCTCAAAGTGTTTTGCTGGGTGTCTTATAAAGTGGTGATTCAAAACCGACAATTTCTTCTTGGGATTTTGAGTTATCTAGAGAGAACATGGATACATTCTGTACCCTTTCATATCCTGGTGATAATTCAATGAAACTTTGCTTCGAGTGACAAAGCTAAGAGCCAACAATTACTTACTTCCTGTTCTAAGTGCTTAACATGTGAGCGCTCTAGGAGACGATAACCTTCTTATCTGTGTTTTAAATGTGAGGAAGTGAGAGCACAGAGAAATACAGGAACCTGCCCACGGTCACGCTCCCAATGAGAGCTTGGACCGGTGCTCACACACAGGCCGTCCGGCCCCAGAGCCCGTGCTTTTCACCATTATGCAACCGTGCTCTCCAACAACAGATGAGGATGAAACACATGAACACGTACAGACCAGAAGGGAACGCCAGGGGTCCTCCAATCTAGTGAATCCAACCCCCGAGTTTCCCAATGCAGACCAGGGCCAATCTCACACCCAGAACTCAAGTGGTCACCAGAGAAAACAGAGCTCTTCTTCCTTGGAAACTCCCTTGCACTCTGCTCTACTGACTTCCCCTGCGTCAAAATATCACACGTTTCATGAAATGAAAATGCAAGCAGACAATAGGAACTTTCCTGTTGTTTTAAAATATCCCAGCACAATAAAATGTCGGCCACTTTGTATCAGCCCCTCCCTTGAAAAAAAATGTACTGGGGCATAAAATTCCTCTGGAATCTACCGCTCGTCAATTCTCTAGCTAGGGCCTGAGGCCCCGACAGGGAAGTGATTTTTCTCAGCAACCACACAGTGACCGGATGATGAAGAAATTCCTCAGAAGGCACCCAGTATTTGCTTTAACGTTTCAAACTCGGTACTTTCCCAAATATTGCATTCCAATCGTAACAATTCTTACCAGGAGAATGTCCTGCCTTATTTAGAGCGAGTATCTGACTCCTTGTTGCCTTGATATATTAGGCTGGGGGACAGTCCTTCAAAAGATTGAAGATTGTTATGTCCCTCATCCAAATAAAACATTTCCTTCATAGATCGGACAACTTCAAAAACATCAAGTGTTTTTCACAGAACTGCTTCAGATCCCTCTCCACTTCGCCTGCCTTCCTTCCTGGGATAAACTCAAGTTTGTTAATGTCCACCCCCCTCCCCCCCGCCTTAAAATAGGATGTACAAAATAGAATGTAATTCTCTCGGTATTGTAGAGTGGAGGAAAGTGGAATTTAACTTCACTGATGCAAATGCTATACTTCAGTCAATTCAGTCTAATACAAAAATAGTTACAATTTGTGTGTTTTTTTAAGCAGCCACATCTGATTGCAATCAATTAAAGCCACAGGTCTTTCAACCAAAATTTCAGTTAAGTCATCTCTCCCATCCTTACTCACTCTCTAGAAGATCCACCCACTCACGTTTTCAGCTCCCATGTGTCTGCAGATGACCATCAAAAATGACACCAATTCTGATCCTGGGGACCTCATGTTTGGGAATGATTATGGCGTGAGTTCTAGTTTCCCTGTATGCCTGCTTTCCTCCTAGATTACATGCTTCCTAATTAGCAATCATATCCTAACATCTTACTGTCTAACATGTAATCCAGTCCATAATATGTAACGAGTTTGTGAAACAGAACTCAGTTTCATAATATTTTGATTCTTAGCATTATTAGTTATCAAAAACTTCTCATTTGTCCCTTAAAATGTGTCCATAATATACTTATCCTTACAGAATTATAATTTATTACGCACTAGCATTAGAGTTTTCTCATCTTAGAATTTAATGGAACACAAGATTTGATTTATTCAACTGTAGATCTTTGGATCGTATCAGAAAGGTAAAGATGCTTTCTCAAAAATAGTTAAACAAAAATGTCTAATATAATAGATCTTGAGATCTATAATACATTACTAAAAATGACAAAATAGCTAGTAATAAGTATTTCCCTTAATTAAAGCTAAAAGACAATATATTAAAATTTAAACAGTAAAGGAGAAGAACTGGGGGAAGATTTAAGGAATTTTTTGTTTTCATTGCATTTTTAAAAAACTTTTATTGAATTTACTTGGGGGGGAGCATTGGTTAAAGAGAACATATGTTTCAAGTGTACAATTCTATAGTACATCTTCTGTACATTGTACTGTGTGTTCACCACCTAAAGTCAAGTCTCCTTCCATCAAAATGTATCCCCCTCACCCTCTTCTACCTCTCCCACCCTCTTTTTCCTCCATTGCATTCTATTAATTATTATTAGTGGTCAAAGTATTTTATCAGATAAAAATAGAGATATGTCCATTTGAAAGTCATTGTAAGTCATCATAAGGTGTAGGCTTCTAGTTGCATCCAAGTAAAAAATGTATTAATTCCACCACAGCTACAACCAAGCTCTCACTTTACTGAAATCACTGTTAGTTTAAGAATACATACTTGCTTAGTGTCAGCATCAATCAGATCAAAGAAGGCTCGAATTGTAGTCAACTGCAACTGTTTACACCTAAAGAATAAGATGTGTTACAAAGGAACCTTTCTTTAAAAATATACTTTGGATACAAACACACATAATTCCATTATTTAATCAAATACCTGTGGTTCCTTTAATGCTGTAGATGTTAAAATTATTTTAAAAATCATTATCATCAATCACATATCTTAAAAGTTGAAATATATAAAAATGAAGCAAATTCAATCTTTCTGGATGTTTGACAGTAGACCTGTCTGGGCCCCTCTACCTCCCCTACATTTCCTCGTCTGCCCAGCTATAGGTGTACTCCACCCATCTTCACATGCCTGCACTGGCTGGTTCTCGCAGACACCACTGACCACAGAGCCAGAGGAAGGTGAAAAAGAGGATCTTTAAACCAAAACACAAAGGTAAGATCCTAGGGTCTAGGTCAAGCATGTCGAACTCACATGCGGCCCACAACGAATATTTTTGCAGCCCAGCCAATATAACGGTATGTAAGGAACGTTTTAACAGGATTTTTACAATATCCTGTTATACATAACTAGAGGCCCGATGCATGAAATTCGTGCAAGAGGAGGCCTTCCTTCCCCTGGCTGCTGGCACCGGCTTCCCTCTGGCACCCAGGACCCGGGCTTCCCTTGCAGCCCCGGCTTTGTCCGGAAGGTCGTCCGGTCTAATTAGTATATTATGCTTTTATTATTATAGATTATTAATAACTAATTATAATGTTCGCTAATGACTGATTACTATAATCATGTTGCGTTCATTTCCCTTACCCGCCTTACGTGCAGGCGCACCATTTCTCTCCACTGATACTAGCAGCGAATATTTTAGCAGCCGATTGCCATGTCATTAGTCTTGGACTGACTTGTTTGGTGTGCACAACAGGAAATATTTCGCTTTTGGAGACCAAGAAAAATAGGTTTATTTGCGTGACGCTTATTAATTTGTGCAGTTATTCAGTGTCTGGTAAGTTAATGTTCAAGAAGAAATATTAATTTTTATTAAAATGTTCTATTATTTTATGTTAACAATGACTCATTTATTTCAGCCCTTTGCATTCAGCATGTCTCTATCGAAATAAACCTACGTTTCTATGAAAATGAAGCTTTTGTTTTTTTTGCGGCCCACATAAACTTACACCTTGTTTATTTGGCCCGTGTTAGCCTTTGAGTTTGACATGCTTGGTCTAGGTATTTCTGGACCTATATTTAACCTCTTCCTTTATTATGTTAAGGGTAAATCTAATTCCTACTTGGTGTTCCATGTGCTACTCTAGAATAACCAATGCTGCATTGATCAAGCCCCCAAGTTTGATGACTGGCCGAGAGCGCCGATGTCCTACAAGTGCCTTTGATTCTGCCCAAATATGAAAAACTAAAATTTTGATATTTGACACGAGCTTCATTTGAGACTGATGCTACTGGTTCTGAGATGATGACCTAGATTGTCAAGGAAACCCTGGTCACCCTGAGACAAGGTCCAAATTTAGAGTTCTAAGCCCCTAAATTGACCTGTCTCCCAAATCTATCTATAATAATAAAAGTATAATATGCTAATTAGACCAGACGTCCTCTGGATGACCTTCTGGACAAAGTCGGGGCTGGGAGGGAAGCCCAGGTCCTGGCTGCCTGTCGGCGGCCGGAGGGAAGTCCGGGTCCAGGGTGTCAGCGGCCAGAGGGAAGCCTGGGTCCTGGGTGCCAGAGGGAAGCCGGTGCCAGCAGCCAGAGGAAGGCAGGCCTACTCTTGCACGAATTTTGTGCATTGTGCCTCTAATTTATGAATAAAGCTCTAAGAATATAAACTAATCAATGCACCGTTGAGAAAAGAGGACCACCACAAGCCATCAGAGTAAGTTACACTGACATACCACACAATGGAGAGGTGGTCTGTGGAGACCCAGGTCTTAGGCACTGCTGAGCTCTGAAATGAAAGAAACAAACAAAAAATCAAAATTAAGAAAAGCACATTCGTTATCCTCCAAAAGGCTTGAGATTCTTACAAGCTAATATTTAGAAACATGAAGCATTAGCTTCACTATGTTGTGATGCATAGACATTTTTAAATGATGCATTCTTTGTAAAAGATGATCCAAAAATATTAAGGCATTTCCTGCATAAAATAATTCTCTGTCATTACTGCTTAGTCACACTTACATTATCCTTTAAAAATTATGAAAGCACCCAGATTCCTTTCTGAGTTTAATACCTAACTCTTCTTTACTCTAACAAGAGGCCGAGTTTATGATTCTTTAAAAATCCTAGTTTATAGGCAAATTACAATAATATTTTAGTTATGACTTGATTACCACTTGATGAAGTCTAAGATGTGATTGCTTAGTCAGAGTGTGCCTGAGAAATGCTTAAGCCTGAGAGATTTTCCAAAAGGCACAAGTCTGAGATCACAGTACCAAAATTACCAAATCAGACTCTCACAAGTATAAGGCTTACTTATACTGAAAAATTCACTAGCTGAATTTTTACTACTTAGAGACACAAGGGCAAAGGCTCCTAAAAATGTACTATTTGCAGGAGGCTTTCTGACAACGCCGTAACGCCCTTCAATCAGGCTCTGAAGTGGGAGGAGCCTATAGCTTACTTGTTGAACCTAATAAAGCATTAGGTATCTTATTCAGGAATTCCTGCTGGCAGCTTACAAGACAACCGGAGTTCACTGTAGTTCTAAGATGATGCTAGGTGCTCAGTAGAGTGAGAACTCAGAGTAGACAGCACTTAGCACTACCAAGAACATAAAACGGGCTCCCATCAGTGCTGGAGCTGAAAAAGGGAAAGGCAACACAAACCATAAAGGTATTTGCTCATGATCTTGTTGAAAACTGCTGAACGTCTACCCAAATCCATCCCTGCCTTCTCGCACAGCTGGTTAGATCCACCTCTGGGCCTCTCTCACTTTAAGGTGCGACGAATTTTCCTCTAATAGTATGTGAACAGGAGTGATGTGTGCCGTGTCCAGGCCCGGCTGCTCTTCTTCCCCCTTTTGTGGGTGGAATTAGTGACGATGAGAGCAACCTCAAAAGTAAAACCTTCAGGCAGGGTGTGCCTACTGTCAGCCTCGGTCCCTCAGGAGGCTGGTGCTACTGGCTCTGAACACCACGCACCAACTTAAACACACACCGAGGGCAGTTACAGGAGTAAAATGTAAACCTCACCAGGTTTACGTGCCATCCGTCCCTGCACGAGTATCCATAACAACAGGTTAGTCTCTCCTACCAATACAGCTGTGCTCTCAAACTTCAGTCATTTTTCTAGCCCCAATGGATGTAAACATCACTTTACTGTTCTTGAGACAATCATTAAAACACGGTTACATCTCCATAATTGTTTTTTAAGTGAACGTACTTAAAAACCCTACACTATCTGGGAGCTAAAAAACTAAAGCGAACTCAAATAATAAAATAACCAGCTTTGAGAAAACTCCCTACGAGGTAACATATTTTCATCAGAAATACAGAAATACAAGCTGCCTTGAAAACAATGCATTATCAAATGGGTGAGAGAACAGGGACATACCCACACCCACACACAACCACATACACACAGTTGAAAAGACCAAAGTCCTTTATAAAAATAAGCTGCAGGATGTGGTATCAATACAGCACCATGGGCCAGACCACGCCCAGGAAATAAGCTATACGTGGTATGACTGACGACTACATCTGTGTTTTACAGAGTTGACATTTAATGTTTTGAGGAGTTCCAGCACATATCTGCCCAAAACATTCAACATCAAGATAAGATTCATAACCAATGATGAGGTTTGAGAGATTTACCGATTTTGTTCCAAAGCTACTATGGCTAAACCACAACTCCAGTTATCAGACAATGGTGGGTAAGAGCAGATGAGCTGAGTGATTTCTGTTCTAGGTATGGCAGGCGCTCAGTAGATCCTGCCTCATGAACGCACAGCAATCTAAGGCAGAGCGAGAGGAGCCGAGCTAGGGGGAGCCCCGAAGGGAACAGCCAGGAAACAAAGCACCGGCTCCTACAAAGCAAAGGGAATAAGGACGTTTGCAGAAACTAAGTTCTAGTTGAAGAGGGTATGTCTACTGAGTTTAAAAAGTCAAGACCTTAACCGAAGACTTCAAGGTTAAAAATACAAGAAGTCAGTCCTAAAAGGAAACTTGAACTCACTCACAGAGGCCACGTGTCCCAGTTAAAGACCACGTACTTGATGTCCTAGCAGGGGAGAATGATCAGCAAACGAATTAATTAATCAGGGTTCTGTCTAGACTTCAGAGCTAAGCTTTTGATTTTAGAATGGGCAGAACGTCATTCAAGCTCAGCAATCCAGAGCATGTGGTATGTTTACTATTCCCCTCCCACCGCAGACAGCAGAGCACCCATGTAACAGAGGCCCTGGCACATCAGTTCACACTTCCTTAAACTTACAACTCTAACCAATGGACGGGCTCTTGCATTTGAACAAGATGTTTATTTCTCATAAACAAGAGTTCTTTTCATGAAGTCTCTAAGGTCGTTCTTAGTTTCTATGGACATAGGCATCCATGCCTCTGCCTTTCCAACATGTCATATTCATCCATTCATCTTCTCTGCCTCTGTCTCTCTCTCCTACCCTCTCTCTCCCCCCATCTCACGCACAGGCGCACACACACACACACACACACACACACGAGCACATGGCAGCACTACGCCAACCCAGCAGTCATTTCCAAGCAGCAACATGTTACTTCTCCATTCATGCCCACTGCATTCACCACGCTACTATGTCAGTAGAGTCTTTAAAGGAGATTACCACAACAGATAAGGCACTGGTATGATGGCTTAGCTTTGGTAGAAAAGTCAGTCCGGAACGAACTTGGTAATCCCGGAATCCTCCAGCTACAGAAAGCATGGTTAAATTTATGTGTCTAGCATTTAGAATCCAATAGTTGTTTACAGTCATATAAAAATCTGGTAGGAAAAAAGACACATTAAAAATTAGTGGCCATTCCCTGCAACAATATACGCTGTTATATCCATTATATGTCTATAATACTAATATTAAACAGAATTTCTAAGCCATCTGAACTATAAATAAAAGTTTTACCACAATTAAGATAATGCAAATTTTTTATAGGGTAAGAAGTAGAGTAAATTTACTGATCAGGAAAAAAATTATTTCTTTCTAAAGATTTTCTTCTATTCACATAAAATTGCAACAAGCAGTAAAGATACTATTTGACTTTAATAAAAACGTGAGACAGGCATTTAATTCATATCCTGTGACACTATTTGATTACATGACAGCAATCATAAAACTCGTATTGTTCATTTAAAATTCCCTCCAACATTATAGCATTATCCATATTTTATTTCTTCTATTATAACAGGGTATCTAAATTAAGAAGCAGTATCTTCTATAATAATAAAAGCGTAATATAATAATTAGACTGGACAGCTGAACAACCTTCCGGACGTCCTTCTGGACGAAGCCGGGGCTCGAGGGCTGAGGCAGCCACCGCGGCTATGAGGGTCGAGGCAAGCCGCACGAACTCCGTGCATCGGGCCTCTAGGAGCACATAGAAGTTAAGGGCACAGGGCCAGGAACAAGTTTACCAGGGTCGAGTACCAGCTCCACTATTTTCTTGCCACGTAACTTTAGGCAAAAACATTATCTTGGACTTTTTTTCTATCCATAAACATGGGGATAACAATGGTCCTACCTCAAAGGACTATAAGGATTAAGTGACACATCAGGTAAAGTCTTTAACACAATACCCAAAACAGAGTAAGAGCTCAATAAATATTAGCAATTCTACCTCACCGCATGCAGTGTTAGAACTCTTTGTTGAAAAACAAGACATTCCTAGTATGTTACTTAAAAATAAGCTTATTTTGACTAGAATCCTGGCAACTTAACAAAACACAGAAGTTTAAACAAACTTCAAGAGCCAGGGAGTCATCCTTAAGAATAACTGAGCCTACGTGCCTAGGGACGACCAGACCTGCCATCAGGTTAAGGTGCCATCGACAAGAAAACTCACAGCACTTTCAACGATGAGCCGAAGCTCAAAGTCAGAGAGGCAGAGGTGGAGGTGATCTGCAACAGCTGCTTCCACCGGGACGCACCGGTAGCGCGCTCTACCGGGAGCAGCTGCACGGATTCGTGTTCATGTAAAGACCACGGGAGGCCAGTCAGTGTTTACGTAACCGCACTCACCTGTAATGAACCGGTCTAGGGGCATCACGGGAGCCACATGCGGGGTGGCCTGTGTAATAAGAAGATTCAGCAGATCTTGCTTAAAATTTTTCAGTGTGAGCAATGCCCTTGCAACAAGGCCACCCATAGAATGACCAATTATCGCCACACTTTTTGGAGCAAATTCTTGACCCTATTAAAAAAAAAAATCACCAACACATAATTAACAGTATCATAAAGACAATACTAAATACTTCTCTCTAAACATGAGCAATTTTATAGAAAAAACTAGAGGCCTGGTGCACGGATTCGTGCACGGGTGGGGTCCCTCAGCCTGGCCTGCGCCCTCTCGCAATCTGGGACTCCTCGAGGGATGTCAGACTGCCGGCTTCCACCTGGTCCCCACAGGCCAGGCTGAGGGACCCCACTGGTGCACGATTCTGTGCACCATGCCTCTAGTATGCATATAAGATCTATGGTTAATCTCTTCCTGCCCTCCCCACTCCCCTCTTCCTCTGAAATTCATCAGTCTATTCCATGTTTCCATGCCTGTGTGTTGAGCGTCTGCACCCTGGTGGTCATTGTGCGTCATAGCTACCACTCGAACAGTCAAAAGGTCGCTTAGGCTTTTATATACATAGGTAAACTATTTATCTAACCTCCTATCATAAGATACAGAAACACATTTTTATATAATTAGTATGTACATACTATTTTGTGTTCTGCCAAACATTTAAAAAAATATTTTTAATTGATTTTTTTACAGAGAGGAAGGGAGAGGGATAGAGAGTTAGAAACATCGATGAGAGAGAAACATCGATCAGCTGCCTCCTGAACACCTCCTACTGGGGATGTGCCCGCAACCAAGGTACATGCCCTTGACCGGAATCAAACCTGGGACCTTTCAGTCTGCAGGCTGACACTTTATCCACGAGCCAAACCAGTCAGGGCTGTCAAACATTTTTAACAGCCATGCTTTGAATTTCTGAACCAAAATCAGAAAACTTGTGTCTAGCAAATCATGTTTCACTATTTGTTATATTGGATGTAAGAGTTGTAATTATATTTGGTGTATACCAGAATATTTAACTTTATATGGTCATTTATTAACAATTGGAAATACCACAGAAAAGCTAGAAAAATTATGGTTGTCATAGCAATATACTACCGCATCATAATGACACATCTCATCAAATCATTTCCCTGTTATGTATCTGGGTTTAAAATAAACCAATGTTCCATAACATTTATTCACTGATGTATTTTATTTCTTAAATAAGTAGCCTATCTACACGAATAAAAGAGAAATATGCAAATTGACCATCACTTTGTGATGCCCACCAGCCAATCAGAGTGAGTATGCAAATTAACCCAACAAATATGGCGGCGGCCCCACCCCCAGCTGCTCCAGGCCTCTGGACAGCACACATGCAGGCCCAGAGCGGCCAGCGGGGCGGGACACCTGCTATGAGGGGGAGGGCGGGGGCAGAGGGAGCTACAGGAACGGCGCTCTGGCGGCAGCCAGAGTGAAGGCCTACGTCTCAGGTGCTGGAGGAAAACCGGTGCTGGGAGCCAGGGGAGGGAAGGCCTATTGCACGAATCTTCGTGCAATGGGCCTCTAGTATAATAAAACCCTAATATGCAAACTGACCGAATGGTGGAACAACCAGTCACTATGATGCGCACTGACCACTGGGGGCAGACGCTCAATGCAGGAGCTGCCCCAGACCAGTGGCGGAGGGGGCAGGGCTGGCTGCCAGCCAAGGCATGTGCCAGCGGGGGCCCTCCGACTGCTCCGCCCTTCGGTCGCCCCACAGATGGCCCTCATCGCTGGCCAGGCCTAGGGACCCTACCCTATATATTGGGAACAGTCTCTTAGATTTAAAAATTAAAACCTGGCAAGGCTACTCTAACACTGAAAAAAGAGGATGATTTAGTGATGACATGCATGGGCTGTGGCTTGCACATTTTGTGGTCAGCCCTGATTCTGACATTTACAACTGAGTGACAAAGCCAATTACTTAACTTCTCTCTGCTTCCGTTTTTCCACCCATAAGATGGGGAAAGTGGTACTACTGCCTCAGAAGGGTCATGTTATGTACTACTTTTTATAATCAGGGCAAAACAATGTAGCTGCCCATACAACAGCAAGATGCCTTTCACCTGCATGAAAAGTATGGTCACTGGTGCATGCAGCGTCCCGGATTACGAGAGGGATGTAGGCCCAACATCCCCCGAGGGGTCCCAGATTGCGAGAGGATGCAGGCTGGGCTAAGGGACACCCCCTCCCCCATGCACGAATTTCATGCACCAGGCCTCTAGTTGCATTTTAAAAAATTTCTTCTGTCTCCATACAGTATCCTCAGTTCTATAATCAAACTTTTGCTCATTTTCCTCCATACCGATGCTTCATCTGTGCCTTCTGTCCTGTTCGTTTGAATAAATGGGCCCTGTGCAGAAAACGGTTAACACAGTAGGCCTGAAACTGCGATCCTTAGAATGGACTGCATTAAGTTTGGCTCTGCTCGGCAATCTGGGACCTTAGATTTTGGGAGGGTTCCCATCATCCCCTAAATGATAAAAATGGCTCACTACGCCAAAACCGTGCCAACAGTATCCTTTATGCGGATCACTCCTGCCCTCTGATTGGGGTTTTGGTACGTGGTGGGCAGAGGGTGTTTATATAAGCAGCCCCCAATAAAACTCTGGAGCAGTGACTCTCTGTTGAGCTGCTCTCAGAGACAACATCCTCAGCATGTCCTTCCTGGGGTCACCTGAATGCCCAATGTGTTCAACAGGCCTCTCCGCTCCGGCCCGGTCAGAACTCCTATTCCCACACCAGGTGGCCTCTGCAATCTCAATTCAGCTCACGATTCCCCAGCAGCTGTTTCCTGCTGTGCGCTGGGGCACAGCAAGGGAAGGAGGGGCCCTCCCAGGTAGGCCGTCGTACTTTACCTCTGACACTGTTTAGAGCCGTGGCACAGAATGACTGTCAGCCTGGGTCACTGCTCTTTTAAACCGCACCTTAGGAGGACACGCCCCATCGCTTCCTCCCTGGTAGGCCGCTGCCTGGTACGACTTCTTGACCTGTGCATACACGGCGTAGCATTCCAAGACCGAAAAAAAGGCAAATTTCAAGGGCGCCTATCTCTGCCTCATTTTCTTCTTTCCCACAACACTGGTCAGAAATCTCGCCAATTTTTCAGTAGGCCCAAATTCCAGTCTCTGCCTTGGAGATAACGTGTGCTGGCTTGATCTCCACCTGCTTGCCCCGCGACCTAGAAAATGCTTCCGGGCACAAAGCCAGAGCAGTGACGGAACTCACTCCGCACGGTACCGTCCTTTCAGAAATCACAGTCCTTTTCTGCCTGTGGTTGTCCAACGCCTGAAAACACGGACTTCAGAGATCTCGACTAGTTTTACGGCTGTTTACCTAAGGAAGGGGTCTTCCTAGTACCAGCTATACAGTCATAACTAGAAACAGAAATTCATGCTAAGGGTTTTTGGAAATACACTGCACCCTTCGTTTATAATCGTTAAAAGAGTTCCCCCCCCCCCCCCAAGTTCACATGAAAGGCTTCTTGTAAATTCAATTTAAACTTTAAAAACCACCAATGGATTCAAAACGCACCAATGGATTCAACGCCACCAGCGAATATAAACAAATGACTTTAAAAACATGCCGAGTGCCTCTGAAAAGGAAAGACGCTAGCAGGCTGGTCACGACCGACGGGCGAGCTTCTCTCTTACCTTATAGAGTCTGAGAATGGCTTTGATGCACTCGTGCACGAACTTGGTCTGCTTTTGGAGGCTTCCCCCATACAGGGCCACCAGTTCCTCGTTGAAGTTCACACTAAAGAAGTCAAAGTGGTACTTGAAGTCAATGTCCTCGGCTTTCCTCAGCGCGATGGAGCCGATGGACCGCACTGCACAGGACAGGGGGAGAGGGCACGTTAAGCGAGGGTTTGTGCACTGTCACAACGGTTTTGGCGTTTTTCGAGCTGCTGTCTCCTCTGCGGAGCTTCAGGCGAGTGTTTGTGAGTGAAACGGTGCTCAGGCCCTTGAAGAGGACGCCCGAGTCTACAGCAGCCTTCCGTCTCTCCCGAACCGAGTCCCTGATGATTTTCGCAGCGAGGGGCCGTGGGGACTCCTCTCTATGGCACTGGTGCTCCAGGCTGGGGAGCCGGGAGTGGGGCTGGGACCCCTTGCTCCTCCTCAGGGGGGACATCGGCAGCTGAGATAGCCTTCCTAATTCTTAACTGCCACACGTGGGTGTGGGACCAGCCACATTTCGAACCTCTGCCCCTTCTACCTACCAGTCTCAACGTGGCTTCTTCCTTACATCCTTAGTTACAGGAGTTCTGTTCAGCTAGCCTTCAGGTGGCTCTCAGGGGTGGTGGCTCTATAATTCAGCTGCAATTCTGATGTGGGCAAGAGAGGAGGCAAGCACATCCTTTTCCTCCTCTGTCATACTGACCAGAAGCTACAGCTCTCTAACTGAAAGCTCTGGAAGAAAGAAACCCGTCTCCTCTCTTGTCCAGCATCACGGAAACCACTGATTCACTTCGCTAGTCAACGCCTCAGGTTCTGGGCTCTGCACCCGCCATCCCCAATACAAGCTTCTCTCTTCTGCTAATTCCTGAATCCCGGTATCTTCTATGTATCCCACCCACTCCATCTTCTTTTTCTCCTTCTTACATTTTGCAGAGTGGTCGTCAACATTCTTTTCTATGTATTTCTCACATTATTTTTCTAGACAAAACATCATATGTTTGTGTTTCTAGTATGCCCAGCACAGGACTTAACAGAGTACGTATCTGTTGCACTCTTCAATTGCATGGTAGAGCTTTCAAATTTTACTTCTGAGACTTACCCTGCTTATAACTTCCAGCATTCCCAGGGAGAAAGAGAACTGGGATACCCGATAAAGGGAGGATCTTGTGCTCTTCAGCGTAGGACCCTTCTCCGTAAAGATATAATTCATATGAAGGATAGCGTTTTGCCAGTTTCTTTGGAAGTTCTATTTTCTACAACAAAAATTAATAAATAAATAAAATATGCAATTTTACTTTAAAACCAACTTTATTACTACACTTCAGCCACACCATACCCAATTCTGAATTATACAAATAGTGCAATATAAAAACATTACTGATGATAAAACTGAACTTAATACACGCAACAAATTTTAATTTATTCATATGGAGAATTAGTCTTGAATTACGTGAGTTCTGAACCTTGTGGTCTTCGGGAAATCATAAAATAGGACTATCTTAAATTCTAATAAATATAAATTACTCAAAATAGCCACTGACAACAGAAAAACACTGGTAGATGTCAGCAAGTTACAGGTTAACATAATTGAAAATGCATTTAATTTAGTATCAGTATCAATTGTACTTAAACTTAGAAATGATGAAAGCTTTCCATTACCTAATCAATTCTCTTTCGCTATTTTGAACTGTACTGTAATGTCTCTCCTTTTACTCAGGCCCAACTACATATTCTCGCTGTTACATCATTCCACAGAAAGCAAGTGTGTTTTATAGCGCAGCGTCCTGACCTCTCCGCTTCATATGCTTTGATCTACAATGCGCTTAACAAATTAATCTGAACCTTACAGCTATGTCTCGGTCAAGACACGTACACTCCTCGCGCCATAAACATTCCAATGAATTAGCACGGGTTTCGGTTTTCGCAAACCAGGTGCATGGGTCGTCAGCAAGCGCTAACCTACTCTGCAGTTCACATGCTCGCATACCAAATGCGCCAGTAATTCACATAAAGTTTTTTCCCCACAGAATATAAATTAGGTCTTAATGTCGTCCCCCAAAGCTAGGCACCTATAAAAGTGGTAGTAAAGTGTAAACTCTTCTTCTGCTCCTTTTTTCAAGGAAAGAAACCATTAGAAATGAAACCAGTTACTTTGAACACTAGATTTTAGGTGACATCAATAGATTTAATGACTTAGCAATGCTACACAATATGCTTGATACAAACTTCAACTACTGAATGGATTTTTGAAAATGTAAATGATAATGACTGCTGGAAAACCTCGCTGCTGGAAAAAAACAGAATTCTGATTATTCACACACATACACACTCCTGAATATTCCTTTGAGGATATCACCATACACAACTTGTGCCAAGAGCATCATGAAAACATCTTTAGGGAGTGTGAGCTTATGGGATAAGATACTAGCAACTTTTTATCTCCTCGCATATTCAAAATAGAGAAGTACAAACCCCACTATTTGCTTTATATATGTACATGTACTTTAACTCAAATTAGTTCCGATACTGATTATGCACTGTACGTAATAAAAAATGACATAATGTACTTTTTCTTTAGGTACAAATTAAGCAAAAGGAAAACGTGAGAGAACCCCTCCCAATTTAGTGAGCCATTTGATAGATAAGTATTATGTGCATATTACACCATTATTCTTTTTAGGTCAGTAGCTAAACAAAGTTTGTGTGTGTGTGTTGTAGTTTTTTTAAAAAGTATATTTTTTTTATTGATTTCAGAGAGGGAAAGATATAGAAACATCAATGATGAGAGAGAATCACTGACTGGCTGCCTCCTGCACGCCCCACACTGGGGACCGAGCCCAAAACCCAGGCATGTGCCCTGACGGTAATCAAACTGTGACCTACTGGTTCATAGGTCAATGCTCAACCACGGAGCCACACTTGCTGGGCTAAACAATGTTTATAACTAGTTGAAAATTAACTCAGAAAAACAGAAAACTATTAAATGTATCAAAGAAATATTTAATTCCCTGGAGACAGAAAAACAAGCAAGAGACTATATTTGATATATTTCATAATATATTATTATGAAAGCAATTTTGTAGTGAGAAAGAGTACATTTTTAAGAAAAATATGAATGCATACAATATAGAGTAGCAAAAAGTAGAAATGGAAAAAAGGAGATAGAACAAAAAAAAATGTCTGAATTGTAGACAAATGACAAAACTGCATTTTCAGACAGAGTTCAAGTTGGGAGTGAGGGGCAGGAAAAAATGGGAAAGGGTATTGACCAGATTGAGGACAGAAAAGGAACAGGCATACAAAAAGGATGGTGACAAAATAAAACAGAAGAGGGATTCGAAAAGAAAACACGTACAGCAACAGGACTCCAATCTGTTTTAAACTGATGGTTCTATAGAGCGTGTATTCAATGAGCAGCCCTCCCCCAAAAAGGCCTCGAATTAAGATCAATTACTTTTACACGTGAATAGCATCTCCACATTGCTGCCCTGCCTCCGTCCTCTTTTCTCTGCCTTAGTACAGGTTCTTATCTCTAGTCCAGACCCCTTTCCAAAGACAAAATTTCCAAGTGCTAGAGAAATACTGATTTAAGAAACTAAAGTCTTTAGGTTAGGATATAGCTCTTTTAATTATGTTTTAAAACTGCAAAATAAAAAAGGTTCCACAGTTAACCAAAAAGAAAAAAAAAATGATTTTGATCAAAACGAATGCAGATTTTAAGCTCTCCCAAAGAGCTGGCCCTCAGCCCTTTGCCCCTCACTGGTAAGAGTGCCCCAGAGGACTCCAGCCGATAACAATGACTCGGGGACAGCGACTCTCTCAGGCGACCCTCCGTCATAATCTCCCTGCTACGCTCCACGGTCCACACTGCTGTCAAGGAAATACCTTGTTAACCCTTTGCACTCGCTTGCTTTTTTCTCGATTCCTTTATTCTAATGCTAACCGTGTCGAGTCACACTCGACATCCGAGTGCAAAAGGTTAAAACATACACCTGTGTGTTTCTTCACTGCATATAGTTAGAGTTGATAAAGGCTTAAGAGAGAGGCCATTATAACCTGGCTCTAACTATTCTTACCTAATCTATAATAATAAAAGCATAATATGCAAATCGACCGAACGGCTGAACAGCAGAACGACCGTCTGGACGACCAAGCGGTGACATGCACTGGCGCCAGGCCAGCCAAGGCAGGTGCGATGCGATTGGTCTGGGGGCCCCGCCATCGCCCCACAATGGCCCCGCAGAGGGAGGCCCAGGCCACTGGCTGGCAGGGCGATCAATCGGGGTGTGTGTGTGTGTGTGTGTGTGTGTGTGTGTGTGAAGGGAGGGCTCTGCGATCGCCCCAAAGAGGAAGGCCCAGGCCACCCTCTGCAAGGCGATCGATTGAGGGGGAGGGCTCCATGGAACCAGGGAGCTGGGGGGGTGTGGCGGCGGACACTGGCAGCGCCAGGCCAAGGCGGGTGCAGGTGGGGGGCAGGGCCACGAAGCTGGGGGCTGCGAAGCCGGCAGCCGGGGGAAGGAAGGCCTACCCTTGCACAAATTTCATGCATCGGGCCTCTAGTTCCTTATACATTACAAATGCCGGGTTTGTTTGTGTGCTGTTGTTGTTAAACCTCACTCAAGGATCTTTGTCCATTGATTTTTAGAGAGAGAGGGAGAGGGAGAGACAGAGAGAAACATTGATGTGAGAGAGACACATCGATTGGTTGCCTCCTGCATGCCCCTCCTCCCCCCACTAGAGCCAGGGAACCTGCAACCAAGATACATGCCCCTGACCAGAATCAAACCCGGGAGCCTTCAGCCCGATGCTCTATCCACTGAGCCAAATCAGCTAGGGCGATATGCCAGGTTTTAAAATCTATTTTTAATATGTTTCAAAATTCAAGATTCAATAGGATATACGTTGAATAGGCTCGCTCTCATACCCACGGTCCTTTAGCCTTCAGTTTCCTACCACGAAAGCAACTAATGCTTGCAGTTTGTGTCTCCAGAAATACTTTACACACGTACATACAAGAAAACACGTTTGTAGGTTTTTCTCCTTTTTACGTAAACGGTAACATACGATACATACTGCTTATGCAGTGTCTCCTGGGGCCTTCTTTATTCACAACTGCTATTCTTACTCCCGCGATTTCCTTGTTCCTGCACCTTATGAACTATGTACCTCCCATGGCCCAATCCACGACCTCTTTCCGTGGCCTTTGACGACCACGATGAACCTGAATGCTTCCCTCTGAAGAGCCCTGTACACACGCTCTTACAGTGAAATTATAACATGTAGCACATTTGAACTATCCATTCCATTCCCCCATTGTGTTATAAAGAATAAATTAAAGGCACAAGGTCTGATTCATGTAATTCCCTCTCACCCACACCCAGTATTCAATAAATGATTTGCTCAAGAATATGCAAAAGGCAGTAAAAAAAGAAGAAAGGCATGAAGAAAGAGAAGAAAACCAACAATTAGGACATCTCATCTAATGGATAGCAATTTGGGAACGATCAGAGCGGTCACTGTAAAACATAATGAAAAGTAAGCAACATATAAAATACGTTCAGGACACTTTTATTCATTAAAAAACATTGTCTCTTAGTGGAATGGCCTCAGTTCACCAGAAATCTCACTGTACTCAAAAGGATTCATTTCTACAGGCGGGTTTCAACTTATCTGTAAAATAGCACAACCTCGTGTGCACAGCAAAGGGACTAGGGTTCAAACAGAAATAGCACTGTAGGAATTAACGCGGCTTTTTACACAATAAAAATAAAACTCTACCAAAAAAAACACACAAAAAAACGTGGATCCCAAACTCCTGCCACTATAATTAACATTATTAACAGAATTTAAGCCTCAAAAGGGCGATATGAATCAAAATAAGTAGATACAGACACAATAACAGAAAGAAAGCCAAACAGCTCTTTCGCATTAGCCACACTAGTTTTCGGTGTCTTCCCAGTCAATCTCACGAGGCACGAAATGCATCTGTGAGGTCCGTACATATGCTTTGTTCCCAACACGAAGCAATTTCTACTACTGCAAACGTTAAAACAGCTTCTGTAATTGTGGGCAATTTAAAAATAAACGGGAATCAGTACACTGTTTCACAATAATTTTATTTTAACCAAACGCTTCAACGCAGTCCAAACCTACGTTGACCTACTTCAATCTATTGGGGGTTTCCTAATTACTAAACCATATAAAAATCAAAGGCCACTATAAGGGCTCTATTTTCACTTTTAAAAAATCTAAGCTAGAAGCCCAACTACTTAACTATATACAGACTCTGATAAAAAAAAAAACCCAGCATATTCGCTTAGAAATTTAAGAGACGACAGTAACGTTATAATCTCCTTCAGTAGCCTCTGATATCACACCCCCTTATCAGCAAGGATGCAAAACGAAGGTAAGAATCTCAAAACAAATACCATCTAAACTAGAATTCTGCCCATGGGAAAGGAAGCTCACCAGCAACTTAAACCTTAAGCAGTGTTCACACCTGAATAATAGCAGCACAATCAACCGTCTCCCCCATAATGATCGGTACACAGAAGCAACCAGACCGGCATACTTCACCTTAAAGAAAAAAAAAAATCTGCTATGGTTTTAAAAGTATACTACCAATGCATTTTATCAATATGTGCTATATATAGTATATACACACAGTAGGGTAGGAGGCTATTATGTATTCCTTAATTAGGAGATGCGTTTAGAAATAAAAGAATCATGGGTGTGTGTGTGTGGGGGGGGGGGATGTCTTGGGGCAGTTCTGTCATTCGTCACAGCCTCTTCTTACAGCTGGTCCTGAATGAAATTCTGAAGTCTCCCAGGCTGAACTGCTAAGCGATGGAGCCCGAAAATGTTCAAAACGGAACGGAAGAGGTGGGGGCGGAGGGAGCGGGAGAGAAGGGCCCATTTCTCTCAAATAGCAAACACGGTGAGAGAGGGAAAAAAACCAAAAACATTGAAGATTGAGAATGCCATCGGTAAGAGGCGACCCGCACAAACGCAGGCGTGCAGGCACACGCACAGACCCACAGAGCAGGCGGCTCCGCAACACCTGCGCAGGCGGGAACCCCGCTGGCTTTCCACGCACTGGCTCATGGGGTGAGCCTGGCACACGGAGGTGGCCCCGGGGTCCCTCGGGCAGCCCTGGGAACTCGGCAGCCACGACCCACCCTGCAGAGGCGCGGCCCCTTCCAGAAAAGCGAGCTGACACGCACACCCCCGGGGCGACGGGGCGGAATGCAGGCGCACCTGTTAGGGCAGGGGCAGGGACAGGGACAGGGTGGGGGGGGGGGGGGGGGACGGGGTTTGGATTTGGGGAGAGGGGCTGAGCATGGAGGGGGTGGGCTGGACCGGCCGGTAAAGCCTGCGCACGGCATCTGGGGTCTGGGAGAGGGCAGAGGGGCAGGGGGACAGTTCCGAGGGGGCAGCGAGGATGCTCGGGGAACCACCTGGGAAACACCCCCTCGTGGAGAAAGGGCACAAAGGGCAGGTGAGGGCAGCGATGGGGTCCCGCAGGCTTCCGGGGCGGAGAAGGCAGAGGCCAGGTGCGGACGAGGGGGTCGGAGAGGCGCGGGGAGCCCGGGCCGGGGAGACGCGCAGACGCGCCGGGCGGGCGGCGCGCGCCGGCGGGAGCGCCCCGGGGCGCGGGCGGCGCCTCACCTGGAACTCGGGGTACTCGAACATGTAGCTCATGCTGCACTTGTTCTCCTCGAAGCCGAAGAAGACGTCCCACAGCCCCAGGGTGGCCATGAGCACCATGAAGGCGTAAAACGCCAAGTTCCCCAGGTTGACGGAGTGCAGGAACATGGTGCCGGTGCCGGTGCCGCCAACGCCGGGCGCCCAGCCCGGACCGCGCGCGCCCCGGACGCCTGGACGCTCCGCCGGAGCCCAGCCGAGCCCGCGCCGCGCGCGCCTGCGCGGAGGCCCCGCCGGCCGCGCCGCCCCCAGTGCGCCTGCGCGCTGCGCCCTCCGCCCGGCGCGGCCCGCAGCGGAGGTGGAGATTGCAGCGGGAGCGCAAATCTGAGCGCGGAGGCGAAAGGGGCGCACGGCGGGGCCGGGTGGGCTGGGCTGGAGGGAGAGGGGGGCGAGGGGAGGGGCGAGGAGAGGGCAAGGAGCCGGGGGGCTGGGAAGGGCAGGGAGAGGCAGGCTGGAGGGGGACCGGGGAAAGGGGGGGCGGGGGTGATGGAGAGGGGGGCGGGGCGCGGGAGCGTGGGAGGCGAGGAGAGGGGCGGGCTGGGCTGGGTGAACCTGGAGACCCCGAAGCGTTGCTGATGCCGAGCTGACCGGCGAGGGGAGGGGGCCATCAGAGCCGAAACGTTGAAACGCCTCGCCGTGCGCAGTTTAAAAACCCTTCTCGTTTCTTATTTTATTATTATTTTTGAAACGCCTCTGGCCTCCGCAATGTGGGTTCTCCCCCTTCCGCAGCTCTCGGGACCCCGTAGCTGAGGCCCGGACAGTTGGCTTTTCCCCTCTCTCGGGCCGCCCGGTAGGGACCAGCGCACAAAAGCAGCGGCTTATAAAAACCCACCAGCAGGCCCACAACTTTCCGTGCTTGGGGTGAGGGGGAAAACTGCGCCCAGAAACCGTCGCTCATCTGGAAAAAGCGTCACCAAAATGCCCACGAGCCCCGAGGCCCCGGCTGGTACCGGCGTGACCAGCTGGACGCCGACCGCCTGGCCCCCAGAACCCCCACCTCTTGGGAAATGGGGTGCACGTTGACGGAGGGAGGCAGCGGAGCTCACGCAGCTACCCAGACTTAATTCATCCTGTGACTTCATTCATTTGGAAGAATTTCGGGTTGGCTTTGCACAAAGGAGCGGGTAAAAGCAGCTCAAACACCATCCATCATCATGGATAGCAGCATCAAAACACAGGGATGTTACGAGGAAAAACAACCACGTGGTCACTCTTTACAGCGGACCCAAGAGCAGCGTGTGTGTGTGTGTGTGTGTGTGTGTGTGTGTGTGTGTGTAACTGCAAAATTCTCCTTAGAATTATTGTAGGCGCTGACTGAATTGCATTTCACTCGGGCTGATTCCCTGGTATTGTGGGGGGTTTTTTTCTGTGCAGAGGAAGTTTGGCTATTTTATGACACATAAAAATCAAAGAATTTTCAAAACGAAAAACTTATAGTTTATCTTCTACAGCACCCTGCTATTCAGAGCTGAGAACACCTAGGATGTGGGGTGGGATGAGGGGGGAGGCCGTGCCAGGAGTGACAAATCATTTGGGGAAGGGGTTATTAAGTAGAAAAAGGCATGCATTGAGTCTGGGCACTTGCGAGCCTCGCGGACGGAATGTCTGCCGTGTTTCTCCTGGCGTGTCCTGACCAGCACACACAAACCAGGGGTGAATCTGCAGCTCTCACCTCGGTGCTGCTTAGACTTCATGTGCACGGGAACCACGTGGAGGTTCTGTGTGCAAGCAGATCCTGACTGGGCCCTGCCTCTCTGACAAGCTCCGAAGTGATGCCAGTGATCTGGTCAGGGGACTGACTGCACTGGGGGACACGGATCTCCCTGTCTGAGGACTCGGCCCCATGGAGAAACCCTGACCCTGACGACAGAGCTCGCTCTCCTGCGAGCTTTCCTGAGTGTGGCCACCTCCTGCCTTCGTCGTCCCCCCAGACAGGAGCCGGGGAAAGAGTCCGTGGATTCTTTATGTTTGTCATCTTTGTGGTCCTACTTTTTAACTTTCCCTTTTCCTACCCATCATTATCCCCTCCTGGCTCCCCTTCCTTTCATATCGAAACTAACCCTACGGAGCAAGACTTACCACCCTCGGCCCGTGCTGTCAGCTTCCTGACCGCCTGCCTTTCGGTCCAACTCGCTCTGCTTACAGACTTCCCGCCTCGGCTGTGCGGCCTGGCTCTGAGCCCTGACACTGTGTACCTGAGCTCCGCTGGAGAAAATGGCAAAATTATTGGAGTTACTGTTCAGAAATATGTGTGTGTTTCTGGTCAACGTTCCTATTCTGCAGACCACTTCTCTGAAGCTCGCTACCCCGCCTCTTCTTTTTCTGTTAGCCGATTATCAGTACATCCTTCCACCTTCATATTCAGGCACAGAGATTTTGATTTTGATTTTCAGGTGCACATTCCTTCAACTCTTAATTTCCACGTTCCTCGTCGCCATCCATCCTAATTCAGTCAGAACCTCTGAAGCGCCGAGAACAATGGCTGGCACTCTTGGGAGCTGCTGTTCTGAGGACATCAGGAGCTCATCCTGCTGGTTGTGCTGTAGTGCCCTCCCCCGCCCCCCCCTTTCTCTTCAGGGAATTGGTTCCATTGAGTTAGAGTCTCCGTCAAGCTTTCCCCCTCTGTCCCCCCTCCCCTGAAGGGGGGACTGTGCACAGTGTGCTCAGGTCTTACTAATTTAAAAAAAGACAAATCTCCCCTGCAGCTGTCACCTGTAGCTCTTGCCTTCTCATCGCAGTCAGGGTTCCTACAGGTGTGGCGTTTAAAGGTTAAATTAATGCCGCCGTTCATGAAGGGAAAGGCCATGCAGTCATTTGATAATCACCCCTCCACTGAGATACTTCGTAACTGCATTAATGGAACAGTTTTTCGGAAAACCTGTTAGGTTTGTTTAAGTTCCATTAGCTTTTTTTTTTTTTTTAAATTATCTTTATTGTTGAAAATCTTACAAATGTCCCTTTTTCCTCACCCACGGACCCCCCCCCCCACCCTGCTCCCGCCCCCTCCCCAGACCTTCACCGCACTATTGCCCCTGTCCATGGGCTCTGCAAACATGCATGTAAGTTCATTGGTTAATCTCTCCCCTCCCCCTCTGCCCTGAAATTCATCAGTCTGCTGCATGCCTCTCTGTGTCTGGTTCTATTTGGTTCGTCAGTTTATTTTGTTCATTATATTCCACATATAAGTGAGAGCATGTGACACTTGTCTTTCTCTGACTGGCTTTTGTTGGCTTGCTTTATTTACTGGAGGCAAAGTCTGACTTTTCCACACATAGTAACCTCCTTCATGTTACCTAATTTTTAAAAAATATGTTTTTATCGATTTTAGAGTGGAGGGTTGAGGGAGAGAGAGAAAGAAACATCCATGAGAGAGAACCATCAATTGGCTGCTTCCTGCACACCCCTCCTGGGGATCGAGCCTGCAACCTGGGCATGTGCCCTGACTAGAATCGAACCAGAGACCTCTCCAGGCATGGGGTGATGCCCAACCAGCTGAGCCACACCAGCCAGGGCTTACCTGGTTTTTGTACAGGGGAAGAAGCAATTGTTCTGTCTAGTGTGGGAATCTAGTTGTTTTCTACAATGAATTTTACTAAACTAGACTGGTCACAGTGTACTACCCTCACACTAGAGTTTTTAAAATAAACATAATTTGCCCTGGCCGGTTTGGCTCAGTGGATAGAGCGTCGGCCTGCGGGCTCAGGGGTCCCAGGTTCGATTCCGGTCAAGGGCATGTACCTTGGTTGCGGGCACATCCCCAGTGGGGGGTGTGCAGGAGGCAGCTGATCGATGTTTCTCTCTCATCGATGTTTCTAACTCTCTATCCCTCTCCCCTCCTCTCTGTGAAAAATCAATAAAATATATTGAAAACAAATAAAATAAACATAATTTTTTTTCTTTAAAACCCCATAAATATAGATTGGCTATTAGAAACTAAAATTTATTTCAATCAATTGTTTTAAAGCCCTTTCTTAAATTTGTTGGTTTTACCTCCTACCGCCTTATATGAATAGGCATTGAATAAATATTTGTTTTTAATTTATTTGAAAATAAGTCAGAGTCTACAGATTACAGTCATGAAACCTCACCTTCTCTTTGATGCTTCAAAGCTAAAAAAAGAGGAAGAAAGAAAGAAAGAAAATAATGCCAGCAATTCTGTGCCTGCCACCTCTGTTTCCAAGGAAACGGAGAATAGATCACCAAAAACAAAATAAGGGTTTTCAACCTGATTACCCTTTCCCACCGTTCAGTCTCCTTTGCTGCAAAATGAAAGGCAATGGAGCCTCCGCCTTACAATTCAGAGTTTTAGTTGTGCTGTCTCTTAAAACCAGGTCCCCCACCCTCCCATTAAGAGTTTGGATTATATGTTTGTTTTCTTGTAGAGACAGTGTTCCCAGGATAAAGAATACCTTTTAAATATAAAGCACTATGTTCACTAGCTGAATAAGCTAATATATTTTTAACTTCAGAACTGTCACATGTTTAAATTATTGACTCTCAGATTTGACATTTCTTTGGAATAATATAAGAAAGTAATGGGAATATATAAGTAAAGGATAAAGACTTCTAGAATGAAGTGTTTTGTTTAAAGAAGAAAGAGAGCAGCGACAGATTGAAAAAAATATATAGGTGTCCAGGGAAAAATAATTGGACTTCCTTCATAGAACAAAATACCACTATCACATTGCTCTTGTTCTCCATGATGGATAAACGATTCTGAAAAATAACAGCTAGAGATCACGAAAGTTTGGTTTAGCTTTATTATATATTATTATATTACCTAGTGGTGCTATGTGTTTTATAAAAGCAATATTTTTTTTTCAAACCATCATGTTTTATACCTTAAACTCATACAATGTTACATGCCAATTATATCTCAATAAAGCTGGGAGAAAAAAAGCAGTATTCCTCTATTTTAGAATTTTAGTTAAAGCCAGAGTGTTCCCTTTGGGGTGAATTGCACAATAGAAATTTGTTTCAAGGGAAGTGCCGTTTAAGAGGCTTTAGAAGGCATATTAATACTTTCAGATAATGAGTTCTGAAATTCAGATAATAGTTCTAATGGTAAAGAACGACAGATGTAATCATTGCTTGGGGGTCTTCCTTATCAGTTTTCTGCTTATATGTCCATTTCCACCAAAGGGTTGTAGCTCTTCAAAGGCAGGGCTGTAAGAGGGTCTTGGTTAATTTTAATGCCTAACCCCAGTACAGGCCTTGTAAGCAGAGGTAGTCTATAAGTGTTTCTGAATAAATATATTTTAATTTAAGTAATATACTATACTTTAGTTAAAGCTTTTAGCTACACGTGTGTCTTTTACTACGAAATGCAAATTTTGTGATGTTCAAAGACGTTTGTAAACAGTCATAGCCAAGGTAGACTACTTATTGTAAAATAATTGAAAAAGTTTTTGAAAAAGACTTGGAGAGTAAAATACTAATTCAGAAAACTAGCTCAGCTTCTGGACAGCAAAAGAAACCATCTACAAAACAAAAAGGCAACCAACAAAAAGGGAAAAGATATTTGCAGATGATAGCTCCTACAAGGGGCTGATATCCAAACTATATACAAAGAACTCGTACAACTCAACAGCTAAAATACAAACAATCCAATTAAAGAATGAGCAGAGAGCCTGAATAGAAAAATTTCCAAGGAAGACATAGACATGGCCAACAGGTATATGAAAAGATGCTCACATCTCCAGTTATAAGGGAAATGCAAATCAGACCTCAAGGAGAGACCACCTCACACCTATCAGAGTGGCTATTACCAGTAAGACAAGAAATAACAAGTGCTGGGAGGATGTGAAGAACCGGGAACCTGGCACACTGCTGGAGGGAATGTAAATTGGCGCAGCCACTGTGGAAAACAGTGTAAAGGTTCCTCGAAAAACAGAGCTACCATGTGACCTAGTAATCCCTCCTGGGCAGGCCCCGGCCAGGAAACTCAGTTGGTCAGAGCACAGT
Organism: Eptesicus fuscus; assembly: GCF_027574615.1. Taxonomy (NCBI): domain Eukaryota; kingdom Metazoa; phylum Chordata; class Mammalia; order Chiroptera; family Vespertilionidae; genus Eptesicus; species Eptesicus fuscus. The sequence continues at coordinate 87,742,488 of NC_072483.1, read as the reverse complement.
CCCTATACGCCAAGGATGCGAGTTCAATCCCTGGTCAGGGCACTTACAAGACCATCACCTCTGTCAAAGAGGCTAACGTGATGACATGGCACAAAACTGACATTCAGGAATCCTGACGCAAAGAAGGTGGGAGTCCTTGAAAGGAGAGACGAGTCTGCTTTACTCACAGGCACAGAAGGCTAGTGGTATCTGTCTGTTTTCTTTGCTCAGGGCGAGGGAGTCCTTCAGGGCAGCCCATTTCAGTGCAGGCCCGGAGTTCCTGTGGCCTGTGATTCGGAGCCCCTGCCACCTTGTGGTCTGAGGCAGCTGGCCAGCGCGTTTCTGTTTTTCTGATCAGTGGCTCTGCCTAAAGCTGGGGGACCCTTCCTACCGCTGGCCCCCCAAGGCCTGCTGCAGACCCACAGCTGCTGCTGCGCTCCCCAGGCCTCTCCAAGGGGCCGCCGCCCCTAAAGCCCCATAGGGAAGCCTGCAGGCCACCTGCTGGGTGGCAGAGGCGTGTGCCCTGTGCCGAGATGGGGACTCAGAGGGCCCCTGGCTCTGCTGTTCTCAGATCCTCATCGGTGAGTCACATCACAGAGGCTGCGGCAGTCCCCACTGAGAGCTTCTGTGGGACTAATTCCCACTTGGAGTTTTGAGTCGAGACAGAGCCAGCGGAGTCTGAGGGGAGTCAGCCTGGTTTTCAAGCTGTTCTCTCTTTTCCGGGTCTTGTGGGTGGGTCCCCTGGACGGGCTCAGGCAGAGAGGTATGTGCTGGTGCCGTCGGCTCAATCCAGCCAGCAGCGCCTGCCCGTGTCCCTGCATGACCCGATGCCCAGCCAGAGGGAGGATGACGGATCCTCCTCCTTTCTCATCGTTGGTGCCTGAAAGATGAAACAGAGGGCCGGAGACCATGGGATACCAGGACACAGGCTTTATTGGCGATCACCCTGCCAGCCGCCTTCCAGAGGGCAAGAGAGAGAGAGAGAGAGAGAGAGAGAGAGAGAGAGAGAGAGAGAGCGCTTGCCGGGGTGAGAGTGCCTTTTAAGGGGAGGAAAAGAGGGGACGGGGCTTAGGACACTCAGCACACGCTGATTGGTGGTTTCATGTAAGGTACATGGTTAGGGGCCTAGGGATTTAGGAATTGGGGGCTTAGGGTATATGGCAGGTGCTGATTGATGGTTCAATGTACAGTCCATATAAGGTGTTCAGGAATGTCCGGCTGCAGGTGGAGTTTACGTCATACTCTGTCCATCAGTTGGGGGAAGGGAGGATCTACCATTGCCGAGACGGGCCCCTTCAAGCAGTCGGAGAGGGAAAAATCCAAAGCAGACCGCAGAAACCGAGGTGACCAGTTGTCAAAGTTCCGCCAATCAAGGCAGAGGGAGGGCAGGACAGTCAGGATTGGAGACAAGGGCCGCAGACTCCAAGTCTGCGCAGAAGAGAAGGAGAGAACCGGAGTCCAGCCGCAGCATGAAGATGACCCTGGCGTGTGCCGGCAGACAAGCAAGAACAGAGAGCGGAGAACACGCTGGCGGCGAGCTGGCTCCGAGCATTCCACGAGGTCAGAGGCCAGCGCGTGGGAGGCACGAGATGGGCTCCCGTGGGCCTTGCCTGTCATCCTCCCTCGTCCACATGTACCTCTTCCTCCGGAATACAGGGGGCACCGGTGGGTTAATAGTGCTGATGTGACGTGTGAAAGCGGGTGATGGGCCCGGCTGGTGTGGCTCAGTGGTTGAGTGTTGACCTATGAACCAGGAGGTCACAGTTCAGTTCCCGATCAGGGCACATGCCCAGGTTACAGGCTTGATCCTCAGTAGGGGACTTGCAGGAGGCAGCCGATCAATGATTCTCTCTCATCACTGATGCTTCTATCTCTCTCTCCCTCTCCCTTCCTCTCTGAAATCAATAAAAACATATATTTTTTAAAAAGTGGGCAATGGTCCTTAAACAGATATGTGTACACCCATGTTCATAGCAGCCTTATTCACAGTGGTCAAAGGCAGAAGCAACCCATGTGTCCAGAACAGCCGAATGAATAAGCATGGTGTGTGTGTGTGTGTGTGTGTGTGTGTGTGTGTGTGTGTAGACACACATACACAGTGGAATACTATTCAGCCTTAAGAAGGCAGGAAATGCTGACACATGCCACCACACAGATTAAGCTTGAGGACACTGTGTGAAGTGAAATAAGCCGGTCACAACCAGACCAATGCTGCCTGGCTGCCCTTGGAGCAGTCAGAGTCATGGAGACAGAGGCAGAGGGGGGCTGCCAGGGCTGGCGGGGGGTGGGGGGAGTTGCTAGGAAATGGGTGCAGAGCTTCCGTGTTGCAAGGTGAAGAGAGTTCTGGAGATGAGCGGTGGTGGTTGCACAGCAACGTGGATGTACTAGTGCCACGGGCCCGTACACTGACGAGGTAAGAATACAGAATGTGTGTGTACTACCACAGTTTTAAAAAGGGATTTTCACTTTTCACAGCAGTGGGTAACTGGTGTGAATTATGCATGAAGCCTGCCGTCAAAGCATTTTCAGTTTAGCGAGAAACCCAATGATTCTTGTTCTCAGGAAAAAAGGAAGTATAAAAAAATACCTTTAGGAATTACTTGTAAGTGGAAGTGTCTTCCTTTTGGCACCAGGAAGAGCCCAGCACTTTCTGCCCAAAGTGACAGTTTCCTGAGGAGCTATTACCAGCCTGTCCTACTATGAGAGAGAGAGAGAGAGAGAGAGAGAGAGAGAGAGAGAGAGAGAGAGAGAGAGCGAGCAGGAGAGGGGAAGGAGGTAGATGAACACAACGGACCATGCAGAGCACAGGGTGCAGGGTGCTCAGGAAAAATCTGGGGGAAAAGGAAAAGAAAAAAGGGGGAAGTGGAGATAAATGGAAAGTAGAAAGCAACCTAAAACCGGAGGGCACAGGAGACACGGTAGCAGTGGGGCTCCCCCGAAGTCCGTGAACCCCAGCAGCACGCACAGCGCGGGGACCCGACACTTCAAGGCACTGGCCCGTCAGCAGCAGAGCTCACCGGAGAAGACACAGAGCCCAACAGAGGCAGCTGTGCTGGCGCCCAGGGGTTCGTGGGAGTAGATCTCTGTTGGGGACTGAGAACGGCTGCATTTCTAGTCAGTTCCCAGGGGTTTGGGGACCACGCTATGAGAACCATGGCTCTAGATTGTGAAAGGTATAGAATATAGGTTGTGTACATTTGGGTGTTTTTTTTATGCTTAAACAGGAAGGCCTAAGTCAAGACCTGTGGTAAGGGGCTGTAGGGAAAATATTTAAATCCAGGTAGACTTTGCCCACCATTTGGTTTCTCCGTGCAGTGGTTCAGAGCGTGAATACTTGAGCCCTGGCCGGTGTGGCTCAGTTGGTTGGGCATTGTCCCGTACACCGAAAGGCTGCTGGTTTGATTCCCGGTCAGGGCACATGTCTGGGTTTCAGGCTCAATCCCTGTAGAGGGCAGTGCAGGAGGCAGCCAATCAATGTTTCTCTCTCTCTCCCTCTCCCTTCCTCTTCGGGGGGTGGGGGACAGGCCGGGGGGGGGGGGGCGGGGAGTGTGAACACTTGAGTCAGACAGACTCAAGTCTGTAAACCTTTGGGCAAGTTTCTTAACCTAGATCCTATGTCTTCCATCTGTAAAATTAGGATAACACAGCACCAACCCAATGGGGCTGTGGAAAGATTGACTGATACGAGTACATGCACAAAAACGTAGCACCGTGCCAGGGCATCAGGAAATGTAGCAGGCATTTGTTTTGGGCAACCCAGCATCAATCTCTGCCACATTTGCAGCAGTCCCAATTACCTCTCCATTACTGTGGAAAGCCTTCTGAAATCTGAATCTCAGGAACAAAGCCAAGATAATAACCTGCCAGACTGATGCTCCAGGCTCACCATGGAAACCACTGCATCCCGTGGCAGGTCATTTACAAGCAAAAGTATAAGGATGTGAATTGCCTTTCTGGAAATGCTTAATCCTTGAAAACTGCCCCCAGTGTGACCAGAGAGGGAGGAGATGGCTCCTGAGTAGTTAATTAGTTTGCAAGTGTAATATTATTCTGTATCTTGTATTCCTAGCACTGCGCTAAAAGCGTTGCGAGGGAAACAAAGGGTTTGTGTCCTTTAATTTGTGATGAAAAGTTGAAGCTAGCCGATAGGATGGAATGCTATTTTTTTTATTGTCTGTAAAACAATAAAAACTATTAATTCGGGATGGAAATAATTGTGATTTCACTAAAACAAATACATGACCAACTTCAGTATTGTTCAGTTAGAGGATGTGTTTATGGCGGCTGAGAAATGATGGAGTTCTCCCTTTCTCTCATACATCACGAGGGAACACTCTGGACCATGCTTCTAGGCTAGTTGATGGGCTATGCCCTCTCAAGGATGCAAACTCTTAACCCCTGCACCTCCCTTAATCTCTTCAGAAGACAAGCCCTGAGATGATTCCGTTACATACATGAAACACACAAGTGGGCTATGTGCCCTAAAGGCTGGGTGTGCTGTTGCTGCTGGTGTTTTTTTTTTTTTTAATATATTTTATTGATTTTAGAGAGGAAGGGAGAGGGATAGAGAGTTAGAAACATCGATGAGAGAGAAACATCAATCAGCTGCCTCCTGCACACCTCCTACTGCAACCAAGGTACATGCCCTTGACCGGAATTGAACCTGGGACCCTTTCAGTCCGCAGGCTGTTGCTCTATCCACTGAGCCAAACCGGCTAGGGCTGTTGCTGCTGTTTTAACGCTTCTCTTTTTATTGTGTCTTTTGGATGGCTCACAGAGACACACCTTCAGCTGCTACCCACAATCCTCTCCTCTTTCCTTGGGAGCCGTCCCTTCTCTCCTGCATGGCCCTAGGCTTCAGGGAGACCAGCCCCATTGCCAGCCGAGTGAAGGGAGGGGCGAGGGTGCTATTTCTTCCCCGAGACCTGGACGTGACCAGGGCTTGTGAAACAGTTCTGGCGATGATGAACTGAGAAGTCTGGTGGAGACATGTGGGAAACCTTTCCTTACTCTTACAAGGGGTCTCAATTGGCCATTTAAGTTTAATAGTAAAAGAGTGCTACCGATAACAATGCATTGTAAATCCTTCAGAAGGAGAATGTTTTGCGGACCATTTGTGTGTGTGTGTGTGTGTGTGTGTGTGTGTGTGTGTGTGTGGCCGTTTTACATTATTAGCTTTTAAAGTCAGTACTTTTAAATGGAAGCAACTTGCCAAAAATCTGTCACAGAATTTAGGGACCCATTACAACAAAGTTTAATGAGAGAAAAAAAATTCTGTATTCAGCTCAATCTAATTGAAACCCCATCAAAGAGATTACCAAGAAGATGAGGAATCTTTTGAATGATGAATAAATTACCTTGATGGAGTGATGGGGTCACCGGTATTTACATAGGCTACAACTTACCAGATTGTACACTGTAACATGTGCAGTTTAACTGTCAACTATATCTCAAGGATAACTTTCTCTGATTACAATGCAATTAAGTTAGAAATTAATAATAAAAAATCTAGTAAAATCCATATAGATATTGTAAAATTTCTAAAAATTCACGAGTCAAAGAAAAAAATTATGATAAAATTTAGAAATTCTTTCAAATTGAGTAACAAAAACAGTACATAACAAACCGTCTGAGATGCAGCTAAAGAGTTGCTCAGAGGTAAACTTATCTTAAATGCTTACACAGGAAAATAAGGAGGACTTAATATTATTACTCTAAGTTAGAAAAAAGACTAAATAATGAATAGAAGAATATAAAAATAAAAAATGAAATTAATGATATTGAAAATATACATATAAAAGGAAAGATCCCCAAATAAAAGTTGTTTACTTAAAGTGACTAGACAAACCTCTGGCGAGTGTAATGATGGGGGAAAAAGAGGAGTAATTAAAAAAGAGGAAAAAGGAAACAAGATGCTGTAGACATTAAAAACATATCCTATCTAATAAAGAGGGAATATGCTAATTGACCCTCATGCTATTGCAAAGATGGCAGCACCCACAGCCAATAAGGAGGGAATATGCTAATTGACTACCACACCCTCAAAGATGGCAGCACCCACAGCCACCAGATGGTGGCACCCAGTCCCCTCAGCCCCGCCAGGGCAATAGGCACATGGCAAGGCCAGGCCCACCCCGCGCGCCTGCCTCCAGAGTCCCCCAGTCCCCTCAGCCTCCCAGCCACCCAGGGCCGGCCCAAGGCGCAGGCAAGCCTCAGATGGCGGCTGCCCGAGGCTCAGGTAACCAGGGCTGGGCCGAGGCTTGTGCTGCGGCAGTGGTAGCAGCAGAGGTGTGGTGTGGCGTCGCCTTCCCCTGATCACCAGGTCACCTCCCACCCCTCAGGGCTCCTGGACTGTGAGAGGGGACAGGCCGGGCTGAGGGACCCCCCATCCAGTGCATGAATTTTCATGCACCGGGCGTCTAGTAAGAATATCATGATCTACTTTGGCCAGTGGAGTAACAGGAGCTAGAGTTATCATCCTGCCTAAAACAACCAAAAAGCCAGACAAAATATGTGGAACAATGCTTTTAAGACAGTGGACATCAGAGAACAAAAAACCCCTGTAATTCGTGAAAAATGGAAAAACAACAACAACAAAAGAAAGCAAATGAGGAGAGCCCTGTGAGTGGCACTTACTATTCTGAGGGCTTCAGGCCACAGTGCAGGGGATGGGGAGTCCAGGTGGAGCCAGCAGGTTGCCTGAGTTGCCGAGTTGATTCTCCAAGAACATAGAGCCGAGTCCAGGGCGACCCGAGAAGCCAGAGTTGGCAGGACAGAGCACCAGGCTCCGGAGAGCTTCTCAGAGGCAGAGCGGGGGATCTGCACAGGCGTGAGGACACTGCATTAGGCCAGAGCACGGAGCATCCGAAGGCATTCAGGGAAAGAGTGTCTCTGGAGTTCACAAAAAGCCAGAACCACTGCCTGCTTCCACCCGCCAGTCTAGGAAAATCTCATAACTCCTGGGCCCTGGATGGAAGACTCTGAAGAGATGACAAAGGAACATGAGGAAACTTTCTGAGGGTAGAGTGTAGGCATGGAGAGGGGTCAGAGGGATTATGCTAATGGCATCCCTTCAACTGGAACAAACACCAGGAGTAGGGAACAGTGTTCCCCCTACACATAGCATTTATAGTTAAGGCAAAGCAAGGTACCCCCACAATGGTGCAGATATTTTTTCAGGGAGGGGTAGCCAGCATGTAGAGCAATTTTCACAGCAATGGTAGATTGCTCGAGGTTTATCAGCACCATAACCAAGCAGGTTCAAGTTCAACAGCAGGACAGAGAAAGATGCCAGAATTTGCCTGGCTGGTGTGGCTCAGTGGTTGTGTGCCGACCCATGAACCAGGCGGTCACAGTTCAATTCCCAGTCAGGGCACATGCTCAGGTTTGGAGCTCGATCCCCAGTAGGGGTTATGCAGGAGGCAGCCATCAATGATTCTCTCTCATCATCAATTTTTCTATCTCCCTCTCTAAAATCAATAAAAAAAAATATTTTTTAAAAACATGAAAGATGCCAGAATTTAAACAGTATATAGGATGTCCAAAAGTATATATATACTTTGAATAATTATAAAGGCAGTATTTATTAAAATACATTTCATTTTCAAAACTGAGCTATCAGCTGTTACAATGTGCATACATTCTTGGGGGACACCCTGTATATTCACTTGCACGCTAGAGAAATGTTCTAAATATATAATATGGCAGTACATTTTAACATTTTAAAATGAAACAGATCTTACCAGGGGAATAATTATCACATGCACATGGTACAAAATTCAAAGGGTATAAAATAAAGTGAAAAATCTCTCCCCTACCATGGCAATTACTTGTAAGTTATATTTCTAATTATGTATCATCAGAGATGTGCTTTATTTCATTTGCCCTTTCCTCTTGATTTGATGAGTACAAAGTTCTCAATTTGCAAATGAACTCTTGGAACACGAATTGCTTGCACGTCCTGTGGAATTCAGACCGCAGGGTAAATGCCTGTTTCTGGTTTCTTAAGGAGGCTCACTAGCTTTCCATTACACTGCACATGTAGCACAGGTAATAGTACGAAACCGAGCACATTTCATCCGTGGTTTCTCTGCTGAATGTGTTCCAAGTTTTAACGAAGACTCTGAGAAATATATCGAATTCTCTACATGTTACTCTCCTCTCAAATCCTAGTGGAGAGCCCCTCTCTTCTTCCCCAATCTCTACACTAGAATAATAATAATAATAAAATGTGTCTATGGAGGTGGGTGAGGTAGTAATGGAACTTCTGGGAGGGTAACAACATCCACCATGGGAACCCCCTGTTGACTGGGGGTCGGGCGATTGGACCCCGTAGCACTGATAGCATCCTATAGGGTAAGGTCAGAGGTGGCAATGACTTTTAACTTACAGACACCATTGAAAAGCTGACCATCTGTTTCATTCTATACAAATGCTACCTGTCCTACTTCTTAGTTTTAATGGATACAACTTGAAAAGGAAGTCTTTTTCACGGTCATTTTTCTTATTTTACTTCCAAGAAGTACAACTATTTATTCTACAGTATGTTTCAAAGCCAGCTCACCATCATGATATGTGACAAATCTTTTGGCTGGGAAACCAGAGGAGGTATATTTATGGTCTCTTACTTGAGCAAGCAAGCAACTGTCAAGTAATTAAACCAAACATTTTCTTTTCTTTCTCGTTCAATTTATTGACCAGATACATTAGGGCAAGGAATATGCTTAGAGAAGAGTCAGACAGCCTCCTGGGATGAAGCCGAGATGGAAATGAGCAAGGTTCACAGAGGGCTACAAAGAAGAGGGCAGTCAATGCTCTCTGCAGCTGGGGCGGGGCTTGGAGAGGGACCCTCACAGGAGACTGACCACCTCTTCCAATCTGCCTGGCACAGAGCCTGAGGTGCCCAGAGCAAAGGCGCAGAGCTGGGCAACGCCCCCCCCTGCCCCCCATGCTGGGGACTGCAATTAGGTGGGGCGGGGCCAGCAGAGGGGATGTGGGCGGGGAGGTGGCCAGGGGTGAGTCTAGAGGCTCCAGATCATCCAGGATTTATAGGTTCATGCCTTGCATTTGAGCTCATCCTACCTTATAAAACAGTAATATGCAAATTGACCGCACCTTCGCTACGCCCAAGCCACACCCACCAGCCAATCAGAGCGAGTATGCAAATAAACCCGACCAAGATGGCGGTTAATTTGCATACATAGGCGCCCTGAGCTGACCCCCTGCGACGGATGGTGGGTGTGGCGGACACCCAGCTCCTCACTCTGATTGGATGGTGGGCTTGGCGAGCGGACCCCCTGCCATCGAAAGTGGGGCCAGCTCTCCTGCCATCGAAAGCGGGGAGCTGGGTGTCCGCTCGTGCACCAGGACAAAAGCCCCCGCCAGAGGCTTTTGGCCTGGTGCATGAGCGAACCCCCTGCCATCGATTGCAGGAAGCTGGGGGTGTCTTCGGCCTGGTACACCAGTGGACCCCCTGCGATTGATCACCTGGGCAGGGAGCTGGGGGTCTGCTTTTGGCCTGGGCAGGAGCAGACCCCCTGCGATTGATTTTAAGGAGCTGGGGGTCCACTCCTGCCCAAGAGGCTTTCGGTCTGGGAAGGCCTGGGCAGGGGCTGAGCCGGTGATCAGAGGGAGCTGGAGAGGCCTGCCCCGGCCTAAAGCTTTGGCCAGAGGCTTTAGGCCTGGGCAGGGCCCAGCCCTCCATTGGTGTGAACTATAGAGGAAACACCTTTTCTGACTGCACATTGGCTAAGCTTCCTGTATGCCACTGGTAATATTCTTAGTGACTTGGGTAATAAGAATCCAAAAAGGTGATCTAGGGTTTTTCCACCACACTTCTGGAGAAAAAAATGAAGGTCCGCTGCTGGAAGGGCTAAGAAATGTCATATCCTGCCCTAGCCGGTTTGACTCAGTGGATAATGCCTCAGCCTGCAGACAGCAGGTTCTGGGTTTGATTCTGATCAAGGCATGTACCTAGGTTGCAGGCTCCTCCCTGGCCGGGGCCCAGATCAGGGCTCATGCAGGAGGCATCCAATCAAAGTGTTTCTCTCTGTCTTTCCCTTTCTCTTCCACATTCTCTAAAAGTCAATGGAAACATATCCTCAGGTGAGGATAAAAAATAAATAAAGAAATCCATATCCTATGAAAGACACATCTTGAAAATGCCTAAAGAAAGTTGTCATTTTTTCTTGGTGAAGGGACTGGAGTCCGTGTTGATGAAAACACCTTGGTGGCTGCGGTGACTGACAGTGGCTGCAGCAGTGGGGTGATGGGGCTGGTGCCTTCCCCTGACCAGCCCAGTTGCCTCCCACAAAAGGAGGCCAGACTGCGGCTTAGGTACACTCCCTGTGGGGCGCGGGCCTAAGCTGTCAGTAGGACATCCCCTGAGGGCTCCCAGTATGTGAGAGGGGGCAGGTTGGGCTGAGGGACCCCCGACCCCCAGTGCACAAATTTCGTGCACCGGGCCCCTAGTCCATAATAATACTCTGGAAGCCTTTAAAAAAAAACATTACTAGTCTTTTTACTCCCCTTACTAACTAGTTTTTTTAAGTTTTATAAACTTTAAAATTAAATACACTCTAAATGATAAAACTCTTAATAACTTAAATAGAGATTCTAAGATGAAAAGTCAAAGCTGCTCTCTTCACCGTCATGCATAACCCCTCATCCTACTCACCTGTGGAAGTATGCTTTTTAATTGATAGACTATATTACAAGAATATATCATCCATACAGATAGGTATCAACTATTTCTTTACAATTGATTTGAGATTTTCAGGATCAGAAGCAGATCTGTCTTATTTACTCAGGAATTTGGGTTTTCTTTTTAGTGTGTGTGTGTGTATTTAAAAATACTATACACACATGTAAATGCACATGCCATTTATTGGTTATGGAAGCCGGTATTTTAAAATAATTTACTTTATGGAATTTTCCAAACCTATACAAAAATGGGTACATGAATACAGTGAACTTCTATATTCAAATCATCGAGCTATCACAATTACTAACGCTTTCCTTTTTAAATTCTATACCCTATACACCCCCCCTTTTTTTGCTAGAGTGTCAAACGAATCCTGACTATATATTATTTCACTCGCAAATACTTCAATTTATATCTTTCACAGCTAAGTATTTTAAATAAATCCACAATACCATTATCATACAAAGCAATTCTGTGTACGGTTTTTCTCCATGATCTCAACAATGCCTTTTACTTTGAGTTTTTTGGGTTAGAACCCAAACAAGATCTACACACGACATCAATCTGAGACACAACTTGTATCACTTGTTAGATTTCCATCTTCGCTTGAATCTACTTACGAACTTGCTTCCAATTTCCATGGACTTTCTGCCTAATCTTGTTCCAGAACAACATCGCCTCAATTACACAGATTTCCAATATGCTTTAATATTTGGTAATACTTCCCCCCCCCCCAATACTTTCCTTAGGGATTCTCTGACTCTTCTTTTTGTTTGCACTTTTAGATAAAGTTTGTAATCCACTCATGTAGATTCAGGGGGAAACAAAACCTGATGGTAATTTCATTAAATTTATAGATTAACTTAAAAGTTTACATCTTTATGACATAAGTCATAAATGTATCTTATTTTTTCCAATCTTTTCTGTGTCATCAGGAGTGGTCAATAGTTTTTATTATATAGATGGTACCCATTTGTTATTAAGTTTATGCCTCAGTATTATATCTGGGCTCTTCTAGATAGAGTTTGCTCTTCCATTTTTCCTTTTATCGGCTCACTGGTTGTTTATAAGGAGCTGACTTATATTAATTTTACATCCCACTTCTTTACAAAGCTCTCTTTTATAATTTTTATTAATTTTGCCATTTATTTTTTGTTTTCTTAATATATAGCCATGTTATCTGCAGAGAGAGAGGTTGTTTTTTTAATATATTTTTATTGATTTCAGAGAGGAAGGAAGAGGGAGAGAGGGACAGAAACATCCATGATGAGAGAGAATCATCGATCGGCTGCCTTCTGCAAGTCCCCCACTGGGGATCGAGCCCACAACCTGGGCATGTGCCCTTGACCAGAATCGAACCTGGGACATTTCAGTTCGCAGGCCGATGCTCTATCCACTGAGCCAAACTGGCTAGGGCGAGAGAGAGTTTATCTTCCTTCCAATCCTCAGGCGATTAAAAGCTTCCTCTTGTCTAAGTGTGTTAGCTAATACTTCTGTTTCCAGTGGCAATGGTGATGGCCGTGGTGGTCATCTCTGTCTTCTTCCCGCCTCCAGCAATGTTTCCCCATCAGCTAAGAAGCTGGCCGTGGGCTGAAGTATCCCTCAATCCCTGTTTAATTTAGTATTTTTTTAACATGAATGGCTGTTTCATTTTATCAGATTCCTTTTTGGCATTTATGAGACCACTAATCCGATTTTTATCCTTAGCTTTATGAATATGACGAGTCATATGAATTGATGTTTTATTATGGAATCACTCATATTCTTGGAACACATTTTGTAAATATATATTCTTTTTAAAATATGTTATTGTTCTTTTGCTAATATTTAAGATTTTTTACATCTCACAAGTGGGACTGGTTTTCCTTCTTTTCCTGAATTCTGGGCGGGATTAAACGACATGGGGATGATCTCCTCTTCCATGGGTTGGCAGGTTCCTCAGCTCTACCCAGTTCTCCAGTGCGTGGGACCCAGAACAAAAATGGGACACCCTGGCCTCCCTCCCCACCCCCACTCCCGGTAACTCTCATCCACAGATTTTGCATTTCGGAACCAGCATTGGGTAGGGGGTGCCGGGTCTTTTGAGAAATGAGCATAATTTTAACACCAAACCTGACAAAGGTTTCTAATTAGGAGAACTTCAAGGTCACAGAAGCCCAGCTGCCAAAGGGGCTGTCTGACCTCACAAGCCAAACAGAATTTACTTTCTTTCCCGTCCTTCTCCTCCTTATCCAAAATGTGATCCAGAAACACATTTTTAAATGCAAACACAAAGCTCGGAGATAATGAGCTTGTTAGTTAGTTTATCAGCCTCTGACGCCTATTCAGTCTTCGATCCGAGCACACATTGTCACAGGTCGCACATTTGGCTCCAGTCTCAACTAATCCAGGGAGACGCCAGGAACATTCATAAGCCATATTGTGTCCACTGAGCTTTTGTCCCTCCCTTAAGCATATTTACATTTTTGAAAGTAGGGTAATTTCAGTCTGGAGTTACAGATCCTATTGCCTTTAGAAAAAACTAGTCAAGACCACTACCATGGCCCTAGCCGGTTTGGCTCAGTGGATAGAGTGTCAGCCTGTGGACTGGAGGGTCCCAGGTTCAATTCTGGTCAAGGGCATGTGCCAGGGTTGCGAGCTCGATCCCCAGTGGGGGGCGTGCAGGAGGCAGCCGATCAATGGTTCTATCTCATCATTGATATTTCTCTCTCTCTCTCTCTCCCTCTTCCTTCCTCTCTGGAATCAATAAAAATATATTTTTTAAAAAAGACCACTACCATGGATACTGCCCAACTTTAGAAATGATGTTATTCCTGGGGGTGTGTGTGGGGGGAGGGGTGGTTTGAAGATCATCTGTTTAATAAAAGTTATTTTAGCCATTGTGGTTTAGAAAATATTCCTAACTCCATTTTCACCTGTCTTTATCAGTCCGTGGATGCAAATGTGGTCACACGATACCAATACCTATGTATAAATGGCAATGGATTCAAATTTCACCCTCGTTAAACAGGAGCTATTTTTCTCCAAAATGATCCTGACTATGTCTGAGAGTCCCTAAGGAAGTGTCTTCCCCATATTCACAAACCAATCTCTCAGCTTTCATCGTGACGACATCATTCATTCATCCATTCATTCAATAGGTACTGAGTGCCTACCTTTGAGAGGATATAGCAGAGTCTTGCAGACATCTCTGTCCTGGTCCTCCTGGGGCATCCATCATATTTCTCCGGGTCTACTCCAGTTCTCCTCTGTCAACATTCATTGCTGGCAAGTGGCTGGAAGAAATGTTGACCGTGGCCTCTGCTGAGGAAGCTCGCTGTGCAACACCTGACCAAGAATGAGCCAAGGATGCCGCCTCCTAATATCCCCACAGCCTCGATCTCACGAGGCAGCGCAATGCTGGGTTCCACGGGGAGGGAGAGAACGTGGCCCTCCTCAATTGGTGCCACTCTTTGACGTCTGGGCTCCAGAGCAGGGCTCCTTCTTTGTGGGGGAAAAACACGTTTCTGTAACTGTAGGGGCTCACCCCAGTCCAAGGGGCTCAGTGTCGTGTGTTCTTCTCTGTAATTCTCATCACCCCTCTTTCCTGCCTCACCAACAGGTAACTGACCACAGCACCCAGGCATGTCAATGAGGACAAACACTTCTGTGGGGTGAGGGTTGTGTTTATAGTAGGAGTGTCTGGATGTCAGCTGAGAGGGCCTGTTGAATTATGTAGCATACTTCCAAAGCGTGGTCAGCAATCTAGAATATAAAATTCAACTACGGCCTGGCCAGTGTGGTTCAGTGGATGAGTGTCGACCTATGAATCAGGAGGTTATGGTTCGATTCTTGGTCAGGGCACATGCCAGTGTTGCAGGCTTGATCCCCAGTGTGGGGCATGCAGGAGGCAGCCAATCAATAATTCTCTCATCGTTGATGTTTCTATCTCTCTCTCCCTCTCTCTTTGAACTCAATAAAAAATACATCTAAAAAATAATAACAAAATGCAATTACTTGAAGATTTTCTCAGATGTTGGTATGGTTTGCTTTAATATGGTGGGAAATATGGATAGTAGGGACCTTGAGGTTGCCTAGAGCTGGGTATGATACTGGATTGAAAGTGGCATCTAATTCTTATGGGAATTGAAAAGAGTTGGGTGGAGTTACCTCCAGAAGATCCAAAGCAAAGTAGACGATGTGATCAGAAAAAAGTTAAGGTCTTGTTGTGGTGTGTGTGTGTGTGTGTGTGTGTTGTGTGTGTGTGTGTGTGTGTCTTTTTTTAACAAAAATGCCCCACTCTTACTTCTTTAAAAGCTTCATCCTAATCCTGTAACCAAACTTCAAGCTGCTAATAAATCAGCTCTAAGTGTGTGTCTACTTAAAGTATCTGAATGACAGATGCTTTGAAGTGGCCAACTTTTCTCATCAATTTTGCTTAAATCTACCTTAAATGGCTTTTGAGCCATTTGTTGTCAGTTTTTTACTTCTTCACCTCCAAAGCTCTTTTTCTTCAATTATCCTCAAACACCCACTTCTTCTAACACACTCTTTCTTTCCTAGGGTCGGAGGTATCTTGGCCTCTTGCTGACCTCGACACTTGGGGGACGCACAGTTCAGTGCTCTGCTCTCTCAGTGTGTTCCCAAAGCAACCTCCTCGGGTCATCTATAAGCTCATATGACCACAGCACTAGCATCTTCCTCAAACTTCCTTGGCTTTTTTGTCCTAAAAACGGTACCGCTCTGAAATCATTACTTCAACACCCCGTGTTTAGCTCACCAACGCCGGTGCTACCACGCAGCAGGTCTTCCACTTTATCAAGACCTTCGGTGCAGTGACTGTACCACTTTCCCACTATCCATCATCTCCCTCGCGTCTCCACGTCTCTCCTTAACCAGCTTAGAATCCATGATCTAAAGAATTAAGTCTATTGAAAGTGCCCTAGTTCCATGGCTCCCCGTGGACTCACCTGGCAAAGCTCTCCTCCCTCTCCCTAGGATGTTTTCTCCTCTGATCTTTCTTTTTATTTTATTTTTTAATATGTATATTTTATTGATTTTTTACAGAGAGGAAGGGAGAGGGATAGAGAGTTAGAAACATCGATGGGAGAGAAACATCGATCAGCTGCCTCAACCAAGGTACATGCCCTTGACCGGAATTGAACCTGGGACCTTCAGTCCGCAGGCCAATGCTCTATCCACTGAGCCAAGCCGGTTTCGGCTCCTCTGATCTTTCTATTGCTGGCAACTTTTCATCATTAAGATCTGAGCCTAAATGTCTGTAATTCTTAGGAAACCTAACTATAAGACACACGAGTTCTTAAAGTTCTCAGACTTGCTGGGTGCCTCATCCACTAAATATAAACACAGGTAAGTTTTGGGGCTTGAAGGGCTGCTTCCTTGTTTTCACTTTTGAAAATTATGAAACTCCCATAGAATGTAAACAGGCTTCATTAAATAGACACTTAAAGGTAGAAAATAGTATGCTAGAAAGTGCCTACCTAGAGAATCAGGTGATACATAATTATGAGAGAATTAAGTGCTGTGTTTGCAGATCTTGCCATGTGATGGTGGTCCCGGGGCCCCACCTCTGTGAGTAGGGTTCCCCCACCCAGAGGTAGATGCTATAATCCATCACTTAAAGCATGTGTGTGCATTTGTGTGTTTAATAACAAAAAAATTAAATATTTGTCTCAAATCGGTGCACTTTTTTCCCACTCACCTGCACGCAATCTCTCCCGGAAAAATACACAACCAGGGAACACGTACTCAGCATTGCTTCTGAAGTTCTTGTCGTAAGAGCTCTTTTCACGGGATGTGTAGTGGAGCCTGTTTATGTAGCTCCTTGTGAGGATAATTTTAAAATATGACTGGCCTCACCAATAAGACATGGATGAAGCAATGATTCCGAAACAACAGGAGAGGAAGTAGAGGAGCACTGAGTTGGGGGAGCACTGGCATTGAGGGTGGCGTCGTTGTACCCGGGGCTGGCCGGGGCTTTTGGGATCCCAGGCCTAGTAAATGCTAGTAGCAGCGCTTCCCGGCCCATCCCTGTGCCAGCCACCAATGCCCCCACACTTCCCATCATCCCCTAGAAGTGCCCGGAAATTAATGAATAGCAGAGCCATTATCTTTGCTGCTTTATATTTTACAGCAACTGTACCTTCAGTATGAAATTTGCTAAGAGACAATTCACACAGCATTTTTACCCTCAGCATTTTTAGGTTATGTTAATAGCCTTTTAGCTTAATGCCTTTGTGCCTTGCAAGCTAATTCTGGAACACATTACTGTGCTAGGTGAGAGGTAGATGTTCAGGGTACGATACCTACTGAGGGGAATTAGAGAGAGGGTTCCCTTGACAAACAGTTTGGAGAACAAGTGCCACATCAAGGATCAGCAGTTACTGCAGTGGAGGCCATTCTCCTCCTGCTTGCTTCTTGAGAGCACAAGTGACATAAGGAATCCCTACATTTTTATTTTTTTTTGAAAAAGGAAGTCAAGCAACCAATGTCCTTAACAATGACCGGAAGAAGTCACCTTAATGATGGTATACTTTGGAAGGACACTGCGATACAGGTTTAGTGGTTAATAATGCGGATTTTATAATCAAAGAAAACACGATAATTTCAAGAGAAACATCAAAAGTGCTTTATTCAAAGTAATGTCCATCGCTAGCTGCACATTTCCCCCATCTTTCAGGTAATTTGTGGATACCGTCCCAATAGAACTCTTCTTGTTTTGAGGCAAACCATTCAGAGACCCAAGATTCCACTTCTTCGTATGTTTTGAAGTGCTGCTCAGAAAGTGCATGTGCCATCAATCGGAACAAGTGGTAATCTGAAGGAGCAAGGTCTGGTGAATACGGCGGGTGGGTTAGTACTTCCCAGGCAAGATCTTTTAATGGGTCTTTAACTGGGTTTGAAGTGTGTGATGGTGTGACATCATGAAGCAAAATTACTTTGCTGTGTCTTCTGGCCCATTCTGGTCATTTCACAATCAAAGTGTGGTTCAAATTGATTATTTGTTGTCGGTAGCGATCAGTATTAACCGTTTCACCTGGTTTTAGAAGCTCATAATACACCACTACCTTCCTGATCCCACCAAATGCAGAGCATTGTCTTCTTTCTGAAGCAATTTGGCCTTGCAGTCGATGTTGATGGTTGACCTGGATCAACCAATGATTTTGTGCGTTTGGGATTCTGAAAATAAATCCACTTTTCATCGCCAGTCACAATTCAATGCAAAAAAGACTTTCTTTTGTGCTGTTGAAGCAACATTTTACTGATGACTTTTCGGTTTTCCATTTGTCTTTCGTTCAGTTGATGTGGCACCCATTCTCCTTCCTTTAAAATCTTTCCTTTAAAATCTTGTAAACGATCGGAAATTGTTTGCTGAGCAACTTTTAATCTTTCTGCAAGTTGTTTTTGAGTTTGACACGCTTCTTCATCCAATAATGCTTGTAATTGTTGGTCTTCAAACTTTTTCAGTTGACTTGGACGCTCTTTGTCTTTCACAACGAAATCATCACTTTTAAAGCATTTAAACCAGCGTTCACAAGTATCTTGAGATGGAGCATGTTCACCATAAGCTTCCCGAAGTATATGATAACTTTCAGCAGCACTTTTCTTCAAATAAAGTAATGAATTAAAACTTGCCACAAATGCTCTTTTTTTTGGCACGAAATTCGACATTTTTAAGTGTAAAAATACCTATGATGTTAACACCTTCAGAAAATTTGACATATGAAGTTTTTGAAGCTTGTTGTCAATACAACAAAATAGCATACATATCAAATCGCATATCAACATATGTGTAACTCCATCTATTGAAAAAAATCCGCATTATTAAGAGGTTGTAGAAAAAAGATAACCCTCATTCACTGCTGGTGGGAATGTAGACTAGTACAACCACTATGGAAAGCAGTCTGACAAGTTCTCAAAATATTAAAAATAGAGCTACCAGCGGGCTCTGTGGTGCAATGGATAGCACATTGGACTTCTAGTGATGAAAAATAGAGCCACCATACGACCCAATGATCCCACTCCTGGGTATATACCCGAAAAACTCGAAATCATTTATACGCAAAGATACATGCACCCCTATGTTAATTGCAGCAGCATGCACGGTGGCCAAGAGTTGGAAACAGCCCAAGTGCCCTACGATAGAGGCCTGGATAAAGAAGATGTGGTCCATATACACAATGGAGTCTACACAGCCATAAGGAAGGAGGAAATAGCATCGTTTACAACAACATGGAGGGACCTTGAGAACATTATGCAAAGTGAAATAAGTCAAACAGAAAAAGCTAAGAACTATTTGATTTCACTCATATCTATATATATAAAAAGCCAGCGACTGGAACACTGGAACGACCGGAAGGACAGGTCGCTATGACACCCACTGCGGCCAGCCAACCAGCCTGATCAGGGACGGGGCCGGCTGGCCAACTGCCCACGGCCCCTTCCCCCAGCCTGCCCTGCCCCTGATCGGGGCCCCCTTACCCTGATCGGGGGCGGGGCTGGCCCGCCAACCTCCCGCATCTCCTCCCCTGTGCCGGCCTGGCCCCAATTGGCCCCTATCATGCACGAATTCATGCACCGGGCCTCTAGTGTGGAATATAAAACTGAAATTTATGAACACAAACAGCAGTGTGGTGGTTGCCAGAGGGAGGGGTGTGAGGGAAGAAAGGGGTCTTAATATAAGGTGACAGGAGAAGATTTGCCTTTGGGTGGTGGGCACATGGTCCTATATACAGATTTTGTAAATTAGTACTCCACACATGAAACCTATATGTTCATGTTGACTAATGTCACCCCAATAAAATTAAAAAAAAAAAAGGGAAAGCATGTGGATTTGTATATCTGAATGAGGACAGGGCAGAGTGCAACCTTTCAGAACATTTCTAGGAAAAATAATAATAATAAAAAAACAACCACAAAACATTTTCGGTAGGATGACACAGAAGAGAGATCTATAGGTGCACAATGTATATTCAGGCCACTGAATATTTGTATACACAAATTTGAACAAATTCCATAACCTCTCTGGGGCTCAGTATTTTCATGAAAAACACGGGGATGGGATTGCGCTAGACTGTAAGAGCTGCTAACATCCTATGACACTGTGATTTGAGGAACTCAGGAAGGCCTCACCCCCACACCTTTTTCTCATCAGCTGGGAACTCCATCCTCAGGAATTTGTTTGTTAGTGCTTCTAGTGACTGTTCCTAAAATTACTACTCAAGGGGAGAAATTCTGATGAGATGAAGAGAAAATTCTCTATATACCTTTAAGAACAGTGAAGAGAGACCGGGTCTCGTGTTGCTATGAAGTAGTTGCTATAAAGGTAGTGGTGGCAACAACAAAGACAAGAATGGTTGAATTCACAGTTTTGAGGACCTCATAAACTTCCTCCTTTCTGATACACGCAACCAGACAATTAATCACATTTCCCCTCTTACCGTGAACACAAGGAAGCTTAGAGCAAACTCAAGTTCAGTCATAGCCACTGTGCTAAACTTCACAGTTCACATATTTGTATTTTCCCCATCTTAATTTTTCTATTTCTAGTTTATCACATGTCTTTTGTTACGAGCCAGTTGAAATCTTTTATGACAAAAATAAATATAATCAACACAAATATACATATTTGAATTTTTTCTCTAATTGTGGTGATAGAAACAGAAGTATTAAATATGCATATACACTTCCCACTTGATTATTTATCTTAAGAATTTAACGTTAATTTGGCACTGGTAGGGGAGATACTAGTAAAGATGTAAATGGTCAGAACAGTTGGTAAAATCAGCATGACTTGGACAAATGAAAGAAAACAAGAATTGCAACAATATTTGTACCGTCTTTATTTGTAAAAATAACCATCTGAATGCATTTCCATAGTATATTACAGTTAAGTACTTCATTACATTATTAGCATTCAGTAGTTGAAAAAGTATTAAACTGTGCTTGAGAAGATTCAGATTGGTTCAAAGTCATTCACTGAACTCAAAGTCATTTTCCTCATTTTTACAGTCATGGCATTTACCAGAGTCATTCAACCCCAATTTACATAAGAAAACATTACAGACAAAATCCCACTGAAATCATCAAACAATATTTTATGCTGCTACAAATATATTATGCAAAATAGAACACTGGCACCAGATTTTATCATCGTGCTTCGCAAAGATATATTGCACATGCTAAAGCATAAAACATGTAGACAGACTACCAACCCGAATACATTTGCATTGAGCTTTTAGAACACTGCATCAGGGACGCGTAGAATTACACTGTGTACACACACTCCGATTGTCACTATCTTGGGACGCTTTTCCCCTAGAACACTGACCTATGGTTTACGGTTTGGTAAGAAGTAAGCATTTTAGCACTGCAAAATCAAACAGAACGCCTAGGGAACACTTCGGCTTTTCCACTTCCATTTCAAAGCAGGGAAAAGGGGAACTAGGAAAAAAATAAAAAAGACACTTTGTACATTCAAAGGAAGGCTGAAATGAAAACTCACTGGTCTTATATTGCTCTGGTAACACTCAAGTGGAAAAAAAAATACAAAACATTTCACAGAACATTCTCAGAATATACAGATATAAAAAGGCACTCTACCTTCATAGTACAAGACAAAAGGAAAAAACGGGGTGAGTTCTTCAACCAACACGACAGACAAGCAAACCGAGTTGCTCAACAGTACAAAGCGTAACTAGTGCAGCGAATCCGTTTGCTGTGCTTGTTCTAATTCATTAATAAAATAATAAGTCAAGCAGCTGTTTACTGCCTAACGTACCAAAACATACTACGGTGCCCTTTTAGTAGTGATACATAG
The DNA here is from genome assembly GCF_027574615.1 of Eptesicus fuscus. Lineage (NCBI taxonomy): Eukaryota > Metazoa > Chordata > Mammalia > Chiroptera > Vespertilionidae > Eptesicus > Eptesicus fuscus. The sequence continues at coordinate 87,720,988 of NC_072483.1, read as the reverse complement.
AAATCCCCTGAGCTGTTTACTGTAGAATCGTAGCAGATTTTAGGCAATGTGGAGATAGTCATGTATTTACCAAGGACAGGCAGACACTGGCGAACAGGTTAAGTGCAATGAAACATGACCCCTGTGGCTGTGGTTAAAGTCGAGTCTGAAAAGAACACATGTAGGTAAAAAAGCACTAACCAGCTACGACTCAATGAAAAGCACAATGTTTTCTGTTCTGTTTTTTCTTAGAAAGCTATGTTGCAAATCTAATTTTATCTCTAAGAGATGTACTTGACAAATACAGAACTCAAGAGTTTCTTTAAAGTCATTTCTCAAAGGAAAAGAATTGGCCGGGGAGGGGAGAGGCGGGGAGGGAGCAAGAGGAGAGATGGATTCAATGAGCAGTTCAGAGTAAGCATGACTTCGTGTTGCTCCTTTGTCCTCCTTCTCTCTGTGAGGACGGGGTGGGGGGCGTCAAAGGCAGCTCCGTGGAGAGAAGGCCCAGGCCTGCGTCCTGCTGCAACGCTCCTGCTCTCCGTGCGCCCCCACGGGGCAAGGTCACGGCTGCGCCACCGCTGAGGCGGCCGTCTCTGATTCCCATTCACTTCTAGAAGAAGACACCGCAGTGTATCGCGCTTCTCCGCACTGGCTCTCTCCCATGCTCAGGGTTTTGGTAACGATGAGGTCATTATTACTCATTAGCAATTCACCTCCTGTAAAAAAATTCATCTTCTCTAAACAAACGGAAAGGACAGAGGAAGGGGGGGGAATGCAGACACAACGTTGGAAGTCCGCTGAGCAAGCCCGCCTTGGTGAAGACCCCAACGTGAGCTTCTCGTTCGGTCCAGGGTACAAAAGGGCGAGACTCACGTCTCTGGCCGTTAGACGAGAAACAGAAATAGAACACAGAATCTGGATTTGATCCAGATCTGGTGGAACACTGTTGTAAAAGTCTCTCACAAACACTATGGAACTGGAATTTCCAGGGGGAATGGAGCCCAGTTATAAGATGGTTAGTACTCCCTTAGCACAACATGTCCTTCCCCCGGTGGGAGCAGCCGAGCTGGTGATTTTCATTTCTTCTCTTGGTGCAAGTGTCCACACACTGACACAGTTTCCCAGGCGATTGCTGGGCCCCTGTGGGATGCCAGTGCATTCGGGATAATTTCTGGACCTTCCTTTTGGCCACGTCGGTGCATATGATCCACTATGTGCTTCGGTTTCGTCTGGCAGGAGAGCAGAAGGACTCCAATGTCTTCTAAGCTCTAGGCTGGCCGCAGACTGGGGCGGAGTGGTGGATGCTGGGCCCTCTCCAACCCACGAGGGAGATCCCGAGGATCGGCTGAGACCTCAGCGGCGGAAATGCCGGGCGAGGCCCAGCGCTGCGGGCTGGCCCAGGGAGGGCCTGTGTGTTTTTCTGCTTTTTCGTTTTTCCAAGTAAGACACACAGCAATGAAAAGGGAGAACAAACAAAGGACGCTCCCTCGGCATTGGTTTCATTTCAAATAAATATAAACACATTTACATCAAAAGTGTATGAACATTTTCTCTAGTCTGGCAAAAAAAATAAGCCGTGGTCAACACATCATCCGTTACAAATGGTAAGCCATCCACCGGAAATCTGTCCTAAGAAATATAAAATACAACAAAGACTCGTACGCAAAGAGATTCCATTTTAACTCCATAGAAAAGCTACTTGAGTCCTCACTTTCACTTCGAAGAAAAACCAGTTAAAGTCTTCCATTCTAGACGGAAGCATTTTGGTCCTCCTGCAGAGCTGGTTGATGAGACACAGACATAAATATGTACATGTGTGTGCAAGTGTGTGTGTGGATGGTTCTGGAAGAGCCTCATTCTTCTTTTTGTCCGGCTGCTCCCGGGGCGGGGCGGGGTCCGTTGGACCTAGAAGCTTTGGCAGAGGGAGCAGACACAGGGTTCACCAGGTGATTTCATCAGCGAGCAACTACCCACGGGCTTTACGCTCCTCATGCCCCACTCCTGCCACCTGCTCTGCCTCCCTCTGCCCCTGCTGCAGCCACACGTGCCCTCTCTTGGCACCACCCTGACTGAGAAGCTCCTGGAACATGTTACTATCGATGAACAAGGCCGATGGCCCGGATGTTCTTTAGAAGTTACCGTTTTGTCTAAGGATGCATCAGAGCAAACCTGCATAGGCCTCCGGGGGTGGGTGCAGTCTGACCTTCCCTGGAAGGGTCATAGACACCCCTGGATTCCACCGCTCGGGTGGAAAGAAGTCACAGGCTTGTTATGGGGAGCAGTGGGCGCCGTGTTTGTGTTAAAGGAAAAACAAGCAAGTCCGGTTTTCAATGAGTTTTTCTCCTTCATCTGGCAACTTCAACCCATAGCCTCAGGAAGAAGTCCTGGCTGCTGAAGGCTTACTCTAGGGAGGACACGGGTCATCAGGCTCCCTTAGAGAGATGACTACCGGCATGACTTCCGGAGAGAGACACTTTACCTTTGGGTTCTAGTGAGGGCGTAAACAGCCAAGTGAGAGGCGGTTGGAGGCTTTTCCTAGCTGCCCCTCCTCCCCCTCCCTGGGGACATGCACGTCCCAGATACACTTCTGACAACTCACTGCCAAGTGAGTATGTGAACAAAAACACACACACACTTTATAGGGGACAACAGTTCCCTCTCAGTGCATTATGCCCAAAGAAAAAGAAGTAAATGCGGTTTTTTTTTATTCCTTCCTTGAAATGAGAGGTAGACTTCCACAGAAGTATCTTAGAGCTAAGGAAAACAGGAGACAAATCAAAAGCGGGGCCCACCCGTGTGAGCGCTTGGTCCTCGGGCTTAGCCCCCCCCCACTCGGTTTGATGAATGAATCCCTTCTCTACTGGCGTCTGGTGGCCTGGGCCCATAATAACACTGGAGCACGCCCTAGACCTGGAATCCGAGCTTCTTCCCCTTCCTCCAACATGGTCGATCAAGGGAGCACGGCTACAGTCCAAGGTCAAAAGGTTTCCGAATCAGAATCGTTCTCATTGTACCCATCCTCCGAGCCTACGTTGTTACTGCACAGGCTAACCGTGCTACCCAGGTTGGAGAGGGTCGTCCTGTTCAAATTGTCTTTTTTAAAACAAACCAAGTTGACAGCCGTCATTGTACTGGAAGGAGAAAAAGGCATCATGGTAGCCAAAATGAGGGCCAGGCAGTCAGCCACGTCTTTGTTAGGAGCGCAAGCCAGGGCCGGGGTATGACCTGGGCGTAAATGCAGACAAGGCAGCGGTTAGTCCGGGACCTGAGGCGGCGTGAGCATCCACAGTACATCTCGTCCGACCTCCCGCGGAGATGTATGTTGAGTTAGCAATCATGCAGGCAAAGGGGGGAGTGACGTCTCACAGGGCATGCTAGGGGTGAGGCGAGAGGGGGCTGGAGGGGAGGCATTCCAGGGAGGGTTTGGGGGATTCTGTTCAGCTTACGTGACAACGACAAGCACTCTATTACCCAAAATTAGGCCGAATTCCAGTCTTTGTCTAGTGAACGGAAACACGAGGGGATGGGGGTGGGACACAATTCCACACAAAAAAAATACAGCCACAGGACAGCCAGGGAGGAGCTCCCACTGGCGAGCACACACACTCACACCACGGGCCTCGGGCCGGGGCCAGAGCACGCTCATTCTGAGAACAATGGCTTTCCATTGTAGGTGGTGGTGTGTCAGCTTCTACAAGGAACCGGCTCTAGACAAACGGAATCATGTGAGGAGGTCAGACACAGGAAGGCCCTGGTCGTTTGTAGTTGAACATGTACCACCATTAGAAAAAGAAAAAAAAACTTGACCTAATTTTTAAAAATAGCAACCCTGCCAACCTAAATGCAGCCGAGGCGGGAAATCGCGGTGGTTGGCATAGTCGTGCCATGCTCTACCGCTTGGACGGGGCGGCTGCCGTCTGGGAGGGGAGGTGATCTCATTGTGCGAAATAGGTGCGTGCGGAAATATACACTTGGATGTAATCACTGCTGCCTCAGTCCGCTTTGGTTCCGGGCCACCCCGTCCTCTCTGCTGGCCAGAGCTGCCTCTACTTCTCGCTCACTTACTCAGAGGAACCGGCTCAATAAAACCGAACTTTTTGCTGTTTGGTTTGTCAGCACTTGACCTCATGTCTGCTTCCCCCTCCTCGCCCCTCTGAGCAGATTATTCCTTCTCTGGTGTGAAAACCAACAAGAAGGGACAGATATCTTAACATCCTGTGCCACTCAGGTCTGTGATGAGCCAAGGAACTAGGACTGTGGCGCTGTACTAACGTGCCCCCCATGTTCCCAGGTGTCTGGGATGCGGCTAAGCTCCGAGACAAGCCAGCCCCACTGGCCCAAGGTCAGGAAGGGCTGGGTGAGCCTCGGGGGTACCAGACTTACACCAGAGAAGCGAAAACTACGTGTGCTGGCCTCTGGTCATTGTGGAGAAAAGCTGTGGGCCTCTGCACGCCAACCCCAAAGTCTACAACGGGGAGGGGAGGGGAGGGGAGGGGAGGCGGGAGAACCAGAGAGATGGAGTGAGAGCGAACTTTCTGCGTCTCCTAGATGAATCGGGCCGGGGACGGAGCAGGGAACATGCTAGGGGAAATGGGGCCGCAAAACCGAACTAACAGGGGTTATAGCTAAGGACGCCATGGGGCTGCTTACTTCTGAGCAATGGGCATGAGCTGCTAATTCCAATACCTGTAATAAGCAGTTAATTGAGTTCCGTTAATGCATTTGATTATACGATGTTAATTCAATGCCACGATCAATGCCACATTTTAAAAAAATTTACTTAATTCGTAAATATCCAGAAGTCCCTCTTCTGCTCCCCACGGCTAACAGGCATTGTGCTAACAATGGCAGTTTAATGCAATCCTGGTGTTCACCATTCCTTCGGAAGCAGAGTGTAAAGCTGCTGTTAAGGGTTCATTTAGAAAAGGGACGTTCTCAGATCAAGAGGAGTGTCAAGCCTACACATGAATTTGAAATTCTTATCCACATTCCCCAAATAGCCATCCTGGGAAGATGCGACCTGGTCTGTCCTCGAAAAGAAAAGAAAAAGGTTTGATCTCAGAATGGACTGGAACACAGAGCCCTGGTTTTGACGTGAGCCCTTGAGCATGCACGGATGGTGTGGAATCCCTCACTCCTCAGGGTGGGCGGTCAGAACGGCGAAGGCCAAGGCGAAAGCTTGTCCGTGTGTCTCGGGCATCTGAACCGCCACGCTGAGGAGTCAGTGACCCTCGCTGCTGACATCACATGCAGAATGGGAGGCAGCGGTGGCTACGGGGAGACTGTACTTGAACGCAGACAGACAGGACACGGTACCCTGGTTGATTTCTCACACACGGGGGGGCTCTGTAGGGAGAGGGTTCCTAACGCCTCTTTAACTAGCGCCTACATCCCTCACGTCCTCCGGCTCCCCAGCACAGGGAAGGCCCCTGCGTGATCGTGTACTTTCCCCACTCACCGTTCTCATCGACAGCGAGGACGCAGGCCCCTTTGGCCAGCAGCTCCTCCACCACGGCCTTCAGGCCATTGCGCGCAGCCACGTGCAGGGGCCTGGGAGAGAACACACAGCGTCAGCGGGGATGCGCGTTTGTGTGAGACGAGCCATTGGGGCGGCCTGTGTTATTAAGGGGCAGCAAGCGGGTAAGAATCCATAAAGAGCATCGGAACATTTTTACTGGGGAAGAAAGAGATTTGTTGACCAGTTCTCTTCTAGGTGCTAAGGACCCAACAGTTCTTCCAAGTTGGCCCAGACTTCTCTGCAGATATCACAAATACTCTGCACCTCCAACAACCTCAATGACAGTAAATGGGAAGACAGAGAAGAACTTAAGCTCTAGTGCGTTTTCTAGAAGGTTCTTTACCCCTTGAGCTGTACTCTAGCACTTGAATCACTGTTTCACCCAGTTCATCAATGTGACTGTCTAATATCACGCATATAGATAACCTCAAACCTCTTTGTTATTACTAAGTGATATTTTGCTGAATTTAGAACATCTTTTTTTTTTTAATATATTTCTTTATTGATTTCAGAGAGGAAGGGAGAAGGAGAGAGAGACAGAAACATTAATGATGAGAGAGAACCACCGATCGGCCGCCTCCTGCACACTCCCCACTGGGGTTTGAGCCCACAACTCAGGCATGTGCTCCCGGCCAGAATCGAACCCGGGACCCTTCAGTCCACAGGCCGACACTCTATCCACTGAGCCAACCCGACCAGGGCTGAATTTAGAACATCTTAAAGAACAATGTCAAAGTTAGTATATTCTGCTATACATTCCTTCAGAATGTTAATGAAAACAAATGCTAATATTCTTTGCCCTTTGAAACAAATATAAAATTTTCTACAATAAAAAATAAAGCAGCTTTTATTTATTTACTATTGTTATTATTATGTGTAGTCCTCACCTGAGGATATGCTTATCTTTTCATTGGTTTTACAGAGAGGAAAAGAGAGAGAAAGAAACATCAACTGGCTGCCTTCTGTATGCACCCCAACCGGGGATCGAACCTGCAACCTAGGTATGTGCCCTGACTGGAAATCGAACCCACCACCTTTTGGTGTATGGGATGATGTTCTAACTAACTGAGCCACATGGCTAAAGCTAAAGCAGCTTTTAAATTTTTCACACTGAGGATAACACTGAATTACATTAAAATGTAATTAAGACAAATTGCTTAGAAACTCTTCAAATATATTCTGGGAACCTAGTTTATAAGACTGTCATTTTCTAGTAAGCATACATAATGCTAATCCTCTATAATAAAAGCCTAATATGCTAAGTGTCTGACCAATTGGTCGACCGTTCTACCAGTCGCTATGACACACACTGACCACCAGGGGCAGACGCTTCTACCAGTAGGTTAGCTTGCTGCTGGGGTCCAGCTGATGGGGACTGAGTGAGACGGGCCGAACATGCCCTGGAGCCCTCCCGCGGTCCCTTCCTGGCCCCAATCTGCACCGGTGGGGTCCTTCAACCTGGCCTGATCTGCACTGGTGGGGTCCTTCAACCTGGCTTGAGCCCTGTTGCAATCTGGGACCCCTTGGGGGATGTTGGAGAGCTGGTTTTAGCCCGATCCCGGCAGGCCAGGCCAAGGGATGCCACCAGTGCACGAGTCCGTGCATCGGGCCTCTAGTACATTTACACAAATATTTCTCAAATAGGTCAGTCCATAAGTTTTTCTAATCACCCAGTAAATTTATAATATTACCATAGAAATATCAGCAAAGAAAAATACCGACCTCCCAAATCTCCATGCCGGCATATCAAATGAAGGCTCTAACTGAAACTGTCCAGCCAGGTCTGACTCGCAGGTGTGTGACTAAACTCCCCGAAGGAGAAGCGGGTCTGTGCTTTCCCACGGTGCCCCCACCCCAGCCTGGCACAGAGCACGCTGCACATTGGTTGAATACATGACTACGAATTTGGGTCTGAGTCCAGCTCTCGCCACCACACTTACGTCTGCAGGGCACTGTTTTTGGCATTAATAAGGCTCTCGTCTTGTATCTTGTCAAGTATTAACAAGGCACATTTTTCATGACCCTAGGGACGAAAAAGAAAATGATCAGAAACTCAGGGTGGAGACTCGGAAAAGTTCCGGAACAACCACTTCATTGTGCTCTAAGGGTGAAATGAATGCCCTCTGCCTGTATACACGTTAGAAGGCCATCATCTGAGTAATTCCTTTTTCTTCTAAAAAGCAAATAGTCCCAGGCCCTAGATTCTCCAAGATCCCAAATGAGGCCCCATTAGGACTTGGTTAATATAAATCTGATCTGAAACACTAACATTTCTAGGATAAGTTTTAGAAGTAATGTCCAGGGAGCTGAAACCCACAGGAATTCAGCCGGGCCAGCTGGCAAACAGGGAGGAGAGTTAGAAGTACCCTTCAACATCACTTTTTAAATGTAAGTCAAGTCCCATCTCCTTCCTCAGCTCTTCATGATCAACCACTTCCTTGATCCATTTATCCTTGGAATTCGCATGCCGCCTATTATCTGTGTCACTTATCAGTTACTGCCTTCTATTGTGAAAGGGTTCTTTTTAAAGAAAGCCTATTCATTCTCTCCTCCGCTGGGGGAAATGATCTCTGCGTCTTATGACAACAGACGGTAATTTCAATTGATCCCTCAGAGGCGCTTTCACGGTTTCAGGCCTGCACTCCGTGAAGGTACTGGCTTCCTGAGCCCTGTGACCCAGAGCATCAACATCAGCATCACCTGGCACTTCGCGACGGGGAATCTCAGGCCCCACTCCCGCTCTCCTAGGTCAGAAGCTGAATTTTAACAATATCCTTAGGTGATTCGATGGCACAATAACGTTTGAAAAGCACTGCATTTACAGTCATGAAAACTACACCTTGAAACACGCTTGATGAAATGGAGCACTTTTTTGCAGTTTCCCTGGCACGCCCAGGACATGAAGTGAGAAAATGCAACCAATGAGAGGAGCGGCTGAGCATGCTGGTGCCGCTGGGTACAGATAACACCTTTAATGCTGGAGCTATCCTATATAATAAAACCCTAATATGTAAATCGACCGAACGGCCGAACAACCAGTTGCTATGATGCACACTGACCACCAGGGGACAGACGCTCAACACAGGAGCTGCCCCCTGGTGGTCAGTGCACTCCCACAGGGGGAGCCTGTTCAGCCAGAAGCCAGGTTCATGGCTGGCAAGCGCAGCGGCGGTGGCAGGAGTCTCTCCAGCCTCCACTGCAGGTGGGCAGTAAGAAGTGAGGGGTCCCAGACTGCGAGGGCCCAGGACTGTGAGAGGGATGTCTGACTGCCAGCTTAGGCCCAATCCCCAGGGGAGTGGGCCTAAGCGGGCAGGCAGACATCCCCCGAGGGTTCCTGGACTGCAAGAGGGCACAGGCCTAGCTGAGGGACCTTCCCCCCAGTGCATGATTTTCATGTACCGGACCTCTAGTACTGAAATAAACACCTTCACTGGTGTCAGCTGGCATCATACCACAATGCCTTAGACAGGAGACCCTTAAATATAACTTTAGAAATATCCACGGAGGTTTCATTCTGATATACTACTGGTGGAGTGTAAATAGTTTAAGATTTCATTTTAGGGGGATTTGGTCTTTAAAATGTTCATAGCCTCAGGCTCAATAATTTCACATTTAGAAATTTACTTTAAAGGAACAGGGCTTCCTAAAACATTTCACCACAGTTACTATTGTGTAGAAGCTTGTATTTGAAAACAAGTAAATGTCTAATGGGCGGGGGTGGGCTGAGTGAAGGGTGGCACATTCCTAAGGTAGCGCGTACCAGGCGTCTTCAAAAACATCATGAAATGTCTACAAGAAAGCTAAACATGTGACTCAGTAACAAGAGCAGGTTGTATGTAGTGTGATCCCGCTTCTGTGCATCACATTCCTATGTGCCATTTATCTTTTGCTGAAGCAGGGACCCCGGAGCAGTGAACACAATGCTATTTTTTTAAAAAAAACCACACACACAAATGAGCTCTTTGCATTGGACGAGGCACCAGAAAAAAAGGGAGCGGGTAGACCTGCACACGAACACACTCATTGGCCTCACAGGAGAGCATTGTTGGGCTGTGTTATCGCAAGGCCTTCCAACGAAACAAAATGAGAACAAGTGGAGCTTCTCATATTCTAGAAGCCATGTATCTGAGGTCCTCATGGGTGTTTACAACCAAAATGTGGTCGCACGTACACAGTGGCAGCATCGAGCCAGACGGCAGCCAGTGTGCAAGTGGCCAACGCCATGCTCAGCACATCCCGTCCGCCCGGGTGGCACGCCCTTGCTTCTCTTTCCTCCTCCGACTCCGCTTAGAGGGGACAACCTCCTGGGGAAACGGACCTCTTAATTAGGGGCCATGACACGCACTTTTGAGGTAGAATTAAGTGGTATTTATCATCATCATCACCATCACCATCATTACTATTATTATTATACTGAATAACAGTGTTTCAAATTCCTTTGCATACTTTACTACACGCCAAATGCAAGGGTGTGTTCAAGTCCTTGTCCTTCACAGACAGGTCAGCCTGGGCGCTGTTCACCAGAATGTCTATAAAAAACAAAAGAAAGCCACTCAGACTACATGCCAATTACATGCATCTTGAAGACGTTCCTACAGAAACAATAACAGATCTGAATTAGTGCAGCTCACATAATCCTACTTAATGTTTTTAAGGAAAAAAGGAACCATTTATGGCCACATTTGTTCTAGCCAAATCCAAGGCCTATCGGCATCCATTGTGATTGTCTATAGAGTTCTAGTTCCAGGTACAATGATTCTGTGTTGCCTCTGGTTTCTCACTGTCGAGAGGTTTCCCTGCTGAGAGGTTGGCTCACTTGGATCAGGCCCACCGACCAGCCAGTAATGGGATGGTGGACAATGAGCAAGCGGAGCCGGTGGCTTAAGTAAAATGTTGGTCTTTTTGTGGGTGTACAGCCAGAGACCAGCGGCTTTCCTGATTGCCCGGGCCTTTGGTGTTGGGCAGGCACGGATGGGAAGTCCCCCTGGCACGTACCCACGGCGCCCGCCTGCCCGTTCTCCGCGGCCATCATCAGCGCCGTGCGGCCCGCATCGTCGGCCGCGTCCACCTGCGCGCTGTGTCTCAGCAGGAGCTGCAGGCACTCCACGTGGTCCGCGAAGGCTGCGGCGTGCAGCGGCGTCCTGGCGACAGAACAACGGCGTTAGCTTCCCGGGAGCCTCACCCCGCTCTCTGTGCATGCCAGGGAAACACGGCGGGTCCCCAGAGATGACCACCGGGCCCCTCGGAAGGGTCACCGACGCGGGGGGGTTAGGTGGTGGCCCTGATCATGAAATTAGCATCTTTGTTTGACCGCTTTCATCTTGAGTCCCAGTGGCTTTTCTCTCCCCTTCGATAAAGACACTTTCAAAATTACACCTTAAATTTGTAGATCACTGGCTATTTTTCTAAAAAGCCCACATCATCTAGTGTGAATGACTGATTTTTGGGGGGACAACTTGCATTATTTGTCAAATTTAGAAACTATTGGCCTTTTAACCACTTCTAGGATTTTATCTCCTAGATACACTTGGGTCATAGGGCCAGGCACATACTGGTATGAACCGCACCACCCTTTGAAATAGCAAAGAACTGGAAACAACCTAAATATTCTCCCATAGGGGGCAGGACGATTAAGTTGTCATATGTATATCCCTTCAGATGAATAATATTCAGCTTTAAAAAGAACATGGAAAATCTAAGGGTTTTAGTATGGGAAGATCTCCAAGATGCACCAAAAGCAGAGCATTGCTATAGAGTGCTCCATTTGCATACAAGGGACATAAGCACATATATTTTACACATGTTTGTAGCGGTGCACAGACGATATGTGAGGGAATATACACATTTGGAAAGGACAGTTTCTAGTGGCTTCCTCCGTGGAAGAGGCTGGGGCTGCTGGGCTGAGGAGGAAAACCTCTTTTAAGTATATATCCTTTACAATACTTAATTTAAAAAAAAAACAAACAAACCATGCTTACATATTACTTTTCAATTTAAAAACTAAATAAAAAAGGTTGGGCCCCTCTGAAACCACAGGGCAGAGACGGAGATTCGTGGAGGAGAGGCATGCCGCCTGGGCCACTCACCTGCCTTTGTCGTCTCTGCAGTTGACAATACTGGAATCTATGGCCCCCAGGAGCAGCGACGCACAATTCTCATGGGCATTTATTCTAAAACGGAAGTGGATTTAACGTGAAAAATCTCACCACTTAGAAAGCTATGTATCCCCTCCTCGTCCATCTCCCCATGCACTGTGTACGTAACAATCTGATGGTGGCTGTTTTATAAGTCTGATGCAAATATCTGTGGCCCATGTTCCGGTGAAATGTTTAAAGAAGACGATCTAGGTGACACAAACGAACTGCATTTTATACTTCCTGTAGCGGGCAGTCTCCACTCTGAAGATTTGGGAGCACTGCCTGCTCCAAAAAGGGCTCAAGTTTGTTCATCTGACCTAAACGGCATCCTCTGGCTGTGTGAGCGGCGGTGGTGAGGAGGGTAGGATCTGAGGCTGAAGGTCCTGGGAGGAGGAGCTCAGGAGGGCACCCTCTTTACGCCGAGTTCACCAGGAGCCGTGGGCCAGTCACTCTTGGATTTGAGCTCCACCCCCTCACAGATCCAAACAAATTATATTCAAAGTTTTAAAGGAAAGGGGTTTATTAAAGTTCCTGGGAAGGTCCTGGGACAGTTATACCAAGAATCCACAGCCAGTGACAGCTGCTAATACACGAACAAGGACTTCGAGAAATCAATTAAGACAAGAAATTGTGAGCAACGGCACCTCAGAATCGAAGTGGGCACAACTTGGAACAAAATAGATCCAGAGACATAGAAGCATAGATTGTGGAATCTCAGAGGGAAGGCAGGGGAGGCTGGGTGGGTGGGAAGAGATCAACCAAAGACCTTGTCTGTATATATGCATCACCCATGGACACAGACAATAGGGTGGTGAAGGCCTGGGGCGGGGGGTGGGGGGTGGGGAGCGGGCTAGAAGAGGTCAATGGGACAAAGAGGGGGACATATAAAGATTTAAAATAATGATAATAAATCCTTTAGGGTATCTGCTACTATAAAAAAAACAAAACAAAAAGACTTGTGAGAGAAATAATAGACCTATTGTCCATGGAATCTTGGAAGCCAAAGCCGAAACACTGGAGGGCAAGGATGGAGCGCTTCAAAGCTGTGAGAGCGCTGGCCACTCACATCCCCTGTGCCAGGGCCAGCTGGTCAGGGAACAGGCTGCATCGACACAGGTCACCTGCCAACCTCAAGAACATGTCCGCCTGGGTGCCCACGACCCAGCAGGCTGACATGGACGTCTGACTTACAGCCCCTGTACTCTCTGGACAATGAGTTACACACTGAGATTGGAGCAAAAATTACATGTAAAATACCTTACAGCATACGAAGATAGGGAATTACAATACACGCAAAGTCTTCCTGGTATAAAATGTCTTTCTAATCATTCACGGACATATTTTTAGAATTTGGCTGAGAGACGTGAAGTATACCTGAAGAGCACGGGGTGTCCGGTGCCCCTCAGGACACCTCTTCATGCCTTTCCCGCAGGTGGCGTGTGAGCCTCCTGGGAACCACGGCATTCCATAGAAATCTCCTGGAAATCATTCACATTAGGGACCACACTTCCCTCTCAGACCCATTTGCCTTTAGCAGCAAAATGGAATACTTTGGTCTTATCTGTCACGTGAAAGCCTTTTCCTTTCCTAAAGGGCAATCTCTCTACATGTCGTTAAAGGAATTTAAAGCAGCACCATTGACTTCCGGCATCTCTACTTACATCGCACAGTGCAGTGGAGTGAAGGGATTGCCGATAAATTTGCGAAAACATTTCTGCTCCAAAAGTACCTCTATACAGTTTTCATTACCTGCAAGGAAGCAAAGGAATTTAGGAAGTTTCCAAGAGAGAAATTTTGTTCAACACAATCAATTTTTTTTTTTTTTGTCATTAAGAACTGAATTCTGGCTTATGAATTTTCCTGAATTGGATGAATGCTCACCCTCCATGGAATGAAATTCACAAAATGCCAGCATGTTGTTGACTATGCTCACAGGTGTTCCGAGACATAATGAACAAATAAGACAATGAAGGCCATGTGGTCTCGGGGAGAGAACGCGATGGAGAAGGGACCTCATTCGCAGGCAGAATCGATTCTATGTTATGCTCAGCTTTTGACAGGTAGACAACTAACACACCCCAGTTTGCCCATATTTACAACAGGAAATTTCCCCTTCACCCATCTGAGTAGACTCACTTATAATTATGGACCCTAGTGAAGGGGAGAAGATGTGATTGATAGAAAACAGCAGGTGAAAGGATAAAATACTGAATGTAAACTACTGTTTAAGTATTTAAAATGGCACCAAGATCAGCTCCTGGCAAACAATGTGTACCCAATAAGTATTTAAAAAAAATAAGTAGAGGAATGCATGTGAGGGATTATTTTCAACAAAATGACAAGTAGTTTCCAAATCAACTGAATTTACGTTAAGGCCTCAGCTCTGTTGGCTTACTTGTCACGTGATCCAAACAACTCTCTTGGGATCTGTGAGCCTCAATTTCTCAGAGATAAAAAATGAGACGAGGAAACTTGCCCTACTAATGTCACAGGATGATGGGAGCTTATGGATAAAGGACCTGAATGTGGTCTGTAAAGTGATGGACCGCTATTAATGCCAAGCTACTTGGCTTTGGAATACAGATTGTTGTCCTGGAACCTCCTCTTGGCTGAACTCAGTGCTAAATTCTCAGTTCTCTCATGATCTACCTCAGAATGACGAAGATCAGACAATTTTAAGTATTAAAACACAAACCAAACCTTTCTTTTACCTATAAAGAGAAAAAGTGACACTGCTTGAAGGAGCATTAAAAACATATAAAGTAATGAATATAAAAATCCCCTAATTTAAAAAAAAAAATCCCCTAACTTTATGAAGTTATACTGTTTAGCTTTCCAACTATAGCCAACCCTCACTTAAACATTTCACACCCTCTGTTAGTATGAATCCCCCACTGGATCTACTTAGGGAAGCATCTACATACAGCACTCTTTGGGACTCTATGAACCCCAATCTATGGGTCTGTGTAGATAGGACTGGGCATCCTTGAGTGACTTTCGATATTTCACAGTGCTCAGTGAAGGGGATTCTGGGAAGATGGGATCTTGACCCTTAGACCTGGAGGGAGACTGCACTGGAACTGCTTAGTGGGGGGACTGCTCCCCTCCCCTGCTTGCACCTGGAGAGGCCTCAGAACAGAGACCTGCCACCCCCCTTCCCCTCACCTCAGGGGACAGGATGTGGTCGGTGAGTTTGCCACCTGTCATTAGACCAACACTCTGACTGTGCCTTCTCCTTCCTGCCAGAGAGATCTCTGGGCTTGACCTAGATGGGGCTTAGGGGACCCTCAGCTACTAGTAGGTAAAAAATCACACTCCTGCAGTGGCAGGGAGGGACCAAGCCAAGTTGAGCAAGTAGAAAATTTGACTTTTACTGGTCAGAGCCAATGATGAAAGAGGACTGTAATAAAAATGAAATGTCGTAAATCAGAGCACCCCATAGTTTCTGAGTGAAAATATTTTTAAAATATATTTTTATTGATTTCAGACTGGAAGGGAGAGGGAGAGAGAGATAGAAAACATCAATGATGAGAGAGCACCACTGATCAGCTGCCTCCTGCATGCCCCCTACTGGGGATCGGGCCCCCAACCCAGGCATGTGCCGTTGACCGTGGGACCCTTCAGTCCGCAGGCCAATGATCTATCCACTGAGCCAAACCATCTAGGTGAAAATTTTTAATTTAAGAATTGAAAATGGAAAAATAAAATTATAAAAACAGAGTAGAATATATATGGGAAAATACCCATATAAACTTACAGGTGGGAGACCTTAAGCAGGACTGGGAACCAAGATCCCAGCAAATAAAAATATGACAGACTCAACTACACAAAAGTTCAAAATTTCTTCATGGGAAATGACATCATAAAAAAGGACCAGAGACAAGTGACAGACTGAGAGAGAACACTGGCAGCACATAGGAAAGCAGGGAGGATCCCTATCTCAAAGACAAGGCCCTCCAGCAAGCGCAGGAGGAAAGATAAAACTCATTAAAAATAAGCACTAGATGGGAAAGGCCATTTCCAGAAGACGAAATACCAATAAATAAATACACTGTTAGACAGGGAAACACAACCCAAAGTAATGAGATAGCCTTTCTGCCCTTCAAATCACAAAAAGGAAAAAGATGCTATCTTCCCGGGCTGGCAAAGGCTTGTGGAAACACAGGTTTTATACACGTTTGGGGGAGTAATAAATTACACCCTTCTTGCAAGGTAACATGGTGTCATTTATTAAAGTTAAAAAGCACACATGTCCTCATCAATAGTCTCCCTTCTGGAAACTTATCGGACAGAATTAAGGTACATACTATGAATAGACACACACTGCAGCCTTGTTTAAACAGGAAAAAACCTGAAAACAATCCGAATGTCCATCCCCAGGGACCCGGTTGAATAAATAATAAATTGTGATACACACGCATCAATATTGATTTATCTGCTATGCAATCTAATCTAATAATAGACAAATATGCAAATTGTCCGCACCTTTGCTACACATAAGCCACACCCACCAGCCAATCAGGACGAGTATGCAAATTACCCCAACAAAGATGGCGGCTAATTTGCATATCAAGACAGCGTGGAAAGAAGCCAAGAGCTGCAGAAGGGAGTAAAGCTTCGAAGAAGCAAGCAAGCCGGGGCGGGGCGGGGGGGGGGCGGGGGGGGGGGGGCGGGAGGGAGAAGGGAGGAGCGAAGTCAGGGCCGGGGGCGAAGGGAAAAGCAGGCGGGCTGGCGGAGAAGGCGGGGCAGGCGACAAGGGCGGAACGGAGGCGGGGTAGAGTGCAGCAGGAAATCCTATTGCAGGATTTTTCCTGCAACGGGAACGCTAGTATACTAAGAAGATCAATCATTACTGATACACAGTAACTTGCAGGATCTCTGCGATAGAATGTGTATAGAAGTAGATGTGGACAAAACCGGATTTCTCTTCTGCTGTGACCTTCGATCGGCCTCACTGAGCAAGCCTATCAGAGCCTTCCAGTTGATGATTATCAGTGTTCCATAAAACCTACCATAAATGTTTTTGTTAGTAACGGCCAGAATGCCATGGCAACCAGAATAAATATTAACCTGGTGATAGGATCCATTACGGACCATGTTCCGTTGCAAGACCACCAGGAGGTATGGCCCCCGGCACCACTGCATTCTTTTTTTAAAAAAAAATGTTTTTATTGATTTTAGAGAGAGGAAGGGAGAGGGACTGAGAGATAGAAACATCGACGAGAGAGAAACATTTATTGGCTGCCTCCTGCACATCCTCCACAAGGGTTTGAGCCTGCAACCAGGCCATGTGCCCCAACCAAGAATCGAACCAGTGACCTCCTGGTTCACTGAGCCA
This sequence comes from Eptesicus fuscus, assembly GCF_027574615.1. Classification (NCBI taxonomy): domain Eukaryota; kingdom Metazoa; phylum Chordata; class Mammalia; order Chiroptera; family Vespertilionidae; genus Eptesicus; species Eptesicus fuscus. The sequence goes on along the minus strand of NC_072483.1, from coordinate 87,704,016 downwards.
CACGGGCCGGGCACTACTGCACTCGTCGACTGCATTCTTTGTCCCTTTGTCTTGTCAATCATCAGTACCTGAGTTACACCGTAAAAAAATACTGTAACGGGTCTGTTAGCGGAGAATCATCTGTGCAGAGTGCTGGATTGTGTGTCCGCTCTGACCCTACATCCCTGTAAAGAAATGATCCTGGAATCATTTTCTGTTACGGTCTAGGGAGCTGCCTACGTCATTTGCTGTCTGCTTGTTCAGGTGGCCATTATACCTGTGCCCCTCCTACCAGGTTAAATAAACAACAGCAAAAAAGAAAGTTACAGAATGATAGTTGTTCTATGATTCTAGTTTAAAAAAACAGATAGACATACATTTGTATTTATTTATATCCTCAAGTGGAAAGTATTAAAGGTACACACCAAATTACACCAGAAAGCGAGTTTGGAAATGGAGACTTAATTCTACCTTAGACATGTCAATATTTTTGAAATTTATGATGGGCTTGCATTTCTTTTTTACTCAAATAAGTGAAATAAAAAAAGTTAAATCTTCTGAATTATAAGTGCGACAAAAATAAAGGGGGGGAAATGAGATATAAAAGAGGAAATGCCCAAAGACAAATCAATCCTCTAGGAGTCTGACTGGCAGTCAACTGTAACAGGTGTTGGCTGTGTTATTTTAATTCATTGTAGGGTCCCTGGTTATATCATGTAGATCAGAAACCTTCATTAAAACTGGTTATTCAGTTCATTAGAATTTCTGATTAGGAGTTTTATGTTATTAGTTAGCAAAAAGGGAGAAAGTGAATTTTTATCCCATTGAGGCATCATAGTGGCCAGGAAGGGAAACATACTTCAAAAACAGAAAAAAGGTGTCTCGGATGTAGGAAGATTGGGAATCAAGGTGGACAGCGTTGTGCTGTTTTCCCTCCCCTGGGATCCCAGTGGTGCCGGGGTCAGAGGGAACCCCCCGGACTCAGCCGCACGACGGTGCACTCACCATTGTAACAAGCCCAGTGCAGCGGCGTGTAGCCCTGGTTGTCCTTGAAAGAGCAGTCTTCCTCCGACAGGGCCATCTGCAGCAGCTCGCTCAGCCACGTGGCGTGGCCGCGGGCCGCCGCGTAGTGCAAGGGGGTCCTCCCTCTGGCATCTCTGCAGAGAATGGAGACTTCTTCCTCCAGCAGCATTTGCACACATTCCTCATGACCCGACATGATCTAACCAATCGCCGGTGAGAACACAAAGCAAAGTCAGAAGGGCCGCCAGCTCGGGCTGTGAAGCAGGCGGCTGAGTGAGGCTGGGCTCAAAGTCAGAGGACATCAGTGCCCGGGCCTTAGGGGAGGGCAACCCAGCCAGATTCATAGCAGAAAAGTCCGTGTGGACATCAGCATTTGGGAAACATCTCGACTCTCCAGGCATAACCATGAAAGGTGTTATGATACAGTGGGACACATGAGGGTTAGAGTCAGGAAGGTGTGAGTTAAATCCTGGCTTCCCCTGGTAAAGCCTGGACAAGTCCATTCACCTGTCTGTCTCGCTTCGTTTCCCTGTACGTGGGGATGGTAATGAGGACCCCACAGGTGGCTGTGAGGACTGACGAGATAAGGTAGGTAAGGCCCCAGCCCGCTGCATGGCCCACAGGAAGTCCCCGAGAAATAAGGACTAGGATTACCACTTGGACCCCTGAGAGTTCCTCTCCTTTTCCCTGACCATGTGGTTGGCACCAGCCCCCAAAAGCACTTTTATTTCTGCTTTTGTTTGATTTCGTTTCCTAGGTGTGCTTTAAAAACAACTCAGCAGATGTATACAAAGAATTGCCACAGGATGCATATTTCAGGTGGGGAATGGGTCAACAATTAGACATAGCAGGGCTACTCAACACTAAGCAATCACTGGAATAAATCATGGCACCCGCATACAATGGACCATTAAAAAGGATAGAGCAGGAAAATATTTACTGACATGGAAAAGGTCCTTGATGTTCTAAAAGAAAAAAAGTAGGTTCCAAATAGTATCTTCAGTGTTCTCTTTTTAACATTAAAAAAAAAAATAAACCTATATGCAGAAAAGAAGATTTGGTATATAAACCAAAAAATGGTTCTCTCCAGGAGGTAGGATTACTCGTGATTGTAACTGTCTTCTCTGTGCTTTGAAAAAAAATATTTGCAAATTTTCTATGCTGTGCAAGTAGTTTGTAATCAGAAAGTAGAAGCAATTCTACCAGCAGTGGGAGGCCGTGGTTCTGGGATCACAGTCTGCCATGAAATCTCAAGAGCAGGGCCTCAGAGTACCCGCCACTATTTCACTCTGCAAAAGATTCTGTAATTTCTTTTAGACCGACTGAGGTCATTGGTTATCTTAGGAAACAACCTTTTTACTAAACACTCATATGGGAAGTAAAGAGGAAGCGTGCTCATTCCAGGATGGCTTGACTGCGGCTGAGGAAGAGGTACATACCCCTCTGTGCAAAGCTGTGCACCCCATGATGTCAACAGCATCTACATTTGCTTCCTTTTCAAGTAACAACGAAACAGCATCAATGTGTCCATATGCTACTGCCAGCATCAGTGGGGTTCTAGGAGAGAGATAGATTAGTCTTTTTAGAAGAAAATTAAAACAAAATGCTCATTACTTCCAGTGGGAGGCCCTCCTTCTCTTTGTCACACACACACACACTCTCTATCTATAATAATAAAAGCATAATATGCTAATTAGACCAGACAGCTGAACGACCTTCTGGATGACCTTCCGGACAAAGCCAGGGCTGTGAGGGCCAAGCCCCTTGCATGAATTCCGTGCATCGGGCCTCTAGTATAAATATCTTTCTGCCTCTGGCATCTAATGGCCACATGGAAAGCTGTCAGTGAAATGACTGATACGGGCGGGGCTGGGAAAGGCTCCTTCTCAGGATGGTCACTGCGATCCCATCATTTTCAGAAGCATTTCTAAATATCAACCGAGCAGGGAGCGCGTGCAAGAAGGAGACCCTCTCGCTCCTATCTGAGTAGTTCCACCTTCAGAGTGTTGTGTGTTGGCGTTTGCTCAATGTTTCACTTGACCAAAGCTTGCTGCCTTCCAGAAAAGCCTGGCAAACCCCGAGGAAAGATCAGGGAGCTGGGGTCCAGAAGCAGACGTCCTAGCTCCCACTTTGACACTAGCTCACTTGCCTGGGTGAGGCACTCAGGCTGGCTCTGCCTTTCCTCTCTGTGAGAGAAGACGGGGGCAGGGACAGGCTACCAGTGGGAAGGACTTGGGCAGAACAAACCCAAGGAAGGAGGCACATGTGAAGGGTTTTTATGATGGAGGTAACTTCTTGAGGCCATTGCCATTATTAACATGAACATGAAAATGTAGCAGCTTCAAAAGAGGGTAAAATGGGTAGGAAGAAGGAGCCAAGGAGGTCTGGTTTTAAAAGGACAGGGGACATGGCCCTAGACATAAAAAGTTGGCTCTTTTTCATCAACACACACACACACACACACACACACACACACACACACACACACACACACACACTGCACTTAGGTAGATTCTCCTAAGTCCCATTGTGACATTCTTTAGAGTTAGTAGAGCTATTGTAATCATCATACGCTGCGTGTCTTTCTCCATATGTTGCCTGTCCCTGTATATACTCTGACATGAAGCTACCTCATTGTTCCAGGATCCTCAGCCAATGAATTTCACCCAAACATGTGCCCCCCAACCTCAAGCTCAGCAGTCAGCCCTCCCAGCAGCTGAACCAACCAACCACCACCCACCGTGACTGAAACCAACGGCCGGCCCGGCCCAGGGGGACACTTACTGTCCTTTGGCATCTTTCACGTCAACCACTTCCGGGTTGTCTGCGATTTCTAGTAACAGCCGCAAACACAGGGTGTGGCCATTAATCACTGAAAGAGAAAAGAAGGGACATTCTGTTAACAGACCCCCCACGACCACACACATCCCTCCAAAGTGAAGTCCGTTTGGGCTCTAAATCATTGGTCTTCAATCTGCTGTCCCCCCCTTCCAGGTCATACCAGCTGCCCCAAGGCTGACTTTATTCCTCCATCTTCTCCGTCCTCCCCAGCCGGGCACCCTGGCCCTTACCGAACTTGTCCCTGGTTCATGCCCTGAGGGTTATTTTCCCTTAAACACCATGTCCTTTTTTTTCAAATCCCTTTTTGTCATCTCTCCCCACTTCCCAGTTCTTTTTGCTCTTCTGAGAGTCATGCAATACTATACAATCTGGTGTCCTGCCTGCCTTCAGACCTTTGTAAAAAGAAGGAAGAAGGGACAGGAGAAGGGAGCGGAGCGGGCAGAGGGGAGCAGGAGCAGGATGGGAGGAGGGGAGAGGGAGGAGGTAAAGCAGAGGAGAGGCGAGGAGAGGAAGGGAGAGAGCGAACGGGTCCTGCTACTATTCCCTGTCACTGTACATTCTGCGGCAGGCATCCCAGGAACAGTTCTGAGTGACGAGCAGTGACTTACAGCAAACCCTCAGGCCTGGGAGGGGTACAGAAGCCCCCACTCCCTGCTCATTGATTGACAGCCTGGATGGGCTGTCTGCAGGGGCATCTCTGTCCCCGAGTTCCTCACACCACAGCCTGACCGTGTCTCATGCATGCAGGGGAAGGGCAGGGCGGGCGGGGGACTCTCCACACTCCTGGGTCCCCTCTGTCCCCTGCCCTCCCCTCCCTTCCCCTGCCCAGGTCTCCTCGCCGCTTCCCAGGTGCTGCGGGGTCCCCACCCCTAATGACCAGCGGTCACAGCGAGGGCTGGCAATGGGCAGGAGACGCAGCCAGGACACTGCTGTTGGCCTCGACCAGCTCGGGCACAATACATGGACACCCCTTATGATAGGGGCAGAAACAGAGTATTGGGGACCAGCTGGAATGGTAAGACATATGAATCATGCCCTGTTAACCGGGATTGTTTTGTTCTGATTAACCAATATCAGAACCTGGCTGGAGCTGCAGGCGGGACCTGGGAGCTCACCCGGAGATGCAGCCCGCCCTCCCCGTCGGGAACTGCCTATTCTCATGGGAAGATGACCAGCCTTGTTGCAGAGACCAGACCCCCAGCCCTTTGAGGACCCCCAGCCTTTGCGTGCCATGCCGCAGGCCTTTGCACATCTCCAGCCGTCCGGCCTGTAAACTGCCCATCTGGCATTCCCTTTGGCCTAGTTCCCCATGTAAGCTCTGTCCTTCTTCCCAATATAAGCAGCTGGTTTATATGGGGGCAGGGGGGGGGGGAGGCCCAGAGCAGATTTTTGTGGGTGACCTGCTGCTCCCTCATGCCGCCGGCAGGACTGGAATAAATGTTCACATATGATGCAACCCTGTCTCTGCTTCACTGGCTCAAGTAGGGACAGCACCAGGCGTGATGCTTCCTGCGGGGGCGGGAGCGAGGGGTGGGGGTGGAGGGGTGGGAGGAGGGAGGGTGCTTCGGGTGCTGGAAGGCCACCTTCCCAGGAGGACAGTCGGGGCGGGAGCAGCTCCCCGCCCCCCCCCCCCCAGCTTGTTGAATGCCACCCACAGCCCCACACAGAGGAGGCTGAGGACAAGCAATGGGTACGTTCTCAATCATGACCTTCTCTCCTCTGAACAGTGAGAACACTGTGGCAAGCATTGCATTTGCCTCCATGTGGATGGGGGGAGGGGAAGGGAAGAGATGGAGACGCAGCCACATCAGGTTAAAGAGGGCTCTTGGAAGAGCTGCATTTTACTACAGTCCTTTTATTGGATGCCAGTCAGGAGAGAATGCTAATTTAACAACGACACGTTTTTTCAGGGACAATACATATTAGAATGAGCTCACATTCATCGACACCACTCCGCTGAGCCACAGAATAATGCCCACATTCTGCAGCCGCTGCTTTCAGCTCATTCTCAGATACATTTCTGTATCTCGGGAGGAAATCTGGGGACTGAACACAGGCATTGTATTGTGCTTGCCATTGGGTTGGGGTTGTTTCGTTAGTTTTAAATAGCGCATTCAACCTGTTACCACTGGTTCCGCCGGCAGGCGAGCGGTTTACGGTTAGGGTATGCTTAAAAGGAAAGGATCAGCAGAGGACGGGCAGCTAAGGGCTAAGGCAATGGGTCCCCAACACAGAGGGAGGGTCAGGGAGTGTGACTGGTGCCTCCTTCTTCATCAACCTGACACCCTTTACAGGCTCATAACCATCATGGTTCCAAGGATATTTGATTTTTGGCTAAACAGAAAAAGGGGAAAATCATCTAATTCCCATCACTGAGCCAGTGTGTTACAGAGCAAACCAATACCCACAGTGCTGTGTTGTTGTTTTTCTTTTTTTTTTTTTTTGGGGGGGGGGGGGTGCGAAGAGGGTACTGCAGCTTTTTGAACTGAGCTAATAGCCCTCAGGTAAGCATAAGGCCCCCTTCGTGGAAAAGTGCAGCCAAACTGGAATTCTTGTTGGCTCCCCACACTCGACATTTCCCCAGTGGCTGACATCTCCTTGGCTGTGCGGGGCCAAGTCCAGCTTTGTCTGAGACTAGCCCCGCCTCCGCCTCCGCCTCCCTGTGCGTGACAGCCACTTTTCATGCAGCTCAAAGACCGCAACTGTCATTGCAACTAGCTGTGCCAAACCTGATATCCATTCTGGCTCCTGCCCCTCAGTATTCCCAGGATGTGAAACAACAATAACCAAAAGTTGGCCTTTCCAATGAGTTGGGAAAGATTCGGGACAAGCAGATTCTGGAAGCACGGGCTAAGGCTTGCACATTGCAGACGTTTTGTGGAGAACAGAGTGGAATGACAGCCTGTGTTATCCAATGAATGACTTGAGGGAAATCCAAAAGGAGTGAATCGGCCTGACCACGAGGGGGCTCCATCGGACCATCACCTATGCGGTGGCAAATGAGTGACCACGATTATTTTTCATGGTTCACCGTTACAAGAGGCTCTCCACAATGAAAACAGGCCCTTTGTCGTTGTCAGGAAGTCCCTGGTAACTAAGGCAGGGTGCTTGCCTTAATAGCAGGCAACCGATGTTTTAAAAGAACTAAATTTGAACTTTAGAATAATACCAAGGATGTCTAGAATATCAAACTTTATAATGCTTTACAACATTACCAAAAAGACTAAAAGTGGATAAAAAATAAGAATTTGCAATTTAACCAACCACTCCTGATCTCATGACTAAAGTCTTCTTCCAGGAATAATTGTTACCAGGTAATTAGGCAACAGCCATGTTTGTTTGTATTTTTTTTTCTATCTCCATATTGTTCTTCTTCAGTGGTTTGGAAATTCAGGGTTGTAGGTGGAAATACTTCTACAAAGTCTAACATTCTGAGAAAATTTCCCCAAGTAACAAGATCATTACATCTTCTGGAAAACCATCTTCACTCTTTGCTTCCTCAATACACTCATTTAATGGTGTAAGACAGTTATTTCTCATCAGAAGACAATAGTTACGATCCTGATCAAAGGCAGATATCATTGAATCCCTGACCCCAAAGGAAGGTATGCCTTCACTGAGCTAGAAGGTATGCCTCCCCATCGCTTTATATCTGTGTGCACCTCTAGCAGGGTCCTGATACAGTTTGATTTTATGTGTATTAGAGGAAAATCCTGGAAAAGACCATTACTTCCTTTGTGATATGTACATGCACTTTTTAAGAGCCTCTCTTTACACCCGATGCACCAAGCATCAGAGCAAAAACTCAGAGGCATCATTTAGGCTGGCAGAATGGGGCGCTGATTAGTCTGCTGTCTGGTGACTCCTTTTATGAAATCGCCCTAACACGTCATGCGTTTCCCACTTTAAAATGCTGTGTGACTTCGTTCTATGGAACGCATCTGAAGATCACATTAGGCCTTGCCCTTTTTTTTAGAAAGTTTTGTGATGACTGCTGGCCAAAGGCTCTGAACTCTCTTTTGAGTGAAGACCAGAGGGAGCACAGAGGATTTTTAGAGCTGGATCCACAGTATTGTATTCTGTACGATGCTGTAATGATGCACACATATCATTCTACATCTGTCCAAATTCACAGGATGCACAACAGCAAGAGTGAACCCTAATGTACACTACGGACTTGGATGGGGTTGAGGTGTCGATGTAGGATCATCAATTGTAATGTATGTACCACTCTTGTGGGACGTTGATCATGGGAGAGGCTATGCAGGGGGGAGAGGGGGCAGGAGGTGCGTGGGAAATCTCTGTGCCTTCCTCTCAATTTTGCTGTGAACCTAAAACTGCTCTAAAAAAAAATAAATCTTTAAAGGAGACGCCAGAGCCCATCTGGCCAGAGAACACCAATCACCTCAACGTGGATAGAAGCCCAGGGTTTTGGAAGAGTGTAGGCATACGTGATGCAGAAAGAAAATGTTTTTAAAAATTGGGATGAAAGAAGATGCAGCCAACCATTTACTCAACTTATGAGTCGGCCGCAAAAAACGCTAACCATTCTCTGGGGGAGACCCACCTGAGGCGTGGAGTGGGGTCCTTTTGGTGACATCGTCTTTCACAAAGATGGACGCGCCCTGGTTGATCAGCGCTTCCACACATTCCGTGTGGCCCCGGAAGGCAGCCAGGTCCAGCGCGGTGCGGCCCTTCTCGTCCCGGATGTCCAGGTCCACCAGGGACTGCAGCAGCACCTCCAGGGCCTGGTGGTGCCCGTTGTAGGCCTGCGGAGGGGAAGCCAGTGACACGGTGCTCGCTCGCCTCGGACCCCACAGCTCCCCCAGGGAGGGGCGAGGCCTCCAAGGTCACAGACAGAGGCCACCCCAAGGAGCACGTCAGACGGACACTCGGGATAAAGGAAAACACCGGTAACCAAAGAGTTAGATTGAAAAATCAAAATGCGTGAAACGCACGGCTATGTATGAATTCCTTCGTGTCCTTTCTCTTTTGTCAGATAATTTGCCCCGGAGGCACCGAATGTATGAATGGATTCATGTATTTGTACCTATCGATCTACTCACCCAATACAAGCCAGCAGCTGAATAAATTAATATAATCTTATATCGGCCAGGTCAGGCTAAACATACTGACATGATCAGAATCCCACCCCCTCCCGCCCCAGGAGATTATTCTGTTAAACCTGCAGCAAAAGGTTACCAAATACACGTGTCTTCATAATTCAACAGAGGCGTACAGACCTTGTTGCGGTTGAACATTTTCATTTCTAGCCACGTGACCCTGGGTGAGTTTCTTAATTTCACTGAGTTTGTTTCCATAAAAGGAGAGCCAGAAAGGGTGCCTCGCAGGGAGGATAAAGGAAAAAGAGATAAAATCGCACAGGCTTTGCATCATACCGTGTACACAGGTGATGCTTCCTCCTCTCCCCTTTACGTCCTCCCCTGATTACAATGAACACACAGACAGAAGTGTGGAGAAACGTGCTGTGAGGCAGCGCCAAGCTCGGACTTAGTATGAGGTCCTACGCTATGTTAAGAGGGAGAGCCTTCATACTAAAAAACAGAAGTCTGAAAGCTGATTTGCATTAAGCCTATGGGGTAAAACACATCTCTGTACACACCAGAGAAAGGCCGGTTTGGCTCAGTGGATAGAGCGTAGCCTGTGGACGGAAAGGTCTCAGGTTCGATTCCAGTCAAGGGCACATGCCTGTGTTGTGGGCTTGATCCCCAGTAGGGGGCGTGCAGGAGGCAGCCGATCAATGATTCTCTCTCATCATTGATGTTTTTCTCTCTCCCTCTCCCTTCCTCTCTGAAATCAATAAAGATCTATTAAAAAATAAAAAGAAAAGGTGGAAGAATCCGGAGAGCAGGGGCAGGGAGGGGCGGGGAGGGGAAAGAGATGGAGGAGAGGCCAGTCCTCCGAGTCCTCAGCCCAAGTCCCCTCTCTTGTCTCCGGCGCCTTCCGTGTTTCCGCTGCAGTGAGGCCTCAGGCACCATTTATTTGAGAAAGGGCTCAGCACAGAAAAAGGTCCGCTTCCTAATATAAAAAGAGCTCTTACAAACCATTTTTAAAAACTAGAAAATGCGCAAAGGGCATACAGAGGCAGCTCACATAAAAAGAAATAGAAAAGGTCAGTGAGCATATGAAAAAAAATAAGTATATTGTATGGTACTATTTTTTAACGACCAGATTGGCAATGATTAAGTTTGGTCGTGTCCTGTATTAGTTAAGAGCAGTGAAAAAAGCAATCTTATGCTCTGTTGGTGGAAATACAGATTGTTGTGACATTTGTGGAGAGCCATATGACAAAACCTATCAAATAAAAAAAATGCTAAGTTACAAACACTGCATAGAGCATGACCTCATTTATACAAAAAAGCAAATATATCCAGATATATACATGTCTTTATACTGTATACTTCTATATTTATAGCAAATTTTAGAAGATTAGGAGAGAAACTGTGAACTTTTAGAAATGAAAAGTAAAGTAATGAACGTGGACATTTTTCACCTTATCTTTTTAAAAATTATTTGAATTGTTTCCTCCAAGTAGGAATATATATATATTTTAAACATATATTTTTATTGATTTCAGAGAGAAAGGAAGAGGAAGAAATAATCACTGATGAGTGAGAATCACCGATTGGCTGCCTCCTGCATGCTCCCCACTGGGGATCAAGCCTGCAACCCAGGCATGTGACCCTGACCGGAATCAAACCCGGGACCCCTCAGTCCACAGGCCGATGCTCTATCCAATGAACCAAACCAGCCAGGGCGGAGTATATTTTTTAAATAGCACTATGGAAGGCGCTATGCTGAGCACTCCAGCTACAGCCTCTCATTTAATTGTTGCAAGCATCCTTTTTATAGATGAAAAAACACAAATGAAACCAGCAATGTTCACTGACTCATCCAACAGCACTTAGCTAGTACATGACGGAGTCAGGATTTGAAACCCCGAATCTGAGACCACGAAAATCTATGCTTTTAGGCAACGTCTTATCATTTCCCCCCAGTAATTCCATTGAAGTGACTTTCAGACAAAACACTTTTGTCTCTACGTGTACCAGCGCGGAGAGCTGATTACAAGCATCGGATCAGAAACTACAGCCTTCCCGGGAAGGCCTGGCGTGGAGGGAAGTGGCCTGGACGAGCGATGAAGCAAGGTTTGCGCTGGGGAACGCCCAGCCGTCGCTCCTACACTGCACGCGGCCTTTCTTGAGACGGAGAACCGAACCCCTGCACCACCTTTAGGGCCTGGACTTGCCATGCAAACCGTAACCGCAGAGGCTCCCAGCCTTCAGCCTAAACTCAACCCTGAAGCCACACTGGGCTGAGCCTTTGCTCTGAGCCAGGAGCACTGGGCATGGAGCACCTCATGTAACGGTCACGGCCACCCGTGGTCGGAATACTGTGATCCCCACTTTATCCACGAGGACACCGAAGGGCAGAGACACGGGCCAAGCCGCCCGCGGTCACACGGCCTTGCACGTGGAACCAGGGCTCGGAGCACAAGGACCCCCAGCCCCGGCTGGGGCCTTGGCATGACCTGCCGTGGAATGGGCGCCACAAGGCCAACGGCTTTGTTTCTTCAACTTCTTATTCTAGGACATTTCCAACTTACGCCAAGAAGATGGGCTCGTGGGATGGATTCCCACGTACCCACCACCTGGTCTCAGCCACCATCGACTCAGGCCGGGGTGACTCTGGGCGGCCGTAGCATCGACATCAGGGTATAAACCCAACCGTCTCACCCAGGGCTGGAGTCTGTGGCTTATTTGAAAATTGACTTTGCCTAACATTTCCCCTCACTTTACATTGTAATGGGTGAGGGGGTAAGAGATCAACTGAAGGACTTGTATGCATGCATATGAGCAAAACCAATGGACACAGTCAGGGAGGGAGAGGTGAGGGCGGCCAGGGAGAGGTCAATGGGGGGAAAAGGAGACTTATGTAATACTTTAAGCAATAAAGAATTTAAATTAAAATAAATAAATAAATAAAAAATAAATAAATAAGAGCCCAGCCAACTACGTGGCTCAGTGGTTGAGCGTCAACCTGTGAACTAGGAGGTCATGGTTAGATTCCTGGTCAGGGCACATGCCTGGGTTGGGGGCTTGATCCCCAGTGTGGGGCATGCAGGAGGCAGCTGACCAGAGATTCTCTCTCATCACTGATGTTTCTCTCTCTCTCCCTCCCTCTCTCTTCCTCTCTGAAATCAATAGAAATATTTAAATTGTAATGGCAGCAACTGATTCTGCTCGTGTGGACATCCTGACTCCACACCAGGGGAAAGGACTCCACGTGGGTAACAGCAGGTTCCTGTTGCCATTTGCAAGTGGTGGTCCTTCCGGGCCCATTCCTACTGCGACAAAAATAGCAAACATTTTCACGTCTGTCACTATGACAGCCTAAGAAAATAGAACCGGCGACTTACAAAGCACATGCGTATCTATAAAGCATGACAGCGGACACGTTTAGATTTAATAGAGAAGACACACAGCGGAGAGAGAGACCGACTCAGGAAGGCAGCCGGCGTGGAGGCATCGCAGGCGCATAAGCTGGGTGCTGACTTACGAGCTCACCTCCTCTAAGAGGCCCTTTGAACCTCACAGCAACAACTAAATCCATTGGCATGTGTCCAAGCTAAGGAGGCTTAATGTCAAAATAAAACGGAGTGAACCCTGTGGGTAGTTAGAAAAGCTTCAGGATTCCATCCCACACTTTCTTCTATACCAGGTGCTCGAAACGTCCCTTAAAGACAGGATGGTTCAAAGTCCGGGTTTACCTACAGAATCCTGGTTTTGGCCTTCAGTCTAGTTCAGCGATTTTCAACCAGCGTGCCGCAAGAATTTTTAAAACTGCTTAGTCGGGGGCACTGACCTCTTTTCCCTTAGATTGTCAAGTAAAAACGGCAACAGTAAACGCAACAAGAGCCATCCGGTGTGAATGAATCAAATGTATACCTAGTTTTTGTTGTTGTTAGGCCATAACAAATACATAGGCCAAAAATACATTTTTTTTTGGTGTGCTGCAGAATTCTAGCAATTAGTTTGTGCGAGCCATAGGGTGGAAATCGCTGGCCTAGTTTCCAGCTCCTGAATTTTAGTATGCATATGCATTATAAGACAGAACTGAAGAGACACAGGGATGTACTAAACCTCAAAGGCAATGGGGGGGGGGGGGGGGGGGGGCGGGGGAATAATAAAGGTATGGGGATTAGACCAGAACATTCATCTATCGTCACACTTCATAGCTCAACCCTATGGAATTCTCTTTGATGGTTAATGCATGATTCAGTCTCGAGACAATTAGATGGCTTTTGGGGTCTATTGAAAGAGTGGACAACAAAGCTTTAAGCTCTCTGAAGGAGACTCGGTCGTCAGCAGGACACGATGAAAACTGTCCTATTTTCCTTTCTATTCCCATCATCTTCCACCAGGTGGTCAGTAGGTAATTCCACAAGTAATTTCCGAAATAACAAAAGGAGGAAGCAACTCACAAAAGAACAAACACGCTGGTTCAAAAAGCACGTAGTATGTTGGCTTTCAATAGACAACCCAGCGTAAGCCTTTGCTGCAGGGAACAAACGTTTTAAGTCTGTTTCACGCAATTCCTTACATCTCGGTAGGTAACACATATTTTTAGAACGTGATTAATTTCTTTGAACTTTTTAGGCTGCAACTGAGGACACCGAGGAGAAAGAAGTTGGGGTCCTCACGGAATCCGCGCCACAGTGGGTCCATCTGGACATCTGGGCAGCGGGGGCCCTCATTTGCATAGCCCTGCTTCCTGGCTTAATTTTTCCAAGTGGCTGAAAATGCCTGTGAAATCCCCGGCTCCTCATCCTGGAGGCTTCAATCATTCAGGCAGGAAAAGGTAACCAGGTGTGTCAGGTGTCCCGGGCCGGCAGGTTGGAGGGCATCTGCTTCCACCTAAGAAACCATCGCCCTGGATGTTTTTTTGTTGTTGTTGTTTTTTAATATATTTTATTGATTTTTTTTACAGAGAGGAAGAGAGAGGGATAGAGAGTTAGAAACATAAATGAGAGAGGAACATTGATCAGCTGCCTCCTACACACTCCCCACGGGGGATGTGCCCACAACCAAGGTACATGCCCTTGACAGGAATCGAACCTGGGGCCCTTGAGTCTGCAGGCTGACGCTCTATCCACTGAGCCAAACCGGTCAGGGCCGCCCTGGGGTTTTATCCAGTGAATTGCTACAGAGGCCCCTGGACAGGCTGGTGGCATCCTTGGGGAGTCCTTGAAGTGAATAATATGTTTTTATTATTCTTTTAAAATATTTTTTATTTTTATTGATTTCAGAGGGGAAGGGAGAGGGAGAGAGAGATGGAAACATCAATGATGAGAGAGAATCCTTGATCGGCTGCTTCCTGCACGCTCCCCACTGGGGCATGCGCCCTCAGTCGGAATCGAACCTGGGACCCTCCAGTCCCCAAGCCAACGATCTATCCATTGAGCCAAACCAGCCAGGGCAAAGCACATAATATATTTTTAAAGGGTTTGCATTCCGAGGGCACGACTGAAATGTTTTAGGATTAACCCGCTGCTAACACCACGGCCAAAGGCATCCACGTGCCTGCTTGCCTGCTTGTCTACCTTCTGCTTTTGCTCTTTTACAGTTTACACTCCACACACGTTTAGAACAAAAGTAATATCACTCCATCTGTCTCCTCAGACTTCTCCAAAGGGCTTCCTATTTTACTCAGAGGAAAGGTCACAGTTCTTACAAGAGCACGAGGCCCCCTGTGAACTGCGTGGCTCCCCGCCCCGCGGCAACATGTCAGGCCTCATCCTCCCCCCCCCCTCCCCCCCCGCGCCTCGCTCTCCCTGCCACAGCGGTGTTCTGGCTCTTCCGGTAACTTGCCACGCGTGCTCTCACCTTTGCACTTCTGCCCAGAACACTCAGGTGTCAGCCAGCTACCTCCCCTGGCGTCCGGGCAGGAGGGGGGTTCTGCGCGATGTAACGGCGCCCCGGCCACCTCCTCCCCGTCTCGCCGGTCTCTGTGTGGCACACGCAGCACCTACCACCCTCCGTCCTGCCACACACTCACTTGCCTGTGTCTCCTGGACTGGAAACTACCAGGACAGAGCCCGGGCTTTGCTTATGGCAACAGCTCCAGCTCCTGGGACGGTGCTTACTACGGACACAGTCAGCACATGTCAATGAAAGGCTGACATCATGTGAACCATGGGGAGGAGGGTGCTGTCTCACTGCTTTACGTGTTAGCTCATGTCGTTCCCCCAACGGCCCTGGGATAGAGGTACTGCTGTTCTCCACGTGTGGTGGGTGGAGAAACTGAGGCACAAGAGGTTAGATACTTAGCCAAGATCATACAACAAATTAATTAACAAATTGGAAAGGGTTTGGGGATCCTTAACTAATTCATCCCTTTTAAGTTACAGGTGGGGAAACCAGGTCCAGGTGAGCTGCTAATGAGGAGGGGGTGGCTGGGACCTCCTCACTGCAGGCACTTCCTCGCCCGGCCAGCTACAGGACTCCCAAAGCCCACCCTGTCATTCCAGGACTGGAAACCCATAGAGCTTAGCAGAGCACCAGGCACACAATAAGCACTGAACAATCCCTTTTTAAAAATGAATGAGAGATGACAGAATTTCTAGAAGCTGAGAAGTCCCTTCTCAGATTAGAAGGAGGCTTGGCGGTGCACTCAACCCCACTCTCAAAGGGCATCAGGATTCCATCTGAGGTACCCTTTCCCAAAACAGGCCTCTCCGGGGCGGCTAGTGCTGTCTGGGAACCCTCAGCGTTGGGGTAACTTCCCCAGGCACAGCCGATGGTTGGGCAGAGATTTCAGAGAGCAAGCTTTAGAGCAACCGATACTAAAAGCCAACTGCTGTGAATTTTTTACCTGTAAGCATCCCACTACCCATCCACCTTTTCCATTCCCAATCCATCTCCAGGAACAAAGACGTATGCACATTTTAACCTGATTTCACTGGATTCAGAGTGTGTGTGCGTATGTCAGTGGGTGTGTTGGTGGGTGTGGCGGAGGGTGGTGAGGTGGGTGTCAGCGGAGGTGCCTGAGCCTTTACCAGGCACTGTTGCCATTGTTAGCTATTTCTGCACGTCTGTGCTTTCGTCGTAAGAGCAGCCTAGTTTTAGGAACGCTTCGGTTCTTCCTGTAACAAGCGAAGTTGCCCAGAATCTCACTTACAGCCAAGTGGAGCGGACTCTTGGTAGCACCCGGATCTGACTCTTCAAAACCGCCGTTGGTTCTTTCCAAAAGCTGCGGAGAGGAAGGAAAACGACAGGACGTCAGTGCAGTCCGCAAAGGGAGTCCCACTTCACGGGTACCAGTGGGAGCACAAGTGAGGAAGGTGTCAGGAACCGAAGACATTGTGCAACTTATCCGCAATGTAAGAAACCTGATATAGTGCGTCCAATCAAAGACGCTGAGGTTTCAACCTCTAGAACAGTGGTTCCCAACCTTTTTGTGGCCATGTCCCACCTAAGCATCTCTAAAATCCTGATGCCACCCCCTCTCCGCCCCGTGACAAATAATTCTTATTTTTCAAAAAGTGAACTCCTAAAAGGCCATTAACTTGGTCTAAACAAGCTTCCAAAGAACATGGCTTTCATGAAAGAGAAAAATAAAAGAACAAAAGGACAGGTGAAGTACTAAGGAAGAAATCACTAAGGAATTGTTTAAAAAATAATAATAATAATATAAAGTGATATTAAAAAAAGCAAATAAAATTTCAAAACATGTAATAGAGAACTGAAATGCATAAATATGTCACAATATATATTTATACTAGAGGCCCGGTGCACAAATTCATGCACAGGTGGGGTCTGCCCAGCCTGCCCTGATAGGAGCCGATTGGGCCAGGCCGGCCAGGGGGAGGGGCCGCGGGCAGTTGGCTGGCCAGCCCCGCCCCCTAGTCGAACTCCTGGTTGAGGGGACAATTTGCATATTAGCCTTTTACTATATAGGCTACAATATAAGAGGCCCCTAGGACCATAAGAAATGCCAAAAATTCACGGTTAATAACTCATTCTCGAATTTCCCCCCTTAAAAATCAAATTGCCCCCCTGTGGGCGTGTGCCCCACATTGGGAACCACTGCTCTAGATCATCCCAGCGTTTGCTATGCCAGAAAGGCTTCCTGCTTCCAAAGATGCTCAGCCTCACCAGCCCGGAAAAGTCACTCATGGGAAGCCCACTCTTCACCCACCAGACGGTAACAATGAGAACACTGCAATGACCAGTTTACTCCACCATCACACACACATTCACTGGAGAAAAGGTTGCAAAAGACACAAAGCTCCTCTTCCCACGGAGCTTCCAGTGCAGAGAAGGAAAGCAGACAAGCAAACTCACAAACGAAAGGTATCTGGCGCTGATACATGCTATAATGAAAATACAACAGTGTGGTGAGATCGAGTGGCCAGGAAGTTACTTCACGGCTGGTGGCCAGGCAAGGCCCCTCCAAGGAGGTCTCAGTGAAAGGGAGACCTGAATGAAAAGAAGAATTACAGCAAGTGAAGGTGTGGCAGGAGAGTGTCCGGGAGGCGGGAGGAGGCGGTGCAAATGCACCAAGTGGGGGTGAACACGGTGAGTTCACGGAACAGAAAGGATGGTGTGACCAGGGCATGACCTGGGCACCAGGAAGAAGACATTCTCGGGGAGTCTGGGTGGAAAAACAAAGTGTCAAGACATTTCTGGGCATCTGTGCATCCTTTGACCCTAGGAACTAATTTCCAATAAATCATTACAATGATGCATGGATAAAGAAATTTATTCTGAGAAAGACAAATATCGTAACATATATGCATAGCCCATGGACATGGGCTACAGGGTAGTGAAGACCTGGGATGGGGGGTGGGGAGGGTCTGAGAGGATGGGGGTGAAGGGAGGGGAATGGGTGATATCTGTAATACTATCAACAAAAAGTATATATTTAAAAAAGAAAGAAATGTACTCATTCAACAAATATTTGATAAATGATCACCAATGTGCCCAGAGATTGTCCCATGCACTGAGGATTCAATAGTAAGTATTTTTAAAACCATTTTTTCTCATAGGGCGTGGGCAGGCAATAAAAGGAAGAAGTTTGGGAGTCCATCAGAAAGTAGTAGGTGCTACGGAGGAAAATAAAACCGAGGAGAGTTGGGAGGGCTGGAGGGGAGGTCAGTTTGCAACTTTATATAGGGTCACAGAGAGGTCTTACTGAGCAGGCGAAGGCCCGGCGAAGTCCTGAGGACGATGGAGAGCCTTGTGGATGCCCGCGAGGAGAGCATCCCACGCAGAGGGGCCGGCCACGGCCAGGCCCTTAGGGACAGTGTGCTTAAGGACATGAGGGCTGCAGCAAAGCGAGGAAGAGCGAGAGTGACAGGCAAGGAAGTCAGAGAGATGGCGGCGGTGGGGGGGATGGGGGTCATAAAGAGCCTCCTGGGTTGTTGTAAGAATTCTGACTTAGATCTCGAGATGGAGTTTCACTGGCGTGTTCTGAGCATGGGGATGACGTGTTCTAACTTTGAGGAGCGCACAGAGACCATGGATGAGCTGGGGCACCACCTAAGCGTGGAATAACAGGCTCTGGCACCACCTAAGCGTGTTGGGCCAGTGGGAGCAGCAGGGATGGAGAGAAGCGGGGGGATTGGGCATATTTGGGAGATAGACTACATAGGGTTTGCTGATGAGTGAATGTGTGTCCTTCAGCGTCCTGTGTCCAGGCCCCCAGCTTAGTGAGTGCGGGGAGCAAGGCACGGGGCACAGGGCGTCCAGTTGTCGCCGGTGTGGGCCCAGCAGAGGCTGTGTGGCTCTGGGGCCAATAGCAGCGGCAGTGACGAGCCTGCCCTGACTGTCAGCTGGGGGCCGGGGCCATGGGCAGCCATCCGGTGGCTGCTCTCTGCTTCCCTGTCTCCTGCTCACAGGGAAGGGGCAGCTGCCCTGGCCGCCGAGTGCCCCAGCTCAGACCTACACTGAGTGGCCAGATTATTATGATCTCTGAACGCATATGTGTTCACTCAGTATATGTGTGTGCATGTGTATACATACATATATATATATATGTATATTAGAGGCCCGGTGCATGAATTCGTGCATGGGTGGGGTCCGGCCAGCCTGGCCAGGGGAAGGGGACATGGGCAGTTGGCCGGCCTGCCTGCTGGTCGAACTCCTGGTCAAGGGGATAATTTGCATATTAGCCTTTTGTTATATAGGATATACACTGAGTGGCCAGATTATTATGCATTCAGAGATCATAATGATCTGGCCACTCAGTGTATTTTTGGAGAACAGCCTAGAAAGGTCGCCTCTTCTGGACTTCCCAGCAATCCCATAAGCACCTGTCTTTAAAAACCAAATCTTTTTCTACTCAAAATAGCCAGCATGGTTTCTGGTCCTTCGACTGAATCCTGACCGATTCAAAGAGTAATGCAGATTGTTATAGAAGTTGTGCTAACGGGGGTGCGAAGGGGAAATCAGACCACTCCATACACTGGAAAGCAAAACTTCCTAAAATTCACATTCCCCGTTTTTCTCCCTGAAAAGCTCAAAGTTGTTGAAGGGGGGGGGGCAGGAGGGGGGACACATTTTAAAGCCATATCTGTGGAATGATACCATTTTCAATTTTTTTAAAATTGCATTGGCATGACTACATATGCAGAAAAAAGGCCTAGACATACACACCCTGCAATGAAGAGCACAATAATCTGAACGTGGGGTTATATAGGGTTTTTACTTTCTTTTTTATTTTCCTACCCTCGTTTTGCAGTGACTGTGTAGTTTTCATAATCAGAAAAACACTAAAGCTCTTTCTATTTGGGAAAAAAGCTATTAACCTTCCTTTTCATTTAACAAATGATGTCCACAGACGCCCAGATCGTCCAGAATTCTTCTCCAGTCAATGCATATGGGGAAAAAAACGTTTGGATTCTTTGGTAAATAACGGTGTAAAACGTACCATCTAAAAGCACACCATTTCAGTATCGCAAATAATATAACAAATAGAAATGGCGGACGTGAGAGACATTTTATGTTTGCTTTTATTCGTGTGAGAATAGAATGTGGAACTTAAAACAATCTAAGGTATGTTGGAATAATGAGAATACATTTAATTTTAACTTTGAAGCAAATAACCTTAAAACCCATCTGCCTCACATCGTGGAAATAAAAGTAGCTTTAACGGCTTGCAAAGGCTAGAAAACAGCTGTTCTTTTGCTTTGTTTTGCACCATTATCACCTGCAAGACTTCCTGGAATTGACCGTGCGTCCCAACTCCAGATCCGGTCCTGGAGTGAACGTGTAATCAAAGGAACACAGAACCATTTCCACCCTCTCAGCCACACGATGCGGAGGCAAGAAGACAATACACGGTTTACAGCCTCACCTCAGGCATGTTCCCGGAAGATTGGGTATGGGGCATGACTTTCCACACACATACTTTGATCATACAAAAAGCACGTGATGTTCCATGGCAATCACTCACCCGATATTTGCCGAGAATCCCTGTGCAGGACTCTGGGTAGGCATCGGGATTCAACTGTGCAGAGAACATACATGGCCGCTGAAGTGAAAGGTGGCGTGTGTGTTCAAGAATGTCATTCGCCCTTTACTCATTCATTCAGTCGTTATCTACTGAGCACTCTGCTAGGCACTGGCATGATCAGTTCTAAAATGGCCCCTGACCACATGAAATGTATAGTCCAGGGGGCGTAACGGACGACTCTAACGTGTACCTCCAGCGTGGCATCACAGGCTGCCACCGGCACAATAAAGGATGTGCACTCACTTCGAGGATCGACTTGGCCCTCTGCCTAAACCAGCTGTTCAAACGGCTGCTTCCATAAAGCCTTCATCCGGGCTACTTTGTCCTACTCCTCATCATCTCCCAACCCCAGCACTGCTCCTGTTCTCAAGTGACCAAGCATTTATGAAGCCGGTCTGCAGAGTGTAGCACGCCTGCCCCACCTCTCCTGCACACCCGCCTCCTACAACCTGGCATTCTTGGGGGAAACACCAGAAGGGCTGGGATTAAAGCCATTGCCAGCCCCCCACTGACAAATAATGATGGGCCCCGACGTGGCCACTGAGAGACAGCAGCAGGGTGAGAGCAAGCAGACCTTCTAAGGGCCTTACTGGTGAAACGTGCACGCCCTGGTTCAGAGCCTGTGGAGGGCACCGTGGAGGGGGAGGCTGGGGTGCGCTGTAACTCTGG
Organism: Eptesicus fuscus; assembly: GCF_027574615.1. NCBI lineage: Eukaryota > Metazoa > Chordata > Mammalia > Chiroptera > Vespertilionidae > Eptesicus > Eptesicus fuscus. The sequence goes on along the minus strand of NC_072483.1, from coordinate 87,682,965 downwards.
GGCCTGAGAAAATGATTGCATTGGAGACTTTAACAATTTATAGGACGTTTTCTGAATGTGGACGGTGTTCCTACAGGGTTCGTGGGCTCTCACAGAGAACATCTCAAGGTCTTAGATTTAAAAGCAGCAAAGGTACTCTAGTCAGTTTGTCTCAGTGGACAGAGCGCCAGCCTGCAGACTGAGGGGTCTCGGGTTCGATTCAGGTCAAGGGCATGATCCCGGGCCTTGGTTGGGGCTCCTGTGGGAGGCAACCAATCAATGTGTCTCTCTCACATCGATGTTTCTCTCTCTGTGTCCCTCCCCTTCCCTTCCACTCTCTCTAAAAATCAATGAAAAAAATATCCTCGGGTGAGGATTAACAAGTGAAAAAAAAATTAGAAAAATAAAAGCAGCAAAGGTAATAGAAGGCCAAGTTTAGGGCTTCTTCTACAAAATGAATCTGTGATAACAAAATCAAGGATAAATGTAAACTCAATGGTAATCCAATGGCCACTGGGTTAAAAAAAAACAGTAATCTTGTCCAAAACTGTGAGGAAACATAAATATTGCACTTGAACTAGGAACCCAAGCTTTCCAAATAGTAGAGGTTATGCCTGGCTATTTGAAAACACGGCAGGAAAAATGCAGGGATCCCAAGAGACTTAAAGCTGATTTAAACTAGTTTTTCTGTGTGCTAGGAAAGCAGAAAGCGAGCATGGCTCTGCCAGTAAGAACAGAAGCATGTAGCCAGCACGTCTGTGGGGCAGCCGCTCTCTCGTTGGTTATGGTCAGACTCTGACACACAAGTGAGGAGGGAGACGAGGAGCTAGAAAACCACCCAACAGTACCCCCGGGCACCGTGGGAAGAAGGTGCTCTGAGAAACGGTTTAAAAATGGATTTATTGCCTGGTCAGCATGGCTCCGTGGTTGAGTGTTGACCTAGGAACCAGGAGGTCACGGTTGGATTCCTGATCAGGGCACAGGCCCGGGTTGCGGGCTCGATCCCCAGTGTGGGGCATGCAGGAGGCAGCCGATCCATGATTCTCTCTCATCATTGATGTTTCTCTCTCTCTTTCTCCCTCTCCCTTCCTCTCTGAAATCAATAAAAATATGTTTTTAAATGGATTTACTTCTCTTTCAGCAGTGACGACTAGGAGGACGTGTGTAAGTCTTCAAGTCTGTTGAGGGTTGGGAGCAGGCCAAGGCCTCCGCAGAGCTGGCCCCTCTGTGAGAAATTCTGCCTCACATTCCTCATGTCTGTGCTTGAGAACGAAAGGCTATGTGGGCAACCTCAAGGCCATGCCTGAGTCAACTGCACTGAGACCCGGCTCAGCTCAGTCCAGAGCGGGTGCGGGGCCTACAGAAGGTTCAGACCACCCAGCCTGTGTCACTATGCTCCATGCAGGGGCTGGGATAGAGCTCAGGGGGTCCCACTGGCCTTTCAGCCCCAGGATCGCTAGGATGTCCCGGGCCACACTGGGCCTCAGGGGACCCCGGCCTTCTCCAGGGGCCTCACGGTCAGCGGCTATCCGAGGATGCACGTGACTCTGTTCACATCCGTTCACAGCTATTAGAAGAAGCCGTCTTGCTTGAAATTGTTATTAACAGCAACTGCCAGAAACTCATTGGTTTCTAGAAATGTCTGAACCTAATCTAATTTCTGCCTCCCCCCACAGTTCTAAAGGTAAGGAACCATGACCTCTCTCCGCTTGTGCAAATCATTGCCCATGCAACTCTAAAAGGAGATAACAGGGATTCGGGAGGGCACTCCGGGAGCCTGGCTAGCTGAGCTTCCGGCTCTTCCTGGGAGCTGGCTTTAATTGCTCTGCTTATCTCCGCCCTCCAGAGTGCCCTCAGGTCCCAGTAATTTCCTCGCCAATTAAAAGGCAGGAGAGCCTGCGGTCTGTGTGAGGAAGGCGATGAAACCTGCTGGGAGACAAGCCGAATGCAAGCTGTAAAATGCAGAGTGTTTAAAAAACGATCTTGCAAGAGCCTGAATGCTCATATATGTTAGGCCTGGCCGGTGTGGCTCAGTTGGTTGGACCTCATCCTGTGCACCCAAAGGTTGCCGGTTCAATTCCCCTCAGGACACATGCACGGTTGCAGGCTCGATCCCCAGTAGGGAGTGTGCAGGAGGCAGCCGATCATGTTTCTCCCTCTCCCTTCCTCTCTAAAATATCAATAAAAAATATATTTTTAATGTTCATATACATTGACCTATAAACCTACTTCAGAGATTCTATCCTGAGAAACTTTCAAGCCTAAAGCATTTAATAGTAAAATAGTGTAAAACAACCTAAATAGTAGAAAAAGGCCTAAATTATGGTTTATCCAATAATGGAATGTTATTTAAATTAAAATATATTTACCAAGAGTGATTAATTTCCATAATACTGTATGGGGGGGGGAATCAATGTACACAATTACATATTTAATATTATCTTATATATGTGAAAAATAAAATATGTGAAGAGACTGGAAGGAAATATATCAAAAGGTTAATAATGATTATTTTGGGGTGGTAGGCTTTGGTGTTTGATTTCTTGTTTCCACCTTCCTACATATTCTAAACTTTCTACAACAAATATAGATTAATCTAGTAAAGGATCAGATACATTTATCTTTATTTATTTTTAAATATATTTTTATTGATTTCAGGGAGGAAGGGAGAGGGAGAGAGAGATGGAAACATCAATGATGAGAGAGAATCGTTGACTGGCTGCCTCCTGCATGCCCCCTACTGGGAACTGGGCCCACAACCCAGGCCTGTGCCCTTGACCGGAATCGAACCTGAGACCTTTCAGTCCACAGGCCGATGCTCTATCCACTGAGCCAAACCAGCTAGGGCGATACCTTTATCTTTAAAAGTGGGAGGGTTGAGCCAGATGATTTCCAAGGTCCATTTAGCTACCTTCCCCATGATACCCAGCCAGAATGTAAGGGGTCAATGTTTTCAAGCCCATGACTAGCAAACCTTTATCACGGCAACAGTACCATGCTGGCCAGTGCTGCTGTTGGCTGAGCGTGTTCCTTCATGGCCATTAAACTCCAAATTCCTCATAGGCAGGGTCTACCTATGCCACGTAGTGTGCACTCAATAAAAGTTTGCTGAATGTAATTTAAATCTGATAAGTGAGTGAGAGCCGTCGTGGAATTAACTACAGAGTGGTAACACAATTGCTACCTGTTTCGAGAGTGCAGAACCATCCAAAGCATTACCAGTAGCTTATATTTTGGTTGGATTGTTCCCTTTACAACAAGCTGAAAACATATTCTTTGCGACATTGAAAAAACCAACCAGCAAAGCAAACACAGAAACCTGGCCTTTCAGAGAACACAGTCTTGTAACTGAAAAATGCTCCTGGATACGTGTCTCTCTTAACCACGGCAGTTTACTGTTTGGAGTCCTATAGCACCTCGTGAGGGGACCCTCTGCTCCTCCGGCAGAGGTACTCAAGAAGACTAACAGCAAACTCAATTTTAATCTGATTGATGGGCCAATACTACCGAGAAGGAGAGATACTAGTCAGAGAATTCCAACCACATTTTCTGGTTGTCATGACCTAACTCAGGCCAGGAAAAAAGCCAGGCGATGTGTTTCTGAAATAGCAGATTGCCATGAGCCTGTTCATCTCGCCACAGACAATCCAGATGAGGAGGAATCGTAAGATCAACTCAGAAGAAATAAGTCCCTATCTTGGGGGTTAAGGCACCATGGTTCCTGAAAACACAAGGCTGGAGGAAGCCGGAACCGATCATGGAGGGGATGCGGAATTTGGCTTCACTCCTGTGTGTGCACATGTGTTGAGCCGGAAGAAGCGTGTTCATGTCTTGGAGACAGATAACAGAGAGATTTAGTGACAAGGTCCCTATGCAAGCCTCTGAGGGAACACAGCCAGGCTGTCGCCATCAGCAGAGTCCAGATCCACAGCGGACGCCTTGGTTGCTGATACCAGCCTAGCATGCCTGGGGGACCCTGAATAGATCCACGAGGATGTGACCTTGAGCCCTGCAGGTCCTCCTGGGTCTGGCAACAGCAGCTGCGAGGGAATTTCAGTACAACAGCAGAAATCTTCCGCTGTTCCCTGGTATTCACAGTGAAGGAATTAGCCTTCACCACACCTCTTTACCGCCTGAATTTTGCAATTCAAGAGTTCAGTTCTCCCTCTGTATCAGCAATGAGTTCAATATATTGGTGCATTCTATCAGGAGAACAGTCCCCTGATGCTCTCTTATTCTGTTTTTCTCTTTGGTTTCCTGGAGTGTGTGTGTGTGTGTGTGTGTGTGTGTGTGTGTGTGTGTGTGAAGGGGCAGAGGAGAAGACAAAAGCAAAAGGTCTGTGTTAATCAACCATTACCATACATGGGTAGCGTAAGTTTAGGAAAAAGAGCAAAAGGGGTAAATATCCAGGGGGTAAGTATCAATAAAAAATCCACAAACACTTGATATTTATGGATTCCCTATTTTAAGGAAAATGATGTAAAACTTGTAAATGAGGCAACAAGGATAATTCTGTGTCCTTTTAAAAAATCACACTGAGGCATTGTTTTGATAACTGCACCCAAGGATTAATTTTTTAGTAAAATGTTAATTCAGGACTCAGGCTCTGTGAATTCACATGTTAACTTGTAGCTCTGTGCCCAGCAGAGATCCACATTATGTCTGTGGGGCAGAAAAGAGAAGGCCAGAGGGTATAGCTCATTGCCCGTTCGGACGTTAACCAGTTTTGCATCCAGCCTAGCAATTTCATTTGCATGTCACTTCATTAAAGTGCCTACGCATGCTCCGTTCCTCAAATGCTCCGTGGACAACGAAGTTTAGCATATCATGAAGTCCATCCTTACTTAAAACCATCTTTAACCCACGTCCCTCCTCTCTTTGCATGAGTCTTGCTTAAATTTCCTGAGAAGTATATCCTTGGACATCACCCATCAGCTCCCATTAACGCAAAGCCCTCAAAGTTCTTACAAACCCTTTGGGAATGTCCACCCCTGTCCCCTCCCCTCACTGCTGTCCCACAGCTGGCTCTCTGGGGAACACGGAGACCTTGAGAAGGTGCTTCCTCTCCTTGCAAAGGGACTTGTGCAGACTTCGGGCACAGAGCTGTGCTGTCCCCAGATTAGAAAACCACCCCCACTGGGTTTCCGGTGAACTCTTCTCAGGCTCTGAGACCAAGGAATCCCAGACGCCCCTCCTTCCTCAAGTGCCCATTCCACGCAGGGAACCGTGGCAATGGCCAAGAACGCCGCACATGGGTCGAATATCGACGACACTTGCTCACTCTTCTCCCAGGAACCCGCAGGAGCTGCCAGAAACCAGCTGCTCCTCTGCTGGCTTCCATCCTAAGAAAGGAGGTTTGCCTGAGCGTGCCGAGCTCAGCCCCACCTTCAGGGCCTCCCAGTGGGTGGGCCATCCCCTCCCGCTTCCTGGCCTCCCTCCCCGTGTGGACCCCCTCGCAGAACTGAGGGGAACCTCGCTCCAGCCAGACACCTACAGGACCCCCATCTCCGGTCACCTACAGCCCAGAGGCAGACCCCTCCCGCCGCCGTCTCACCTGCTTCAGACATAAACCTCACTCAGAAGACAATGGAACACGCCACAAAGCACAGATCATTTATGATCGAAAGCAAGAGCGCAGTCATTTCGTTTGCGCTAAAGAAGAGAATTCAAAGAACTGTTTCTTGCCAAGCTCATAACATCGCATTTCATTAAACCACGTCTTCATTTCGGTAAGACGACTGTCATGCCAGTTATTTTATTGACACCTGTTTGGTTATTTTTCCAGGAAATGGAAAAATGGTTTCACATTTTGAAAAGATAAAACAATACAAAATAATGTGATGCAACTATGATACTCCAGAGCCTGTTATGTGTGTGTGAGTGTGTGTGTGTGTGTATGTGTGTGTGTGTACGTGTGTGTGTATGTGTGTATGTATGTGTGTGAGTGTGTGTATGTGTGTGTGTGAGTGTGTGTGTGTATGTGTGAGAGTGTGTGTGTGTGTGTGTATGTGTGTGAGTGAGTGTGTGTATGTGTGTGAGTGTGTATGTGTGTGTATGTGTGTGTGTGAGTGTGTGTGTGTGAGTGTGTGTGTGTGTGAGTATGTGTATTTGTGTGTGTGAGTGAGTGTGTGTGTATGTGTGTGTGTGAGTGTGTGTATGTGTGTGTGTATGTGTGAGTGTGTGTGTATGTGTGTGTGTGAGTGTGTGTATGTGTGTGTGTGTGTGTGTGTAAATTTAAAAACTTGTTTCCCCCAAGGGTCCTTCCACGGTGAGACCCCCTTAGCCACGCTCTCCCCTGATGGGCATGCCTCTCCCTAACCCAAGGGCTGCTGGGAGCCCGTGTGCAGGGGGCATTGTGGCAAGCCTGGCCTCCTGGATTCGCTGTCTATGAGGCGTTCGGCCATCTGCCCGCCCAGGCAGACTCCTGGGTCTGGTCCCGTTACTGTCATTGAACAGGAAACGGGCACCCTTCCTGGGAGAAGGGAGCACACTGTCCACAGGAACTGCACCCCAGTTTCTTCCAAAGCCATCCTCCCACCCCACAGCGCTCCCCACTTCCAAACAAGCCATCAAACAAATAAAAACGTGAACGAAGACCATACTTCCCAGCCTCCGGGGCCCATGTGTAAATAACGTCCAGTCTGCTGGGGGCAGGCAGCACCCTGACCCCCGCTACCCCCCCCCACCCACACACACACACAAAATGTACTTTGTGTCCCGAGCCCAGAGAGCCCGCGGACAACTCATGGGTTCCAGTCTGGAAGGCAGGCCCTCGGCACTGAGCCTCCCTGTCTTCACAGGCCCGGCCGCTCTCCCCGCCAGTCGCGCTCCGCTGGCTGCAGGGTCCAGGCAGCTCCCAGCCCGGGTCCTCACGGAGAGCGTGGGCTGGGGACCTGCCCACCGGGACGCACACGCGGCCGCTCGCTCCCGGGCTCAGGGGCTCTTCCAGCGGCTTGGGGTGTCCCTGCCTCCGTCACCATCTGGTGTTTGTCTTTTCTTTCCGGCTGTTAATTAGCTCTTTGAACAGAAGGTGCGAGTGGCAGGCGGGGTATTTGATTTAATAAACATTTCACGAAGGTTCTGGAGTTCTCCCGGTGACGGGCCTCCCGGCTTGCTGGTAGCTTCAAAAAGGGTTTAAGGAGACAGGTGAGCCTCGGCTGGTGTAGCTCAGTGGTTGAGCCTTGACCTAGGAACCGGGAGGTCATGGTTCCATTCCGTTCAGGGCACATGCCCGGGTTGCAGGCTCAATTCCCAGTGTGGGGCGTGCAGGAGGCAGCCGATCAATGGTTCTCTCTCATCACTGATGTGTTTTTTTTCTTTCTCTCTCTCACTCTCCCTTCTTCTCTGAAATCCATAAAAAATTATTTTAAAAGAAGAAGAAAAAGAAGACACGTGAAACTGGACTAAAGTTAGGTTTTGTATTACCCAGACACTTAGCCTAGTGCCTCATTCCTGTTCAGGAAAGAAAACCTTAAAATGTTGTGCAACTCTGTCACTTAGAAGCGCAACTGAATAGAAATCTATGTTCTTGTCAAGTTTTCGCTCCCAATTAGCTACCAGAATGACCTTGCTATGGTTTCAACAAGGCTTTATTCAAAAAGGGTCACGTGTAAAAATACTTTTCACGCACTCTCTAAAAACTATGCGAAAATCTAATCTAAATGCAGATCTGGCCCGGCCTGCATGATTTAGTGGTTGAGCGTCCACCTATGAACCAGGAGGTCACAGGTCGATTCCTGGTCTGGGTACACGCTGGGGTTGTGGGCTCGATCCCGAGTGTGGGGCATGCAGGAGGCAGCTGATCAGTGATTTCCTCTCATCATTGATGTTCCTCTCTCTCTCTCCCTCTCCCTTCCTCTCTGAAATCAATAAAAATGTATATTTTAAATTCAGTTTTGTTTTAACTTTTTAAATTTCGGATTTCAGCTACGCAGTGTGCAGCCAGCTGAAGGCCGCTGAAAGCCACGCAGAGCGCCATTTGGGAAACCGGTTCTGAGGCTGTGGGCTCGAAACCGATGGGGCCAGCCACCTTCACTGGCTGCACCCAAGTGCAGGGCCAGGTTCAGACTTTTCCCTTTGAGGACGTGCATGTATTGTTTATTCTCTAATTTACTGTATGAATTAGGGATGTATCAGGGCTGAAAGCACCACTTTCAAGATGAGCGAGACTGCTGAAAGTTAGGTAAGCAGGAACAGTTTACAAACCCTAGTGCTGAAAATAAAGGTAATTGTAGTAGATGTCTGATTTCTATTTTTTATTTTTTTTAAGTCAAGGGATCGGTGAGTAAGAGATTAACATCAAGAACCCATTCTGGAAAGAACAACCTCAAAACTTGCCGGAGAGTTCCCTTTTTGTTGACGCACGTTAGCCTTTGGAGTTTTACTTGTTAACTAGCAAAAATGGCCATAAACACAGCTGCATCAGAAAATTTGGGGGAGGCTTCTGTATATGCTATCACAGCGGAAAGGTATATTTTTGTCAGGATTTCTCCTGAAGAGAAAATCAGTCTGAAATTGGCTGAGCGGCTGATCAGCTCAGGGAGTGCTGAATTCCACACCCCGTCCCCCGCTCCCAGGCGCACATTCCAGCTGTCAAGTCGGGTCCATACGGATGTTTTCCTCAGGAGGGCGCTCTGCCCTCACTCGTGAGGATCAGTTTTGAAGCAGATGCCTGAGAAGTGACGTGATGCTGGTAAGACCCAAACATCTCCACGCACACAGAGGTCTCACCTGCTTCACGGCAGTCAAGTAGGCCGTCCATCTGTAACTCGTGTAAACGCCTTCCTAGCTAGGCCATAAGAAAGGGCATGAAAAGAAGTTTTTATGTCTAAGCAATAAATAAATAAATAAATAAAGTTACACACAGCTTCATTTCAGCATGTCTTTGCTGAAACAGGTTTGAACAAAAAGTTTCTAAGTTAGTGCTCAGGGAGAGCGCTGGACTCCAAAGACTAACTCAACGTTATTAAAATTAAATATTAATGGTGGGTTTCATTAAAATGCCAAAAAATTTATCGAAGGTTTAGATAATTTCCCAAATAGTTGCACAGCTGAAATCGCAACGTGGACTTTTCTTCTGCTTTCTTTTTCTCCTGAGCGTTTCCACTCGGGCACCAGGAAGTCCGTCCGTGAGCCACACAGCTGGCCTGTCGCGTTCACACCCACCTCTCTTTCCCCTGATGGGCCACAAGCCCTCCTCCTTTTACCCTTTCTTTAATATATATATTAATATATATGTATTAATTTCAGAGAGGAAGGAAGAAGGAGAGAGATAGAAACATCAATGGTGAGAGAGCATACTGATCAGCTGCCTCCTGCACGCCCCACACTGGGGACTGAGCCCGCAACCTGGGCATGTGCCCTGACCGGGCATTGAACCCTGACCTCCTGGTTCATAGGTCGACACTCAGCCACTGAGCCACGCCAGCCAGGCCCTTTACCCTTTCTACACGCTGACGATTCCATCTTCATTACGCCTTCCTTCCTCAGTTGCGGGGAAGAAGTGGGACAGCTGTGCTTCTCTGCTGAGGTCAGGTTCCCGCCGCCTAAGCCCTCCTCCGTCATTCTGAGCTCGTCGCCCAGCATTGTGTTGAATTCCACCTCTGTCCCTCTCCGGCCGGCAGCCTCAGAGCCCGGCAGGGAGAGGCAGGGAGAGGAGGTGGGAGCTCAGGTGCCTGTTATGTCTCCGCGGCCTAAAGACGGGCCCGGGAGCTCGCTCTTCCAACACTACCGGTCACTCTGAGGGCTTAACTTGCCTTTCCAATGAATTTTAAGTTTTGACAACTTTTTCCACCTTGACTTTTAAAATATAACCTCTAAATAAGATGCATTCAGGAACGCATGCTTTATGTAACATACTGCCTGACTAGGACTGTATCTGGCCCAGAGAAGTTGTTCAATAAATTTGCTTTAATGCCGCAATATTTTAAAGTATGTTTTTATTGATTTCAGAGAGGAAGGGAGAGGGAGAGAGAGAGAAACATCAATGATGAGAGAGAATCATTGATTGGCTGCCTCCTGCACGTCCCCAACTGGGGATCGAGCCCACAACCCAGGCATGTGTTCTGACCAGAATCGAACCTGGGACCCCTCAGTCCACAGGCCGAGCCTCTATCCACTGAGCCAAACCAACTAGGGCAATGCAGCAATTTTTTTAAAAAGATGAAATAATTGTAAAGTACTCTTTAAAGGCAAAAAGGAAGAAAATAACATGGACTCTAATCCATAATAGGGACAGCCAGAGATAACTAGTTACCATTTCAGTATGTGCCTTTCTAGGCAAATAGTGCATAGGCACACATAAATCATGATGTATATATTATATCATAACTTTTCTTTTTGTGCTTTAGAGATAGTGAATATTTTTGCATACACTGAATATTCTTTGCGATATCACTTTAATGACCACACAGCATTCCGATATATCGGTACAATAATGTCTCTCAAGAATTTGACTTGCTCCCCTATTTTTGAACTTTCAGGTTATCCCCTTCTGGGTGTTATTATTATTATTGATATTAACAGCTATGAACGTTTGTGTGGCTGAATCTTTATGAATATTCATGTTGATATCCTGATGATACATTGCAAAAAAGTAGACTATGAAGGCTCTTGATTTAAAATTGGCAGCATCTTTTTGGTAATTTAAATAAATGTGGGGGGTCACTTGAGGTATGGTGCTTGAAGATACACTTTGCTGGGTCAGTTTATCATGTCCAACACTCTTCCCCCCCCCTCCCCCACTCCCCCGCTCCAATTTTATATTTGCAAGGCTCTGGCTCCTCAACACATTACTCTCCCAGGAGCTGGTTACTGACCCCCACGGGGAGCAGGGGCCTTGTCCCTCCTTCACTAAAGACGGCTCCCTGGCTACTCCCAGCTGCTCCTTTGGGCCGTGGCAGTGGTGTGCAGGCCTCGGAAGTCTGTTCCCAGCAAGAAGCATCTTTTCTAAAACAAATCGCATCCAGTTACAACTTTTCAAATCTTTACTGTGCTCATCTTTCATCAGAAATAAAATAAAAATTGATTCAAGTTTCCAGCTACAACAAACACACACACCACACACACACACACACACACACACACACACACACACAAAACCTGGTCCACTGGTTTAATAAAAACAAATTACAACTCGCAAGAAAGAAATTAATGAAAAGTTAGCCTTTCTTTAAAAAGAAAAGTATTTATGGCCATCCTATCTAATAAAAGAGTAATATGCAAATTGACCATACCTCCACTACACCCACAAGCCATGCCCACCAGCCAATCAGGAGCGAGTATGCAAATTAATCCAACCAAGATGGCTGCAGCCACAGAGCAAGCAGGAGGCTTGGGTTTCCCTGGCGATGGAGGAAGCCAAGCTTTCTGCACACCCTGGTGGGCCCAGGCCTCCACTCAAGGCTACAAAGTTTCAATTATAGAAGGTAAATAAATCCCAACAAAAATGGCAGCAGTCATGCAGCTGGAGAGAGCAGGAGGCTTGAGTTGCCCCTGGTGATGGAGGAAGCCAAGCATTCCAGCATCCCAGGCCTCCACTCAAGGCTACAAAGTTTCGATTATAGAAGATAAATAAATCCCAGATACCAGGGCCTCCACTTGGGTCACTGGGGGACAAACCACCACAGGCCCCTCGCCCAGGCCGCCCCATGCCCCAAGGGAACCCCCACCCTGATCCAGGACACCCTTCAGGGCAAACCAGCCAGCCCCCACCCATGCACCAAGCCTCTATCCTATCTAATAAAAGAATAATATGCAAATTGACCATCACTCCAACACATAAAATGACTGCCCCCATGTGAACACAAGATGGCCAGCAGGGGAGGGCAGTTGGGAGGGACCAGGCCTACAAGGGAGGGCAATTGGGGGCGATCAAGCCTGCAGGGGAGGGCAGTTAGAGGTGACCAGGCCAGCAGGGGAGCAGTTAGACATCAATCAGGCTGGCAGGGGAGTGGTTAGAGGAGGGAAGTTGGGAGCAACCGGGCCTGCAGGAAAGGGCAGTTGGGGGGGACCCAGGCCTGCAGAGGAGAGCAGTTGGGGGGGACCAGGCCTGCAGGGGAGGGCAGTTGGGGGGGACCCAGGCCTGCAGAGGAGAGCAGTTGGGGGGGACCAGGCCTGCAGGGGAGGGCAGTTGGGGGGGACCCAGGCCTGCAGAGGAGAGCAGTTGGGGGGGACCAGGCCTGCAGGGGAGGGCAGTTGGGGGGGACCCAGGCCTGCAGAGGAGGGCAGTTGGGGGGGACCAGGCCTGCAGGGGAGGGCAGTTGGGGGGTACCAGGCCTGCAGGGGAGGGCAGTTAGGGATGACCAGGCCTGCAGGGGAAGGCAGTTAGGGGCAAAAAAGCTGGCAGGGGAGCAGTTAGACATCAATCAGGCTGGCAGGGGAGTGGTTAGGGGGTGATCAGGCTGGCAGGCAGAAGCGGTTAGGGGCAATCAGGAAAGCAGGCAGGTGAGCAGTTGGGAGCCAGCAGTCCTGGATTTTGAGAGGGATGTCCCAGATTGGAGACAGTGCAGGATGGGCTGAGGGACACACACACACACATACACACACACACACACACACACACACACACACACACACATACCCCGTGCACTAATTTCGTGCACCAGGCCTCTAGTCTATGATAACTGTCTCTAGGAGACGACTAAAATGTTCTTTAAACATTTATCTCTAGTTGGTAACGAAAGTGTCTAAATTGCGATTTTAAGATGATTAACCAAAATGCACTCCTCTACAAATGTGAGCGAACATAAAATACTATGGCATCTGTCTACTCAGATTTTAAAATTCAGCCTGACTGGTCTTGGAAAATACACACATCGGGCTCAGAGTCATCACGTGAGTCACTCCATGGTTTGCTCATTTCACATGAGCCACCCCAAGTCAGTGGGGAAAGGGGTTCTCCTCTCAGAAGACCAGGGCCTCACGTGTGCAGCAGTGAGAGCTCGGCCTGCTGCATGGGCCTGAGCAGGGAAGGGCCTGTTCCGAAAGGGACCGTTACAGGAGGGTGAGAGGCAAGAATCTGGAGTGACTTCAGTGTATAAAAAAATAATATTCTGTTTTTCAATCACGGTTGACATTTAAGAAGTGAATTTTTTGAATGAGTATAACATATGCCCTCTGGAACTAAAGCTATCTGATTCTTTTTTTTTTATCTGATTCTTAGAGAGAAAAAAACCCACAAAAGAACCCCACAGTCACCATTTCTTTGTTGAAATAGCTTTTGCCAGTCCTTTAAGAACGTAAATCTTAACCCTTACCTTTAGCTATTTGAATATTTTTCTAGATTTCCTGAAAATTGTGAAATCATTTATTTTTTTGTATTGTATTTTTCTAAATAGGCCAATTTTCATGTATCTAATCATTAAAGATTTGTCGTCTTCTAATAATTTATGTGCAAAGTATTTTTCCATACCTTTTACAAGTTCATGGGACCTCGCTGTAGGGGATGGCTGGGGATTTCTAAATATGTGCGTGGTAGCAAGGAATTCTTGTTTTATCCCCCATAACATCCACACCACCAGGCTCTAATATTTAAGTTCTATGCCGCTAAGGGAACATTTTGTCACTTATTTAACTTTTATATTCTTATACCAAATATGCCTTATATTTTTCATGCCTTGTATATGTCTTAGGATAACCCCATGCCTTTCTGATTTCTTACCTTAAGAATCTGACCTTAGCAGTGACTTTAATGAAAGAAAGAAAGAAGGTTCCTATGGAACTTCTATTTTACCTTGTACTGTTCTTCCTTCTGAACGAATCCAGTGGCCTCTGAATCTCGGCCAGGGGATTCCTTGAGCACCAATGGCAAAGCACTCTCCTTCTCCCTCATGCCAAGTTTGCAATATCCTTTTCTGCAATTAAACCTTTCTCTCAAAATAATGATCGTTACTTTGGGTCCATTAAATTTGAGCCTCCTTCGGTTGGCAGCCACCAGGTTATTTTTTGAAGGCTCTCGCCTAGGGAAAGTTGTATAAATAAACCCTGGTGGTTCCTCGCTGTGCTTGGCTCTAAGAGAACACAGCGCTCTCAGTAGAACTGAGCTCGGGGGATGATTAACTCTGTGTGTGAAATGACTCATGAGCCTCCTTTTCTTAGCTTTAAAGTGCTGGTGACTCACCAACAGAAAGACCCAACCTTTTCAGAACTAGAAGCTTCTACCAAATCCAGCTACTAGGAGGGACCAGCTTGGTTAAATCAGAACAAGCGTTTCCTCAACTGCTCTCCGTGGGCCTTAGGAATTATTTAATAGCAACTCTGTAGGCGCGATGAATGAACAGTACTGGCTTGGGATCCTAGTTCCATCCCACCAGTAAATAAAGGTTTGCTGTGTGATACCGTCACACTGAGATGTGAGGACAGAAGTTCTCAACAAGGGCGATTCTAATCTCCAGGGTGCATCTGGCAACGTCTGGAGAGAGATTTGATTGTCAACACTTGGGGGTGGGGGTGGGGGAGGCTGGTAGCTACTGGTGTCTGGTGGCTAGAGACCGGCGATGCTACTAAGCATCGTACAATGCACAAACAGCCCCCACAACGAAGAATTATCTTGTTCAAAATGTCAGTAGTGCCAAGGGTGAAAGTCCTGCTTTAAGGAAACGAAATAAAAGTAGATAAAAGTGTTTCCTTTGAGTCCAGGCAGTACAGAGCTCTGACTTAGCCTTTCATGACAATCAGACAAGCTACCAGAGAGGAGCCCTATGACAGGAATGTCCCAACATAGTCCTATCAAGGAGTTAAGTCAACATGGTTCCATTGGTACAGAGACCAAATTCCACAGACGTGTGTCATGGCCAACGCGCTAGTGCTCACAGCGAGTGAGAAGCCCATCCTTCTTCACATTCAATTTGCACAGAAAATGTGTGAGTTGAACAGAATAGAAAACAGATGCTAACGACGCCATCTAAATGACAGAAGGTATAGGCACTTTTGATCCATTTTAAATCTTTTCTTGTTTGGGGAGGGGTTGGGCTTGGGGGAGGGGCTTGTGACACAGGAAAAAACCTCCAGCCATGTTCAGATTTTAATCATCTTGCCCGCATCTCAGAAGCAGGCTGCTTGGCAGGGGCGCCGAGGCAAGAGCCTTATCGGGCCTCAGCATCTAATTGCTTATCTTAGAGGAAATTAGGCAGGAGTCCAAACCTCCAGAAGACGCATGTCCTGCCGGGAGTTGTTAATTACAAGCAGACTTAAGAAGCGTGCATTTGTTTTGGTGATCATGCCAGGGTGTGCACAGCCCTGCCAAACGGCACAGGAAGTGGAGACGGGGGAGAAGGTGAGCTGCTCGGCTCAGCTGGCGACGCGGGGATTACAACCAGATGGCCTCCGTTTGTCTCCTTAGCCAATTCTACAGAAGATGGGCTGTGTGCTGAAGTTTAAAGGAAATTGATGCCTGGCTGCCCTACTCCTGAATAAGAATCTAAATTAATTCCTTTTAACAAATGGTTTCCCATTTTGTTATTATCGTTTGGAAGACCTTGAGGTAGTGAGAAACCTACTCTGACAAAGACACCCAACCATGCATATATCTGCATATATGTGGGAGAAAAGACCAGAAAGAAACAGATCAAAATTTAAACAGGGGTGACCTGTGGATGGTGAGGTTATCGGCGATTTCAATTTTCTTTGAATATTTCCAGGATTTTCCAAAATTTCTACAGTTCAGCACATATTATTTTTACAATTAGAAAAGGCCTGAAATAGGGTCATGATACCTCTTCTGTCTTTCTATTTCATTCCCTCATTATAACCCAGTGCTACCTATACTGCTATCCTTTAAATACTGACATTGGGTACTTATGCTGGAAATGTGTAAATAACCAGTCATAGATACTAATCAGATCAAAAGCTCACCCAGTATTACCTCCTTATAGAGCTGGCTGTATAACATATCGCTAATAGGTAACACGTCAACATGTTACTCAATAACTAGTTTATCAAAAGACTCCTCAAATTCTGTTTTCCATAGTATACGTATCCTTATATCCTGGCAATGTACAGTTAGAAGGAGAGGGCGAAGGTGGAGAACAGACATCAGGTCACAGCCAGGCCAGTTATAGGAAAAATTGGAGAGATAAAGCTCAAACCTTGAGGAAAATCCGAAATAAAATAGGTTGAAGATTAGTGTCTCTAGTTGTGGGCAATGTCTGCATTCAATGAAATTCTCTGACAGGTTGGTAATAAAAGGTACCTGATGTTGGCCTAAGTGGAGCACAAAAAATTCTTACAATATAGGAGATACACATATTTACCTAAATTTCATGGTGAACAAAGAATTGAGAGAAAATATGTGTTTTTGCTTAGGATCCTAAGAAAGCTCAACTGGCTGAACTTGTTCAGGGAAAAGCAAAAGTTGGCAACTCCACCTCAAAATAAAGTCAGCAAATGGTTCAGGTTCAAAGGCAAAGCCACATAAAACATTACTAGGTACAACCATGGAAAAGACATCCTCTTACAATGGAAGTCTAGATACTTAAGCAAGAGACCATGAATTCCTGTGTGAGGACAAAATGAGGAAAATCCCTGTCTTGCCCTCTCCGTCCTAACGAGGCTGCTCTGGTGTGTCAATAGTGAGAAGTAAATTATGTGGGCAGCGATTCTGGCCGCAGGGAACTGATCTTGTCCACGAGCTACTTCCCTTTCCACGTGGTGAACACTGGGAATTCCGTTTGATTCATGGCAATGTGCTGATGAATACAGAGCTCTTTTAAATTAATAGTCCCAGGGACTCGGGTGAAAGCTCCACTTGGAGAAGACTTCCTGTTTGGATGCTACAGTGATAGATGTTTGAGGCCATCGACTATGAAAAGGCCATGGTCCCAGGTAGCACCCCGGGGTATATGGGCCTGGGGGGATGGCAAAGTACTCGGCGCTCTAATGCTGGCCTTCGGCTGCTCAAGTCTCCCTAACAGAGCAACATTCACCTGTCGTATTTCTCCTTCTGTCCGGATTTTGCTCCCTCTGAGCTAAGGCACCAGCAGGTAGTCACACGTTTCTTTCCTTCTAGAAAACTAATTTCAGCTTAACTGAAACATCGCAATGCTACCTTGACCCAGAGGAATCACTCCAGGAACAAGAATTCCATGTCACCAGCACACAGACCGAGAAACACAACAGGACCAACAACTGAGAAGTCCTTCTCATTACCCCTCCCCCTCCCACTCCCCCCAAACAGAAGCACAGCATCAAGAAGCAAGCGACAACAATGGGCTGCTGAGAGGAAGCAGGAGCGAGGAAAAGACCCAGTCCTGTGGGATAGGCTCGCAGGGCCTGCTGAGCGTGGGAGAGGAGCAGGAACACTGAGCAAACTTGGCACCTCAGCTTCCACTTTAAGTCCAAGGTACCAGCAGTCCATTCCCGAGGAGTTTTAAGCCTCTGGTGTTCAGAAGATAACCATGGCAACAACACTGAGAAAGAGCTACCCATTTCCTGCTGTGGATATTATTTACCTCAGTCTCTACTATTCTTCCACCCTCGACATCAAACATACAGTATGCCTGATCAAATCCTTTCCCCATTTTTCTGTTGGGTTACCTATCTCTGTCTTACTGGTTTTTAAGGGTTCTTGTATAGTCCATAGAGTAAATTTGGGGGGTTCAGACTGGTGTTCTCTCTACATTTAGAATGTGAATCTTTTTAGTGTTTTTATTTTCCCCAGCATTGATTTGTCATTGCCCTGTGTTCTGCAAATTAAGGTCTTTTTAAACAGAGAAAGAATATCATACAAGATGAAAAGAAATAATAAATAGCCCGGCTGGCATGGCTCAGTTATTGAGCATCGACCTATGAGTCAGGAGGTCATGCTTCGATTCCTGGTCGGGGCACATGCCCTGGGTACGGGCTCGATCCCCAGTGTGGGCTGTGCAGGAGGCAGCCGATCAATCCTTCTCTTTCATCATTGATGTGTCTATCTCCCTCTCAAATCAATAAAAATATATTTTTTAAAAATAAAAATTATAAAAAGAAATAGTAAATAATTTTAATGAAATTTAAAGAAGTCTATATTTTATGTTAATTGGCTTAATTTTTCCACTTCCAAGGGCTTTATTTGTTTATTAATAAAATAGTATCTACAAAGGCTTTGATGATTAGAGTCTTCCTATAACTCTGGGGCCCAATCACCACTGTAAGTTGGCATCTAAGACAAAAAGGCAGCAGGTCTCATAAACGTCACATTCAAAATGTATTCAGTCCCCTACCCATTACCCACACATCCATCAACAGAAGTCCTCCTCTGAGAGCTAATTCAGTGGAAGTTCTGCACTACAAAACCCTCGATTGCATTAAGTGACAGGCATATGGAAACGGTGACAGGTAGTCAACCCTGTCAAATATTCAGGGTCATAGGTGTTACACTGGATCAATTCTACTTGCTGGGCATATATTCTTTGTGTATTACCAGAAAAACACACACACACAATAATACTGGTCTCATGTTTCCATGGTGACTTCTGAGAGCCATTCTTAAGTTTAACAGTTACCTCTTTAATCAGCTATCATGTTCATCGAAATGATATTCCCAAATTACCCCGAGTTATATTATCATCATGTTAATTTACTCTTTGCCTCAGAACAAGGAAAATTTATCTGCCTAGGGCCAGAGATGTTTTATTTAGGGCTAGGCTGGAGAGCAATTTAGAAGCCGAGGGATGTGGCAATGTGATTTTTAAAATGCAGAAAAAAAGAGAACAAAGGAGACAATAGGTTTGAATACAAAAATAATTATGCAACAGAGGAGTATCCTGCTTCGGAAAGGCATTTTGCTTACCTGCTCTTCGTCCCCACAAAACGCATGCAGATCAACATAGGTCTCGCCAGACACCATTTTTAATGTTAAATTAGAGTATAAATTCCTGCTCTAAGTATCCATAACATGGTAGTGATTCTAGCCCACACACAAAAAATATATACAGCTTTAATTTTTTTTTCTACTGGTTCGATTAAAGCGAATCTTGTGGCATTCTGAAACACGAGCTAAGTAAGCACCATCCCCTATTTCTGGTTGATGAACATTAAACGAATCAGCACAGATTCAAGTAAGTGGGCAAAGAAAGGTGTTATTAGTGTAAGCAAAATTAAAGCAGATGGGCAAGACTGACACACATGTATTCCGACATGGGCCTGCCTCACATGCATCTTTGATGAGTGGCTGGTCCCAGATGGCGGTGTGAGAGACAGCATCCACCTTCCTTTTACCCCGATGTACTGTGTCGGTTACAGAGGAAGAGCATCCTGAATACAGCTTCTCTGCTCTACCAAAAACGAGACATTGGTCCATTTAGCAAATCAAGTCCAAACATCCGCGTGCATGCTCCCTCATTCCATCCAGTTCAGGTTCGGCCTGCTGCTCCACAATGCTGGGGCGATGAAAGCAGGACTCAAAGAGAGAGACGGCAAGCGCATCACGCTGACGAGTGCCAGGAAATCTCATTAACCACCGAACCCAGAATGGGACGTTCTGTCCCCTTAGCTCTCTCAGCAGGTCACCTGTCCCTCTCTTCTGGGACATCCCATTTTATCTTGGATGATGAAGGGTAAGAGTAAGAGAAATCCAGAGTTCTAACAGGGCAACAGTGGTCCTTTATTATAGTTATTTGTTTACATGCTGATTCCCATCACTGGACAGCAAGCTCCCAGATATAGGAACTTCTCCATCTTTTCAGACCTGGCACAGAGCACCGTGCCCAGCATAGGGGTATTGGTTAAGATACATTAAATACAGACATAACAATAGCTTCTACGTGTACCTGTCCTAGGCCAGCACCATGCCGCCCTTTCCTGACATCATTCCATTTACTCCTCAGAACAAGCGGATCCCTACTTGACAGATTAGGGAAGACAGGGAGGCTCACAGAAGTGAAAGCAAACGCTGTACAAAACCTTGCAGGTAGGTAATGGCAGTGCTGGCATCTCAATCCAGCCTGATGATCCCGGTTCTTGAACCCCCAACCACACCACATGGTATGGACACCAAGAATGGTCAGTGGCACTGTGGGAGGAGGTGAGCGCAGCCTGGCAGCTTCTGCACTGCCACTGGGGTGGGGGGGGGGGGGAGAGGGAGCGATGAGGGCAGCGTCTCCACTAGACACGTGTGACCTAACAGATTTGTGGTTGTTAATAACCGGAGATAGCACCACAGCAAGCGAGAACAGGAGAGGGAAATGGTGAGTGTCCTCTGTAGCCAAGAGAACTGCACAGCATGCATGGGAAACACGACAAACACCTTCAGAAGGAACTGAAGCCAAAGCTTTGGCAGAATAGGAGGGGACAGGGCCAGAGAAATAATTTGGGGATAGTTATTATACTCCTGTTATTACCCCATAGAGAACTGGAAAATATGAATGACATTTTGAGCCAATAGATATATAGATATAGATATATAGATGATATAGATATAGATAGATATAGATAGGTAGCCAATAGATAGATAGATAGATAGATAGATAAATGGATAGATAGATATAGCCTATAGATAGATAGATGATAGATAGATAGATAGATAGATAAATGGATAGATAGATAGATATAGCCTATAGATAGATAGATAGATAGATAGATAGATAGATAGATAGATAGATATGGCCCCACGTTGCCCTATAATTTACTCTGTGTCCAGCAAATAGCCACCCTGAAGGCAGCTGACGTAAGAGAAGTCACATAGAAGTTGTCCCAGTGGACGACCAGCTTGGCGTCCACGGAGTGAAGGAGAAACAGTCTGTCTCGGGGAGAGAAGGCCTGGGCAGGTCGCCAAGAGTATTCTGACTGCAAGGCACTGGGCCTTAGGAGGAGAGGAAACCTTAGGTCACTAGAGCTCATTGACTTTTACTCAATTCCTTTGATTTTAACTCTACATTCAGGAAGCAAACTTCTGACCTTCATTCAGTTTATAAAATTGAGTCTCCTATTCGGAAGGGAACGTAGCTGTAGCAAATGGCACGAATCCCCTGGCCCTCCTAGTAGTTGGACTTCTCAATGTAACTTCACAAAGGATGTTCTTGCTCATGCAACTCATCTGCCTGAGAAGGACTGGCACAGTGTCTGAGCCTGTAAGAGCTCATACGCTGACCCTGACGGCCAACCTCACCAACGGTCAGGACCAGTGGAGCCTTTAAGACCAGCCAGTACACAGGAAATATTAAGTATCTTCTTTATTGTAATATTCCTTTCACTTTGAAAAATATATGTTGAGAGAATGACACCAAAAGCATTGTCTGAATGATTGCTTTGGGTAATTTCTACTACATTTCGTCTCTTATCAGCGTGAGGAATTTGAGACCCAAAGAAGGCTGCTACAAACTGAAAAATCTTTATGTAATTAACAAAGTAAGTGTATGTGTGTGTGAAATAAAACATGTGTTTGGGAAACTATCAATTTTTCCTCGGGAAAAATGCTATGAAGTTGTCACTCTACATTAAATTGTTTCCCAGTGACCAAGTATATTTTATTGTTTAATATTAACAAATTTACCTTTCCAAGTGCTGAATGGCCCACAGCATGTAAAGGCAGTGATGTTACCACTCAGGTTATAGGGACCTGCTCATATAGGAAAATCAATCTCAGCTATTGCGGCGGGATTTGGTTTTTCCAAATACCCCCGTCAGCTGTTACAGATGGCCGAGCCTCTCCCCCCTCCTTTGGAATCTTAGAAAGGCTCTTGGTTCTTTGAATCGGACAGAACCCCATGACCCGAAGGCACAGGTGTGTATGTGAGCTCTTATTCCGATTACAAACGCTCAGGCCTCTCCACTTTCCGTTACCGAACGCGGATCAAGAAGGGAAGTGGTCATGATGGGGACCCGGCCCTGACCTCATCAGAGATGCGTCCGTGGCAGCTGCCAAAGATAAATCACCTTTGGAGGAACAATCCTGCTGGGCTCCTGTCACTCCCCACCCTCTCAGGCTGGAAGTGGTCATCCCTGGCAGCTGTTGTCATCAGGAGAGGGAGGCCAAGCTGGCAGCAGCTGCTTCAAAGATACTGAGCAGAGATTCCAGAGGGAAGGCTGGGTTCAGGAGCGCCTGGATAAAACATGTGCCGAAGGAGAACCCCGGCCAGCTCTGGCCCTTGGATTGCACTTGGACATTGGGAGACACACACTTTTGACCCTTTCCTGGTGAGGGTAGGCTATTCCTCAAACACAGACCGTTTTTTAATGGAACTTCTGACTAGCAAGTTCTGGACGGAGCCGGCCAGTCTTTAGATGTATCCCAAGCCAGTCCACTCAACGCCCTAAATTACACAAGACACCCATCAGATTTCCAGTCTCCTTGAAGCGTCTCTCGCTGGGCTTGGGACCAGGAGAAAGCAGCCTACCTCTTGTAGGGAGCGGTTATAGGGTTAAGCCTCGGACTGACCTGCTGGCAAAGTCGCAAACAAGTCCCAGCTTGGAGGGCACAGCCCTCTTAGCATAATTAAGCTTGATCTTGTGACTGCTCCCTAGATCTTTCCTGGGTAGCTAATGGGCTGTGGGAGGGGCAGCAAGTGCTGACAAAACAAGTGAAACTTACAAGAACATTGTAAATCACCTTGTTTACCCCTGACTATAAATCAAGCATCAGCTTTGCAGTCTGGATCTGTTCTGTGGCCGCAGCCAGGCACAGAAGATCCACCTAGACCCAGCTTATTCTCTCTGTCTGTCTTTTCTTCATCCTTCACCAGCCCTCCCTCAGGCTCGCTGAACCCTTGGCTGTGCTGGCACGGCACAACCTCTCCCCGCCCACCACCTCCCACTGGGAAGAGGGCAGCGGTGGTGGGATCCACAGCTGAGCTGCCTCCAAAGAAATGCGCCCTCTGATACCCAACGTCCTGAATGGATGAGGGGGCCATGGGTTGAAACGCTAGCATCTCACTATGAAAAGTTGGGCAATGGCTCCTCTGTTCTGGCCCCTCAACTAAAGGTGAAGCTGAAATTGTTGATTTTCACACATTCCATGAATGGTTCTTTCATCCATTGCCAGAGTCATTCATGGTAAAGCCAAAAGAATTTTTTTATCTGCTATACTACAAAGAAACAATGGGACTATTTTATGAAATACTGTCTGCTCTGAACATAGCCTCACATACAAATTCTGACTCAAAATCTGTGGGCTTCTGTTTACATTCCCGGCAGTGAGTAGGCCGCCAGCAGGATCAAAGTATGTGGCCTTCCCTCTCCTCCTTCCCTTAGTGCGACTTGGTTTTGAACTAGCAAGTCATGGGGTAAACCTTAATGTTCTTCCCCTTTTCCCGATAGCAGGTCCGCTCTCCTTCACGAGGCTACTTCCTCTGTTCCCGTTGCCCGTAAGACTTCATGTTTCAACTGAACTAACTAGAAACACACACAAGACCAGCATTGTTGAGGTTTCCACTGGCAGTCTGCCTGCTGGGAGGTCACAGACACCCCAACTCCAGCTCGGGGGATAGGAAAGAGCCAGCAAACACTTGTTTGGGGCTTGGATTCAGGTTTGCTGGTTTTTCATCTACTTGTCTGCAGATGACTACTTAGTAGCTCTTCTTTTTTCAACTCTTCGATTCCCTGCGTTCTTAGCCTTGAAACGCTTAAGTAGACATTGCTAATATAAGCGCCTCTGCTACGGAGCCAGGTGGTGATGGTTTCTTAAAGGCCTGTGATAAACACAGAAACCACCCGAAACACAGAATAGTTTACTTGAGAGGAGCATAATGTCAGTGTTCAGTGGCCCAAAATGTAGTGGCCTTAGGTCTATCTTCAGAGAATCTCAGAAACTCCTAGAATACACAAGCAGGGGCGTCTGTCCCCCCCACCCCCACCCCCAACACTCTCACAGTTGAAGTTCAAGATGGCTCAGAACAGGGGAGAAGGCCGGAGGGAAGCAGCCAAATTCCCAGTGACTTGGCATGGCAACGTCTTGGGCTGAATTGGATCAGAAGCTTGGAGTTTTCAAACAATCCCTCTAAGTTTCTGGAGGCGATTTATGTAATTATATTGGCACATACGTTTTTCCATTTCAATATAGCAAAACCACAAAAATCTCGCTGTCACAGACAAACCTTTAGTACTGTAAGAGAAATATAGTATGCCCATATAAACACACAGATTCCAAGTAGAGGCATGATTCTCCGACCGTTCGCTTCCGAGTCAGTAAGAGTGAAGACCTGAGGGGAGGGGCCGAGGGGCCGGCAGGAGGGGGAAAGAAGGGGAAAATGGGACTTATCTGTAATACTATCAGTAATGAAACATATATTTTTTTAAAAAAGAGAATGCATTCCAGATCAAGGAGAAGGGAGGCATCGAGCTCTTCTTTGCCACCCCCTCCTTCCACTGAGACATAAGTCTTACTTAGACAAGCTGCGGAGTTAGCCAAGCCTCCTCCATGCTGCTTTGATATCTGGAGCTCCATCGCATGTGACTGATCGCAGCCCTTGGCACACGTCCGTGGGCAGATTGTTGCTTGCACCTCTTTGGCCAAGTCCAGCCGAGAAGGCCGGCCTGAGCAGGCCGACTTGGCAGAACTCGGAACCTGAGCTCCTCTATCGAGGCCAAAGGGTTCGTACTACTCTCTAGAAGGTTTGCACTTATGGAACAGATGCAATATACGTTTATATTACGAAAACAGAGTGAAAACAGCAAAAAGTCATTTCTGTTCCTTTTTGAGTAAGCAAAATAGACTGAACACAAAGTAGAGTTTACAAATGCTCAGCCTCGGATCCCAGACAGGACCCACAAACCATGAGTGTCAAGTGAAATGTCAGAGTCAAATAAAATGCGCATTAAAATTAATGACACGGACTTAACGATGTGCATAATCACAGGGATTGCTCCCCTAAGTGGGAGGAGCGGCAAAAGACACACTGTACCAACCTCGCAAATCAGCTGCTCTGACGGCCAGCACCCTGCCCAGTCCTACGCCACCTCCCACAGCACAGAGGCCCAGCCTGGCCGGAGCGGCCCAGAGGCCGCCACACGCATTTCTCCTCTGTGTGCCTTCCAGAGGCCGCCACACGCATTTCTCCTCTGTGTGCCTTCCAGAGGCCGCCACACGCATTTCTCCTCTGTGTGCCTTCCAGAGGCCAGAGCCAGGGGCGCGGGAACACGGCATTCAGAAGGCCTCCCGGCACAATGCCTGCTCAGGGGCTCAGCTGAGCTCCTCAGAGCACCACAAACATGCCTTTCCCTGGCATTATTCTGGCACCCAGCGCAGAGTCAGGACCAAATGGTTAGACGTCTGAGCCCTGGGAGGACTGGGGCGTTGGTGTGCCGAGATGAGGGGGAGACCTGGTGTGGCAGCGATGAGTCTCAGAAATGTGCCTTCTAGTGCACACGGACATTGGCCTGCTTTCCTAATGTCTAGGACCCAAAGAAACGGGAGTTTTAAGGAATATGAGGGTATTGTGGTCTGAGAGAGAGAGAGTAAAACTAGAAAAGGTGCCCCTCAAAAAACCTACTTCTTGCTTCAGGAACAGGCCTTATTCTTCTCACCAGGGAAAAAATTATTTTTCTTTTCGTATCTATATAAGGTAATGAATGCTAACTCAACTTACTGTTAATCATTTCACAATGTACGTAAGTCAAGTCATTAGGCTATATCTTAAACATGTACAAGGCTATCTATCAAGTATTTCTCAAGATAACGGAAAGAAAAAGTAATTAAATGGCATAATGAATGCAAAGTTCCTGGCATGTGATGAACACACCACAAATGCCATTGGTGGTGGTCCCGCCCTCTCCCAGTTCCCCACACTGATGGGCCAGTGGTGGGAGTGGGCACCCACAGTGGTCTGGCTCTCCGAGGCCACTCCCGGGGAGAGCCCAGGGTTGCTTGTTTTGAACAGGAGGGTCAGGGTGCAAGAATGCTTACAGCCTGCTCAGGATCCTCGCTTACTGGAACTACCCAAGAGGAATTTTAGGGTGCATTTCACAGTGGAACTACACAGAAATTTCTGTATAACTATAATAATTCAGGACAACGGGAGAATTTCTCTCCCATCCCTGTTATAAATGACCCATTGGGGATCTTTTCTAAAAGCAAACAATGGTGACATTTCTACCAATTTATGTTGCTAATCTGGTCCTTTTCAGCTGACAGTGTCCATTAAGATCAATTACTACCCCACCTCTCACCCCCACCCTCGTCCCCCTGACACCTGATGTTTGACTGTCTTATAATTGCCAAGAATCATCATCTCTTTGTAAATCACACAGAGCAAGTGTAGATCTAATCAAAGGGGTACTTTCATTAGCAAACAGAACTTGTGAAACATTCTGGTGGACAGAAACCCCTGTCATTGGCTAACAGACAGAAGGGCCCTGAGGTGGCTTCCCTGACAAATAAAAATAATGTGCAGTATATTATTTACATAGACAGGAAGTGTTACAGGAACATTCTTTAAAACAGCACAAGCTGCCCCAGATGGTGTGGCTCAGTTGTTTGGGCACCCTCCCATGCACCAAAAGGTCACTGGTTCAATGCCCGGTCAGGACACCTGCCCTGGCTGCGCACTCGATCCCTGGTTGGGGGGTGAGGGGAAAGTGGGATGGTGGTGATGCAGAAATACCGCTCTCACATCTATATTTCTCTTTCTCCCTTCTTCTCCCTCTAAAAATCAATAAACTATTCTTTAAAAAAAAAACACCAGCACAAGTTATTAAGACTACAACAACAAACTTTGTCATAAGAGTTCCTATGTCCAATTACGGCATGGTTTTCCTCGAGAAAACCAATGAAAAGCAGCCACTGTCTGACTTAATCTCATAGGATACCTTTAACTACAACTACTCAGCGAAGCCCCTCCTGAGTTCCTGATGGGCAGAAACAGTGACCGCTCGTACATGATGACTGTTGTGTTAAGCCACTAACGTTGGGGGTGATTTGTTCTGCAGCCACCGTCATTGGAAGAACTATAATGGAATCAAAACTAGAGGGGAAATGCCACCCCCAAGGTCACACAAGGACGTCTTTAGCATCCACAGGAACCACAGGAAAGAAGGCTTGGAAGCACTCAAGGATCAGGAAGGTAGGTACCATTCACCAACAAATGCCACACCAACAAGCCCACTAGAACAATCACCCTTTTCTTTCCAAACTGGGTGACCTTTATGAAGCTGCGTAACTGTGTGTAACAGTAAGAATGACCCTATTGGAACCACTTGAAACAGGCAGCCAAGCCAAAGGGAAAGGAACAAGCGGGGGCATCGGTTAGTCACTTCCCCGCAGGCCCAGGCACCGCTGCTCGCCTGCTTTCTGCCTCCTGCCTCTCTCAATCGGCTGTGCAGCCGTGCAAGGTTCCCCCAGACTCTTCAAAGGACTCTGACAGCGGGACTTCTGCTTTTAAAGAAACACGGACAAGAGCTGGGAGTCCAGTCCACAGAGGTGACGCCTATCCTTAGACCAAAGGTGGGGAGGCTGGATGGCCCGTGTACCCTGGTGAAGCTGAACGAGAGGCATGCTCTGGAGGTGGCCAGTGATGGCCAGCAGAGAGGATTCAGCCACAAATCCACATTTCTTCTTCCCGGCCCACCCAGGGTGTTCTAAACAGCCAATGTCACGTACGGAGTCTAGAGTTCCACCTCCTCTTGGGACGCTGGAGGTCTGGCAACACCAGGTATGCATTCCCACCTGGTCTCCGTGAGCTGGGGCTGACCAGCTGTTTCTCCCTTTAGACAGAACATGTGCTCTCTGTCTGCCACAATCCCCACCACTCCCTATTGCACGCCTGGGCTTACTTCACTCCTTTACTTTACATTTCCGGGTCCCGGGAGCATGTGAGTTTGTGTCTCTTTTGACCTATACCAGCAGAGGCATTTCAGACTCCAAACACCAAAGTGTTCCTTGATCACGACAGGTTTGAAATTTCTGGTGGTTTGGGAATTCCAGTACTTTCTGATTTTTTTTGCGCCCTTGCCAATTTCTTTCCCTAAACTACACATTGGACTGTAACAAGCCCACATGCCTCATGATGACATGGGTCATCTTACAACAATGCTCCTGAATATGGGGGTGCTACGTGCGCCTCCAGAAATGTATACTGAGCTTACCTGATACGTCCAAATGATCTTTAAAATACAAACTGTGTTCATACACAGGCCTTACATTCTCAGACCAAATTAATGTAGAAAAGAATCCATTGTTAGCCATTTCTGAGATTATGATGGACAGAAAAGGAACAGAGAGATCTCATATGATCCAGTTAAACAATTTAATCACTTACCACAGAATATCTTCAAGGTGGTTTCTAGGGGGGACCTAACTAGGTAGTCAGGTCCTTTGCTGAGACATTAAGAGCAGCACTGTCTGGTCTGGGTGCGTGTGTGTGTGTGTGTGTGTGTGTGTGTGTGTGTGTGGAGGGGGGGGGCGGTGTCAGAGAAAACAAGACAAGACAAAGCAACTCACCAATTCCAGGCACTGCCTGTGGCCGTAGGCAGCCGCGTAGTGGATGCTATTGTACCCTTCCTTGTCCCGGAGAGCCGGGTTGGCGTCATTTTGAAGCAGAAACTCAAGGCATCTGTAAGTGTAGGGACAAGGTTGTTTCAGAAAACATCTCTGGATCCAAAGAGATAATGAATGCGAACTCCCTCCTATTATGAATGCTCCACAGAGCACCTTGTGAGTTTAAGTATTTCTTTAAAAATCCGACAGCAATGAGGATTTGTGTTCTGGAAGATATGTATGTACATATGTATGTATGAATGTATGTACTGTATTTTCCGGCGTATAAGATGACTGGGCGTATAAGATTTTCCTGGGTTAAAAAGTCATCTTATACGCCGGAAAATACAGTACCTTATAATTCTTTTGATGTATGTATTGAGACCATATTATTAGCAACATGTACCGTATTTTCTGGCGTATAAGGCGACTTTTTAACCCAGGAAAATCTTATACGCCCAGTCGTCTTATACGCCGGAAAATACGGTGTGTGTGTGTGTGTGTGTGTGTGTTCTGTAGCTTCCTTTATTTCAGCTTAAAACCGCCATTCTAGAATTCAGGAAAGCCTTGAGGGACAAGATGGTCATTCGGTTCTTTTTCTTCTCATCCTAAGGCGGAGACCCTCCCTGCCATCAACACCAATGACCAGTCGGGGTTAGAGCTCCATGTTCAAAAGACAAAGCATCCGGGCCACTGCAGCAGGGCCAGCCTCGGAGAGGGGTTCTTTTCCCCCTTGCTATTGGAGACTCCAAGATCAAAGGGTTGGAAAATGAAAGTTAAGAAGTATAAGAAGACAACAACAAAAAAGAACCGAAGGAGAGCCTAAACAATAAAAGGATTAAACGAATGGGTAAAAGTCACCACAAACGAAGAAAAAGGCTCAAATTGCACCACTAGGAATATCGGCTAAAGCAAATTATAACTAATACATTTTAGTCATTTTTCTGAAAAAGCCACAACCCTTGGAATAGGTTAGAGGGAGGCGTGTGGCTCCCCTTCCCAGAAGAGCCCCAAACTCCAGGACACAGGCCTCGAGGACGAGACCAGTTCTGTTCAGGGTTTACTGCAAGTGGAACAATCCTGCTGGGGAAAGACGGAATGAGTCGGCCACCCCACTTGCTCTGTAATTTCAATTTAACCTTATTATTATTTTGATCCTCACTGAGGAGTGAGGATATTTTTTCCACTGATTTCTAGAGAGAGAAGAAGGGAGTAGGGTGGGAGGGAGAGAGAGAGAAACATTGATGTGACAGAGACATATTGATTGGTTGCCTCTCACACCCAACCTGACTGGGGTGAGGATTGGACCTGCAACTCAGGTACGTGCCCTTGACGGGGAAATCGAATCTGTGACCCTCTGGTGCGCAGGCTGATGCTCAAACCACTGAGCAATGCCGGCCAGGGCTCCATTTTATTTTTGTGGCAGTGGGACCAACAATTCCTTCACAAAACCAAGCAGATTCCATTTCATATCAAGTTAACATTGTAAGATTCCAAAGCCTATACTTTAAGTAAGCACTTCCAAAGGAACATTTCTATAGTGTGCAGAAGAGCTTTGAAGTGGCATTTACCTATCCTTTTGGCAAATGCCAGAAAGAGAAAAAGAGATCACAGACAGAAACTGTTTAAAATGATATTTTAATTTCTAGAAAAACTGATGAAAGACATACATTTTTAAAACCAAATACCTCCATGTCACATGATTTATCCATAAAAACACTCCATAATAATAAGTCAAGCTATTCCTGGAGCCTTGACATCATACTGCCTTTGGTGACTTGGGCCTCATAAGGAAGTCCTCTCTTATTTGGGTAATAAAATGCCCATGGACAGGATTGCAGGTATGACTCACTGTAAGCCGAATTTGGCTCTTTATATAAAACATTCAATAGGCATGGCCTTCTATGGATGCACAACCTCCAGCTTCTGAAAATCTGTTGACCAGTTGAATATGAAATCTGGAAAACACTTGGAATTGCTCCCAAAGAGTTATTTAATCCAGAATATACCTGACCTAAACTACCAACAGTGCTACTGAAATAACAAGAGTTGGATAGAATTTGAAAATTCTCTGTGTTGTGTTTTTTATGGGACAGTGATTAACTGGTTTTAACTGGAAATGCTTATCTTTTCTCCTCCCAGGGCAGTTCTGGCACCTAAGCTGCAATATCAGGAGATGCACATTAGGCCAGGGGTGTATCTGGATGGAGGGCAAGGGGGATGGGTGGGGTAGCCTCTTTGTATAAAAGAGCTCTCAGCAGCGGTTGGGCAGCGGGAGGCCACCTCCCCCGCCTCGCCTGCCCCTCCCTCTCCCTCAGCTGTAAGCAGACTGCTCTGGCCCCAGCAACCCTGCATTTCCTAGAGAAGGAGCACTTGCTGAGATGGCTTAAAAGTCCAGTCTTTAATGTGATCATTTTAAAAATATATTTTTATTGATTTCAGAGAGGAAGGGGGAGAGAGAGAGATAGAAACACTCAATGATGAGAGAGAATCATAGATTGGCTGCCTCCTGCATGCCCCCCACTGGGGATCGAGCCCGCAACCCGGGCCTGTGCTCTGACCAGGAATCGAACCATGACCTCCTGGTTCATAGGTTAATGCTCAACCACTGAGCCACGCCAGCCAGGCTCTAATATGATTATTTAAATTGCGGAGAATTAGAGTAAAACCTGGCCATTCCGCTTTCCTCCCAGCAGCGTTTCCCATTGCCACCCAGTAACAAACGGATGTCCCCGAGCCTGCATCAGAGCCACCCTCTAAGTACATCCCTCTACTTCCTGTAGACGACCTCTCTCTTGTAACTCTAGACCCGGGTTCTGACAGCGGGGGGAGCCCACTGGACCAGAGGAAGGCCCTAGAGTGGGGAAGAGAGTAAGCCAGTCAGGGGCTGTGTGTGCGCAGCGTTGGGGCACTACATCCACTGGGTCCCGAGACACAGCGTGTGGGCACCGTTCACTCGTCTGCTCATCTCTTTAACAGCTCCTTCCTGATCACAGCTGTGTGCTGGTCCCCGCGCTGGGCAGCACAAGCTTGCCACTGTGACCTGTCGTGCAGGAAGGACTCCCAGGGACGGAGCAGTAGGGCTTCCCAGGAATCAATACCCCCGGGGGTGGCAGCCACCCCCACCCCATCACAGGAATAGCCGGGCAGAGGCAGGGGGAGGAGGGGCAGGAGCAGCGGCTGAGGGCAGGGGGCTGTGAGTGCTGATGTGTGTGTTGGGGATGAAGAGGAGAGTACAGCCGTGTATTTCCCACTGAAATCTCAACGCATTTATTTATAGAATCCGCTAAGCAGCTATCCGCAGGCCCTACGGAGAGCCTAAGGCCCTGGGAGGATGTCAGGGTGTCGCCCGAGGCACCTGGTCCCTGGCAGAGTCAGAACTGATATTTCAGACACGGCTGGTTCCAAAAGCCGCGGACCAATCACAGCCACGGCCGTGCCCACGCTCACAATTTTAGAAAGAGTGCCCCGGGTGAGGGTGGCACCGCTGACGGATGTATTCAAAGAGCAGTTTCTTCTTCGTTAACGACAAGCCCACATCACCTCCTCAAGATCCCAGGGGAAACCCCAATAGCAGGGCTGGCCCCGTGGCAACTCGGGGAGCTCACTTACAGCGCAGCCTCCTTCTCCTTCACCTCGCGGGCTCTTTCCAGTTCCTCTGAGTTTTCGTGGGCGTTTCCTAAGGTGGTCTTACTTCTCGGCGTGAGGAAAAGAAAAAAAAACTACAGTTAGTGTTTCACTGGCCAAGCTGCTAATGATTTCGGTGCTATTTAAAGCTCAATGATTTTCTCCCAACCCAAAGAAATAAGTACTACAGAGTTTTCATTGAGGACCTATAGGGTGTCTCCCAAAAAAAATGTATACACACTTTAACAGCTGGCAATTCACTTGATTTTCACTCCTTTCCAGGTTTAACTGGTTTGAAATAATGAGTGACAACAGATGAAGCTATGAACAAAGAAAATGTATCCTGAAGTGCCACTAACTTTTTTTTAATGGGGAAACAGAAAAGATAAAGTTTACAGTAAAACACCGGCATCCGTCGACGAACTGAGGGCGCACAACTACGGAACAAAATCATCCTTGATGTCTGCGTTATCAGCAGTGCCTGGGCCAGAACGGTCATCAGTTCGAACACAGGCATTGCCCTAACCGGTTTGGCTCAGTGGATAGAACGTCGGCCTGTGGACTGAAGGGTCCCAGGTTCGATTCCAGCCAAGGGCATGTACCTTGGTTGCAGACACATCCCCAGTAGGGGGTGTGCAGGAGGCAGCTGATCGATGTTTCTGACTCTCTATCCCTCTCCCTTCCTCTCTGTAAAAAATCAATAAACTATATTTAAAAAAAGAAAGAAAACAGGCATTGACAAAAAAAAATTATTCATTTCTCTAGATTCTTTTAAATTTTGAAAAATGAACTGTATGTTAATACACACTGACTTTATAGTCACTCAAAGTGCACATGCATTCTGGGGGTTCACCCTGTGTATTAACCACGGTTCTCTCCAACGCTCTCCAGCGCTGACCTAGAGTCAGCTCCACAGCACGGGGCAGCGGACAAGGCCCTGAAAGCTGTTCCTCCGGAGGGGGCCCTGGTCCTTGCGTCTTTGAGAACAAGCTCAGACATCATGGCACCTCTCCCACCTTTTCCCCTGAACCAGGCCACTTCATTCTGCTCCCCACTCCCAGCACCCAGACTCCTAACGCAGCCAGGGCAACACTCCCTCCCCGCCAGCTCCTGGGAGAGCATCCGCCCCGCGTGGAACAGCACTGCCTGCTTCACACACGTGACCCTGCCTCTGAGGCTCCTGGGCTGCTGGATGGAGAGACGTTTTCCACACGAGACACACACATCAGCACATGTAAGTTTCACAGCAACTGAAGCATTGAAGGGGTGACAATGAAAACGGCAGCAGATGGCAAAACAAAGGACAGCAGAGTTTTGAATGGACTGAAAACCTGGGCGTGACAGCTCCCCTTGGCATTCCACCCAAAACACAGAGGCGTGACTGTGCAGTGACATGAAACCATCACACACTGAGAGACAGAACGGGGAGCGGCGGGGTGGCGGGGGGACGAAGCGTCCCTAACTCCGTCGGTCTGGGTGAGAGATGCTGCGTCCCAGCATCCTTGAGGCAGAAAGAAGGACATGAGCCCCCCTTCCCCTCCCACTCCCCTGCCCCAGGGGACACGGGGACAAGGCTGTCCTTACTTTCTGTCCATGTCGGAAGCCGCGGCGTAGTGCAGAGCCGTCCGGCCCCAGTCGTCGGTCTCGTTCACGTTGGCCCCCGTGGTCACCAAGGTCTCGATGCAGTGGAAGTGGCAGTTGGCGGCTGCGTAGTGCAAAGGGGTCCTGGAAGACAAGGGGCGAGGCGTGAGCTCCCTCAGGCCGCACACAGACCCGGGAGGGCGGGCTTCCCAGGGGTGCGGGGACCGCCTGTCCCCCAGAGCGCAGAGGCCAGGAGGCGCCTCCGGGGACGGTGAATGGCAGTGAGGCGACAGACACAGAGGCAGCAGACAAGGCCCTCCGCCCGCAGACCCGCCTTTCCCCTCCTCGTGCCTTTCCTGGCGCAGGTCGCCGCCGCCACTGCTCAGGTGAAACGCTGCAATGCCACCCTCTGAGCCTCCTTATAGCGAATCAAAGCTCCATGGACTTCCCAGCTGCTCTGAATGAAGAGCTAGGCTTTCTGAGGCCCGATACCCACATATGACAATCCCGTCCTAAAGCTTCTGGTCCTCCCCCCGACAAAGCCTTCGTGTGAAGCTGAAGGCCTCCCCGAGTTGGTCCCGATCTACCTTCACGGAGTCTCTCTCTCCCCTAGATGAGCCCATTATTGAATCCAAACGAAATGACCTGAGTTTGTCCCTCTCATGTTCACACTCCCCTCTACTCTGCCACGTTGCTCTCTTCCCAGGAATGCAGCAGGGAGCAGCATCCCCCCCATCCAAACCCCACTCAGCCAGAAGTCCTCTCTCTTTTGTCTGAGATCGCTGAGCGCCTGCCTGGGCCTCTGGAACTCTCATCTCGTGCTGCCCTGATGTTAGCTGTTGGTGTCGTCTTGTCTTCTCCCCTGAACTGTAAGGTTCATAGGAAGAACAATGCACACGGGATCCGGAGCCCTGGCTTCTGGTCTGGACAGATCTGCAGGCCAGACCCAACCACATCCCCCCGCCAGGCCCGGGCGTCGTCCTTCTGGCTACAAGGACCTCAGGTCCACTCGAGCTCTGACATTCCACGCACGTGGATAACTCGTTTAGTTTCTCTGGGCTCAGTTTTCTCATTAATTAAAAAGGGTAATAAGCATCTCCATGTACCTCATGGAGTTACTATGAGAAACCAAGGGAGTAACATTTAGAAAACACAGCCGCGTGGAAAGCATACCGCCGAGCAGAAATACAAGGTTTTATATTACTTATTTTTAGTCCTCAATTATTTAACAGTCCATCTGGTGTTCCTAGACAATTTTCAGGGAATACTAGCCAAACAGATTGCTAGAAATAGAGTAACTTTTTGTCAAGTGCCATTTATCAATTTTCAAGTACTATTTTATGTTTTGTAGGCAATTTATGGGCTCTTTGACCACTTGATTTACTCCTTTTTAGTACAAAAAAGGGAAATTATAAATATTTTACACGTTGGATTGCTTATGTTTTTATTGCTTTGTGGGCGTTTCGCTCCAAGAAGGACTTCCTTCTGAGGATGGAATCTCCCCAGCTAGCTCCCCCTATTTAACATGACAACATCACATGACAGCATCACATGACAGCATCACATGACTTCCAGATGGACTGCTCCCTGCTGCTTTCATTTAGGCACTGGAAGCAGAGTTCCCTGTTTACATACCTCCCACACTTGTCCTTTTTGTGGAAATCCGCTCCACTGCTCTGCAAGAGTTTTATACACTCCACGTTACTGGAAAGACAGAAAACATCGTGAAGGGGCGGGGTGACCGGTGGGGCTCGCTCAGGAAGACCTGTGTTCTGCAGAGTGCGGGTGGGGGGAAACCACAGTTCCAGCTTCAGCTTCTAACAATGACCTGAGCACACAGCAAGGCCGGAGTAAGGGCCTATAGTTCCTACAGTTATTTTTTCAAAGCTGAAAAATCAATACGTGAAAGAGCTCAATGAAACATTTTCAATTCTACGACGATGGCATTTAATGATTATTATATGATTAGACCTTTCTGTGGTGGTCTCGACATGAATCCTAAAATTCTCTTCCGAAACCATCACGAGTGTGGGAGACAGCCCTCCAAACCTCGGACCATGTCACCTTTCAACGACGAGCCAGACTGGAGAGCATTACCCTTCTTCACGGCTGAGTGAACTCGCCGTGACCACCATTCTGACCCAGACCCTCCCTGATGGAACATAGAACAGCTGCCTTTCCCTGCCCTTGTGGTCTCAGGAAGTGCATGTGCGGAGCCACGACCAAGAAGGATGCGTGGAGTGTAGTGATCTTCCAACACTCCTTTGTCATCCGCAGCAGCAATAAATCATGTTTAGTGGAGAGCAAAGGACCCGCCGAAGTGAATTTTCCTATCGAAGGGCATGTAGTTAAAGATTAATTCTAATAGGAGTTTCAGGCGTGGATTCAGAATGGTGTGCTGCTGCTTTCTGTACAGGTCTGATATATATTTTTTTTAAATGTGGGCATCAGAGAAGACAACCATCCATCATTTTTCTAAACTTAGAATGCTAAGAAGTGGCCTGGGATTTACTGTTTTATTACCATTTAACTAAGAAAAATGATCGAGTTCATGATAAGCCTGAGCAGCGCTCTCCCCACCCCACACCCACCGTCACAGCCGCCCTTCTCGGAGAACGAGCTGTTTCAGCCATACAACATGAGCACTTTCGAGACCGTTCTGAGCTGGGGTAGCCTGCCCGCTGATATGAAGCACCTGTCCTTCCTGCATGAAGCCAGAGGCTCAGAGGCAGACAGATCCCAGGTGTGGAGCTCACGGAGCTCATGTGATCTGGGGGAATGAGGTGGGGAGAAGGAGGTTCTTCAGACAGACAATAGTGTGGTGAAGGCCTGGGGGGAGGCCAGAGGTGGGCTAGAGGGGATCAATGGGGAAGAAAGGGGACATATGCAATACTTTCAATAATAAGGATTTTTAAATAAAAATAAAAATACAAGATTAGGAATATAAAACTAGATTTCAGATTTAAGAAGGAAACCATGCAAATAAGGGGCCCTATAGCTTCAGTCAACCCACGTCTAATATACAGATAAGAGGAGCAGTGTTGTTGGTTCTCAAGGATTAGGAAGTTGACTAAGAACCAACATCTTACCCAAACAAAGCCATCTGAGAAAGGCCAGGTTTGGTTGATGTGTGGTCATACATCAAAATATATTGATGAGAGCCTTAATCTAACCACTGATACCAAAAGGAGTATATCTGATGAAAAAAAAATACCTTTACAATAAAAAAAAAAGGCAAAGGTTAAACTTCTTTCTTATCCTTTGGGTTTTCTTAAGCGTTGTTCACATTTAATCGCTACGAAGACTTAGAAATAAGGACCAAAATGTCTGTTAATGAACTCAACCTTGGATTCCCTCGATCAAATTACTTTCTTTCAGTGTAGGGAGTACCAAGGAGATGTATATTCTATAGGGTGAAAATCTACAATTTAAAAAAAAATGGAAGGAAAGAAAATAAAGAGAAAGAGGATAAAACAAAAGAAAAACTATTTTTAGATGGGATGGGCTAAAATTTTTCTCTGGAAGGACAATAACGCAAGTAAATCTGGAAACGCAACCCCGTGATGTTTGGTGTTGGTAGAATTGGTTGTGACCCATTTCACTAAGGAAACGGCCTTTGGATCACAGACCACGGAGTCCAGTGAGATGCATTCGTTGTTAAGAAATGGAAATAACAACTGAAATTGCTCACTACTCACCCTCCTGCAGCAGCGGCGTGAAGGCACGTTCTTCCAAATTTATCTGGGGTGTCTATTTCAAAGCCTGCAGACAGCACGCGCTCATTACTAAACAAGGACACTATGCTATACTTTTGTCCTAGTTAAACCACAAGAAACATTGCAGAGACAGAAAAATCAGTTAGTAGAGAAACCAGGATGCAAAGCAACTGTAGTCAGAAAGCGGTTGTCATGGAAACAAACGAATGGGAACTGCTCAAGCTTGGCGATTTTATAGGAAGAACCGGGAAGGCAGGAAGAATTTATTTTCCCATTCAGCACTGGGTGAGCCACAGCCCCATATTTCAACCCCAGGACAAGACATTTATGGGAACCCATTGGAGGTAAGTAGGGCAACAGCTAGGCGGACAGGCCACACAGAGAAAACATGGAAGGTGAAGGAGCGATCCCAACATGCCGGCATAGAGGGTTTCTTAACGTCTGATCAGCTGTCAGTGGGTTTGAGGTCTGGGAAACGGGCTTTCATGCAGGGGTGCTTTTTAGATATGCCGAAAGAGTGGAAGCAGGATCAGCCCCGGGTCAAGTCCTCAAAGGGGTAAAATGCCTCTGGAAGATCTGCTGAATGAATTCATGAACAGTCTTTGCCTTGCAGAGCTCCATCGCCTTTGAATACAGGGAGGCTGGCAGAAGCAGTGATAAGAAAGATGAGCAAGGCTCCGAACCAGAAGGGATTTCTTGGCTCCCAACAGGCCCACATTAAAAAAATTAATAAAAACGAGACCTAATTGGAGGGGATCAACCATGGTGATTTCTCAGAGCCCACGGAGTGGGAAGGTCATATGACATTTTCCACTGTCAAAATGGGGGCGAGGGGTGGGGGGAGACTCGGCCACGTGCCTTTGCTGAGAATTATGAAATGCTAAGCTACCACTTTAAGCTTGAAAGATGTTTTCTCCATTTATGACACACGTTCTGTGAGCTGTGGCCACGGCGGCCTGTCTCTGAGTCTGGATCACCCGAGTTAATAACCTCAATAAACAGACAACACTCTCCTTCAGGGACAGCAATGCTGACATTCCGGCAGCGACAATGCCCAGGACTGCTGGGAGCTGCCCAGAGCAGGTGATGAATGAGTGACATGAAGCACAGGCAGCGATGACCAGACATGGGGAGCCACGTGGCTCACGCAGGACACATCCAGCCTCCTTGCTGGCGATGGAGGTACTTACCCGAGGACAGCAGCTTCCGGCAGCAGTCGGAGTGCGCGTTCAGGGCAGCTAAGTGTAGGGGGAACATGCTATGGATCCCACACCTGAGGAGGAAGAAAACAGAGCAGCTCACGGGAACAGCTCGCAGGGTCCATCAGAGGACGATGACCTGTCCAGGTGTTCTCTGCCGAAAGTCAAGTCCACACACCTCGCTCAGGGACTCTTGGCTGAAATAATTTTGCAATTCTTCCACTCGAGAAACAATGATGCACTCATTGTCTACCTTAAAGTCATAAAGTCCTGCACCTAAATCAGAAGTAAAAGCCCCTAATAATGTGAAGAAAATGTTTCACATAAACATTATGTGACTCTTTACATGTAAAATTAACTTCCTTTTCCTTTTTTCTTTCAGGTGAGCAATTTTATATCTCATTCATTCATTCATTCATTCATTCATCTGTTCAACACTTTCTAAGTATGAGATACTATGCTAAGTGCTAGAGATAAGACAAACTCAACTTCAAAAGCAACCTGCTTTATTCCCTGAATTAGTAAACAAATATTTAGCTCTAGCCGGTTTTGCTCAGTGGTTAGAGCATTGGCCTGCGGTCTGAAGGGTCCTGGGATCAATTCCGGTCAAGAGCACATTCCGGTCAAGGGCACATGCCAGGTTTGTGGGCTCGATCCCCAGTGGGGGGCGTGCAGGAGGCAGCCGATGAATGATTCTCTCTCATCATTAAGGTTTCTCTCTCTCTCTCCCTTTCTCTTCCTCTCTGAAATAAATAAAAAGGAAACATAAACAAATAGTTATTATTGACTTATTATGTGCCAAGCACTTCACTAAAAGTCAATAATGGCTGCATTATTGAAAATACCCTTTTCGGTGAGAATAAAAACTGGTTACCTCTTGCAGGTAAAACGCCATCTTCCTAACAGACTGTTATCTTGCTCACGAGCCCACAGCAGGATTCCAGCCACAGACGCGCAGCTGGGAGTCGCAAACGTGATCTTGCGTCTATTTCATAAACCTAGCGGACTTCCCCTGACAGCGCTCCAGAAAGAATCTGCAAAAGCACTCTTCAGACAGATTCTTCCACCACAGCACAGCCCCCAGGGTGAGCCCCTGGGGGACAGGCAGCTTCTGACGGCAGTGCCTGCTGCCTCCAGATCAAAGCCTCCTCTTCCCATCACCTCCTCGAACCAGGACCCCGAGCCGTGAGCCGAGCTGCAGTTCATAACGAACAGCCTCATGGGGAAGTGCCTGTGTACTTGCAAGCATTTATGTTGTTAGTGGTCGTTGCTCATAACATCTCATTTTATTCAAATAATGGATTTCAGACTTTGTAAGTCTGAATAGCACAAGAAGGTCATCTATTCACACCTGCGGAGACATTACCTAGGATGCTTCTCTGGCACCAGTGGCCTGCTTTCAGATTCTATGCTTCATAAAAAAACACGCGATTTGAATTTGTTAGGGAAAAACAAACCAATTCAGCTCTGGGTGAGCCGCAGCCCATATTTCACCCACCCTGATGTAAAGCACCTCCCACACCCTCCCTAACGGAAAATAAAACAGCTGCGTTCGGTTCTAACATAGATACATGAGCTGTCTTAAAAATTATTCTGATGTGTGTGACTGTGTGAACGTATATCCGTAGTCTCAGCTATCTCACGGTATTCAGTGTTCTGCAAAAGCGGAGTCTGCCAGCAACGAGCCACCTCTCTCTTCCCATGGACACTTCTTTCTATTTATGAGTGTTTTCGCTCGGTCTTCCTCTGTCCCTTTCTTTTCCCTACATGGAGATTTGCAGCCCAGGGTCTCTAATAGCTGCCATCCATCAAGACATGCAATTTGCCCATCTTCCGGGCAGTGTCACACGCAGGGGCGCTGCGTGTAATTGCCTCTCCCATCGTTGACAAAAAAACTCTGCACAGCAATTGCATCAGCGACAACCGGGATGCTCGCGGAGAGGAAGGACGTGCTGGAGGAGGGAGAGCTTTCTGTTTGTGCTGCTGTTTCTCTTGCTCCCTCTTCATGCCGGCGAAACGCGGCCCTTTCCTTTCCCGGCTAGCATGTTTGAAAAGCTTCTAACTACATGCAACTGTAAGCTAATGAGGTTTCAGCTAACAATTTTATTGATTTGGGTCAGTTGAGGCAAAAATATATGATTAAATATCTCTGGACATTTCCAAGAGGAAGATGGGTAGAATTATTTTCTAGGGTGGTTTTAAGTTCCTGAAAAAACATAAAATCAAGGGTTGGATTGCTCAAGATTTCTTTGAGCCTTCTTCATTTTTTATATATATATAAAAGATTAAAATATAAATATATTAAAATGTTATATTATATATTATAGACATATACATAATATATTTATGTATACAACACAATGTATATGTGTACAATATATAATGTATTATGTATCTCCTATAATATATAGGATTTATTTTATAAAGAAACATAACGGCCGAAACCGGTTTGGCTCAGTGGATAGAGCATCGGCCTGCAGACTGAAGGGTCCCAGGTTCGATTCCGGTCAAGGGCATGTACCTTGGTTGCGGGCACATCCCCAGTAGGGGGTGTGCAAGAGGCAGCTGATCCATGTTTCTCTCTCATCGATGTTTCTAACTCTCTGTCCCTCTCTCTTCCTCTCTGTTAAAAAATCAATAAAATATATTTCTAAAAAAAAAAAAAAAAAAAGAAACATAACGGTATCTATAATAACAAAAGGGTAATATGCTAATTAGACCAGACATCATTCCGGACGTCCTTCCTGATGAAGCCGGGGCTGGAGGGAAGCCAGCCCAGGTCCTGGGTGCCTGCGGGCAGCTGGAGGAGGGAAGCAGCCCGGGTCCTCGGTGCCAGAGGGAAGCCGGTGCTGGCAGCCAGGGAAGGAAGGCCTACTCTTGCACGAATTTTCGTGCATCAGGCCTCTAGTATTTATATAAAACAATACAAGCAAATGAACTAATGAAAGTAGCATCAAACTGTATAAGAAACCAATTAGGAAAACATACAAAGTATAAGTGATTAATATGACAGCAACAGGACTGTAACAGGATTATATTCTATAATCTTCATGATCAATATTTCTAATCCACCATACCACTTACCACCACTGTCTTTAGATAATTCATTACCCTCTACACTAGCTAAATTACCTCTTTTTGGGTTTTTGTTTTTGTTTTTGCTGTTACTTATAAACCTTAGAAGGGAAGAAGACCTACTTTTAAAATGTCTACCAAAAATTCTGTTTGGTATATATTTTTTATTCCACAGTTAATAAAAAGTCACTACCTCAGTGTAGGTTTTGAAATCATTAATTTGGACTCAAGTTCTACTGGCATTTGAACTTGAATATGCTGCTACGGTTCAAATAGGAAAACTAAATATTAGGCCGACATTGGAAAGAACATAAAAGTAGAATTCAGAATCTCTGAATCACTTCAGAACTGATTCGTGCATTTCAAAATAAAATACTCCTTTATTGTTATACAACAAGACTGCTCATAAAGGAAGGACTGTAAAACCTTTAGCAGAAAATGAGGGCTTGCCTGCCTTATAGGTCCAATAAGAAGGACCACTCTTACATCATCAGGCCTACATCCAGGAAGGGCAATCACCGACGGTGTCAGCTCACACCAAACTTAACAATGCGTATGCTACAGGAAAGAGGCGGCCAATTCCAGCTACATGGCTAATTTATTTGACCAGACATAAAATTAATGGAACGCACTTGTACTAGCTATTTCTAATTTAGCTGTAAGCGGGCGTCTCCTACCCAGTTATTTCAGGATAAATGAGGTCAGAATAATTTGCAGATGGCTCTCCGGAGTGAGCAAAGGACTTCCGCACCGTTAGAATATCAGTTCTTTCAAGTGTTCGCCTTGGCATCAGAGAGACATGGCCGTCCGTCCCCACATCTAGTCTTTTCTAGAACCTTCCCTTAGTCAGGGGTGGGGAACGGGGCCCGCAAAATCATTTGGTCTGGCCCCGCCAACGCCACTGCAGGTGGGACTCAAAATTCAATAAATCCAGGAGCTTTTGTCATAAGCAACATACATTTATATTAAGTGAATTAGTATAGTGAGCGAATGATGTTAGAAATGGGTCAGGAAGGTTGAGTTTGAGTTTAGCTTTGCTACTTGCTGGCTGTTTGATCTTCAGCAAGGACAAAACAGCCCTCTCACCCAGAAAACAAAGATCATGGCGTGGCTCCTTCTTCCTTCTCTGAGCTCTAGAGCACGGGCTGCAGTTTGACTCGGGGCTCGTGTCCCTTCATGGGGGGTCAGAGCCCTTTGGCTGTTCTTCTCTAACTTTTTCAGGTTTGGGGCGCTTATCTCTATAGTTTTTCCATTTCTCTTCCTCCTGACCGGTTGTGCTCGCTTCTTTTTCTGTCTGAACTGCAGCAGCATTCGGGATATTGTCGTCAAGCAGGTAACTGCTCTGAAGCCCACCACCCCTTCCCAGGCCATTTGCACTTGGCTCATTCTCAAGCAAGGCTTTCGATGTGCTGTACAAAACTGTCAGGTAAACAAAATTCCTAATAATACACTGCCCTCATATTGTTCTGCACCTGAAAACTGTTATCGTGACCCACGGTCTCTCTGATCGAGGCCACACTCTTGACTCACGCATCTAAGGCCCTCTTTAATCTGGTTCTACTACACGTTAGTAACTAACAAATAATGGCTGACATTTAATGATAGCTTATTTTGTGATAGGCACAAATCACATGGATTATCTCGTTTCGTAACCTCAGCAGATGTATTTATATAATTCATACAGCTCTTAACCTATTCCAGAGAGCTTTACTAGTAATTAAGCCCTTTCATCCTTATAAACAAACCAATGGGTAAGTACTATTATTACGCCCACTTTTCAAATGAGGCAACCAAAACACAGAGAGATTGAGCAACGGGCTCAAGGCCACACAGCTCACAAGCAAAGCAGCTTGGGCTGGAGCCTGGGCAGCGACAGCCAGGCCCCGCCTGGGACATGGCGCTGCCTCTGGGCAGAGCATGGCATCGCCACACACACTCTTGGAGCCCAAACTCTTCCCAGAACTGTCTCTTCTCATCTTTTGTTCCTGCTTTCCTCTCTGCTTGGGGTCTGCCGCCCTCTGCTTACCTAACCCTCCCCACCTGAAGGCTGTTCTGAGAAGCTGGCCCCACCAGCGCTCTCCCCCCACTGCCCACACTCTAGGGCCGTGGTAGGCAAACTGTGGCTCGCGAGCCACATGCGGTTCTTTGGCCCCTTGAGTGCGGCTCTTCCACAAAATACCACGGCCTGGGCGAGTCTATTTTGAAGAAGTGGCGTTAGAAGAAGTTTAAGTTTAAAAAATTTGGCTCTCAAAAGAAACGTCAATCATTGTCCTGTTGATGTTTGGCTCTGTGGACTCATGAGTTTGCCGACCCCTGCTCTAGGGCATACTGTCTACACCAAACGTCTTGCCGCCTACGTCCTGTTTCATTTGGAACTTTGTTATATACTGACTTGCATGGTTCTTTGTCTTGGGCAGGCCTTGGGCCTCCAACACAGTGGTGACCGCCTTCAAGGTACCAACCAGGCAACTCTGAAATCCCCATAGCGCCTGGCATGGTGACAGCGGGTCCACAGGCCTTATACATCCTTGTTGAACTGAAGTGGGACAGGAAGTCAGCGCCCCCTCCCTATGTGCCATATCTACTCAATTGGACCCTATAATTACATAATTAAAATTAAGCAAGCATCCTGAATAAATTCTAAATTTGCCCACGTATGATTCATTTCCCCCTGCTGCACTGACAGTGAGCATGGGGAAGAGCAGAAGACGATTACCATGCAGAGTTAGGAATGAAGTTCAAGTCTCCTCAATTAAAGCCACTGGAATAGGCCTCTTATTGATGTGGCTTAAAAAATTAATTTGGTTCTTCCTTACATCTGTCATTAAAAGTCACTTCATTTCATTCAAACTGAATTTGTCCTTAGCATAATGGTACAGATCCCCCTGGACTTGGATCAATGCGCCTATCTACCGCCCGGCGGAATCCCTTTGGCAGTAGTTCCACGCGTGACAATCATTCCACCGCATTTTGCAGTCACCTACTTGGCTGTGTCCGCTCCGCTGGTGATTAGGGTGTTAATCAAAAGCTCGTGGCCGTATCTTGCAGCCACGTGGAGAGGAGTGTTGCCATCCTTATCCACACAGTCAATTTCTCCTCCTGGAAAAGATTTTTGAACACAGGATATAACGTAAGGATCCAGACTGATCTGATACCACCTTCTCCGCTAGTCACTCCTAGTGATCAGATATAGATTTCTTTCCTCCTCCGAAGCATAGGAACGCTTTTCCATGTGAAGGAGGGGGATTAGTCAAATTGCATGGAGGGAGGTCTGTTAGAAATGCTTCTGAAAAATCTCTCCATATTGTCTTATAAGGA
Source organism: Eptesicus fuscus (assembly GCF_027574615.1). Taxonomy (NCBI): domain Eukaryota; kingdom Metazoa; phylum Chordata; class Mammalia; order Chiroptera; family Vespertilionidae; genus Eptesicus; species Eptesicus fuscus. Next base: position 87,638,089 of record NC_072483.1, on the reverse strand, counting down.
CCTAATGTCTTACAATCAGATCCCTGCTCTGAAGGAACAACATAGTAATCAAATTCTATTAAACATAATCCTGAAGACACATTCATTTTTTACTTTCCCTGCTGAATTAAAGACCTATGTAGGCCTTATACTAAAGCCAAAGAACCATGGGGAATAGAGAGTTCAGGAAAATATTTTATGTAGTTTGATTGTCTAATTTGAAGTACGATGAGTAAAATAAGTAAAAGCATAAACTGAACTGAAAATATATTTTTAAAAACTATCACATTAATCATCTGTAGTCCATAATAATATAGTAGTTTCTTTGTGTTTTGTCTTTTCCCCCAACTTTTTCTTTTACTACATTGCTTCGCTCTTTTTATATATATGTAAATATTAGTCTGTTTTTTCATGTATTTGAGGTATCACTTAAAAATCAGTGAGACATATGACATTTCACCGTTAAGAACAAAGACGATCTCCTACATATCCATAATTCCATCATTATACCCAAGAAATTTAACACTGATATAATTTTATGTAATATACAGTGCATCTTCCAATTTCTCCAGTTTTACAAAAAAATGTGCTTAAGAACCATTTTTAAAAATTCCAGGATCCGATCTAAAACTCTGATAGCATTTGGTCGTCCTGTCTCTTTAGTTTCCTTTAATCTACAAAAACCTTCTTGCCTTTGATTTAATTTTTAGTCTCTCATATCACTGATACTTTGGGAGGCCCAGCCAGGAGTCCTGTAGAGCGCCGCATTCTGGAACTGCCTGATGATGTCCTGATTACTAGAGTCCGGCTAAACACTGTCAAGAACACCCCCACGCTGATGCGCATTCCCCACTCCATCTCCTCGGCAGACACATAAAGTCCGGTTATCCCATTACTGGGCGGCGCACCTGAGAACGTTCTAAAAAGGGATGAATGCACAACCGTGTCCTTAGTGCATGTTTCCAAAGTCACAATTTGGTTTTTACAAAGCCCCACTCTCACTTCTGTCCCTCCCACTTCGTCCTCAACCACATCCGGTAGAAACCATCTGCACTGGTTTGGGTTTATGTTTCCTTGTTTCTCTGCAGAAATAAGCACCTAGACTCTTTCACACCTGGCTCTTTTCCTTTTCGCTTAATAAAGCTGGAGTGCACCTCTAGAGACCCCTTCTTGGAGATGTTCCTCGTCTCTGTACAGCTCTACCGTTCCCATCGCACGGATGTGGTACTAGTCCAGTGCCCAGTCTCGTATGGAGGAGCATTGAGGTGGTAAATATTATCCTTGCTATTATCAAGAACGCTGTCGTGAATAACCTCACTGTTGCTTCGTATTTGTTGGGTATAACATCCGGGTAAATACCTAGAAAGGGGATTTCTAGGTCAAAGGGTAAATGAACGTGTGGTTTTGTTAGATTTTGCTAAATGTGCCTCGTTAGGCCCTACGCGATTTTGCGATTTCGGCAGCAAGGTATGTGTGCCTTTACGCCACAGGCTTGTCAAGCTATGAGTACTGTCATGTGACGGGTGAGAACTGGCATCCCAGTGTAGTTTTCACTTGAATTTCTCTGATCAGGGAAGTTGAGCACCTTGTCATATATTGAACAACCATTTGTTTATCTTTTTCTATGAACTATTTGCCATTGACTTTTGCCCATTTTTCTAAGTCTCTCTCTCTCTCTCTCTCTCTCTCTCTCTCTCTCTCTCTCTCTCTTTCTTTGTGTGTGTGTGTGTGTGTGTGTGTGTGTGTAAGGGGGTTCTTCTACCCCTTGATTTTCAGGGCTCTTAAAATATTTGGGAGACTACCCATGTATCAGTAATACATGTTGCAAATATTTTTCCCCTGGAATTTCATTTGTCTTTGGTATGTTACCCTAAAAAAAATATTTTTGTAATGTACCAGTCTTTTATTGTACTTAGACTTTAAGTTGTAGTTAGAAAGGCTTTACCCACATCCTGGCAATAAAGAAATCGACGTAAAAATATTTGCACATCAAATCTTTCTTACTGTGGCACAGTACTTATTTTTAAAAACCAGTTATTCATATTGACTATAATCATTTCTGTAAAAATAAAAGTAATGATTATATATCTTTATATTGTGTACACATATACATTCTTAAATACAGTGAAAAATCTGGAAGTGTCATCAAATTGTCAATAGCAATTCTTGGGATGGAGTTGGGGAGACATATTGGTGAATATCATGGGCAATCTCTTTCATGATTTAACTTTGACAATGAGCATGTCCTAATTTTATAATCAGTTAAAATAAGAAAATAAAATTAGCATCTTCTAGGGACTTAACAGATTGTTTACTCTGATCCAAATTTAGAAGCATCCAACTTAGGTCAATCATTTTTATGATGTGATATAATCTTGGGGACAGGCAGCCTGCTGGTCTCCATGGATACCTCAGAGCAATCCTGGTACATGCACCTGTGTAAGAACTGCCTACAGTGGTCGGCCTGGAAGGTCTACTCATGGAGCTGATCCGGGAGATGAGGGAGGCAGACCCCCAGACTTCAGAGAAGCCTTCACCCTGAATACACACTAAATCACTCAGGTCCCTCACAGCAAACCTCTCTCAACAAATGTGAGAGCTGCCACGTTTACCAGCCTCAGATATGCCTAAAATTGGGTAGAACAAAAAGTGAAAAATACTGAAAAGGGTGGAAAAGAGAAGCTGAGTTGATCAAGTTTCTTCCAGTCGTTGTACTAACATTTAATAAGTCCACTTAAAACTGCAAAAATATAGATACTTTCACACATGCTTTTACTGTCATTTAAAATACAATTAAAAAAAATAAAGCACATTTCAAGAAAACATAATTTGGGTATTTGTTATTCAGACATGTTTTGTATTAAAACAGGACCTCTAGATGAATGAATTTTCATTTTCCATTCACCCAAACCTTTCCATTGTTACCTGAAAACCTTTAAGATGTTCTTGGAATGCAAATTAAATACCTTTAGTGTTCATTTAAAGGTTGCAAGTTAAACACTGGTAATCTGTCCTGGATCATTAGGGAGGAAAAAAAGTATCTGAGTTTAGCAGAACGCAGAGCATGCCCGGGTCGCTCACGCCGCTGTCTGCGCACTCTGGAGCTAGTTCCATCGCACACGCGAGGGCGCTCAGCTCACCACGTTCCCGCAGAAGAACCGGGAGCCAAAACGTCAAAAGCCTCAGGAGGACGCATCCTAGCCCAGCACTTGGCTCCTCCTTTTCAAACTCTATTTATCTGTGCAGCTTCCTGAAGAAAACAGCCGCTTTGGACTTTTGTAACCTACTGACCAGCTGCCTGCGCCCAGGGGCTGGGCTCCAGGCCCCCCGATTCCACGCTGGGCTTCGTTCAGTCCTCCCCCCCCACCGCTGCTGTGACAACAGCTCCCGACAACAAACTGCGACTGCACAGCAGAGGCAGCCTTGCTAACCGACTGAAAAAACCAACGGCGGAAGCATTCGGAAACACAAAGTGAAGATGAAGAACGAATAACCCTGACTGGAGAGCGGAGGATTGCCCTAGAAAGTCCAGACCCCAGAGGGACTGACCGCAACAGCAAACACACACAGCGTGCTCCTCGCGGCCTGTCCCCACTGGGCCGGCCCCGGGCCCCCGGGCCCAGTGACCCCGCCAGGTGCACACAGGCCCGGCGGGTGTGAGGGTGTGAGGCGTGAGCCTCCGTACTTTCCCAGAAGGAAGGCAGCCGACCGGAGGGAGGAACGGAGCTGCTTAGTCTCCTCCGAGGACACTTTGTAAAAGGTCAAACAGAAGCACTCGCAGTTCTCACGGGGAATGAGCCAAAGAACGCTCAGCTGGAGGAGACGGAGATCATCCTATCGCAGGGACGACTCACTCCAAACGTAAGCGACTCCTGGACTAAACATAATTCAAGTCAAAAACAACTTTAATGTCCCTGTTTATCCAGAAAACACGTAAGTGTAGTGGTTAAAAATTCAGTCTCTGGCCCGGCCAGCGTGGCTCAGTGGTTGAGCATCAACCTATGAAGCAGGAGGTCACAGTTCAATTCCCGGTCAGGGCACATGCCCAGTGGGGGGCATGAAGCAGGCAGCCGATCAATGGCTCTCTCTCATTGATGTTTCTCTCTCTTTCTCTCCCTCTCCCTTCCTCTCTGAAATCGTAAGAAAATATAGATATTTCTTAAATTCAGTCTCTGATGTTAGACTGCCTCAGTTCCAATCTCTGTGCCATCACATACCTGCCCTATATCCTGGCAAAAGCCACGCCCTCTCTGCCTCAATTTCCCCATCTTTAAAATGGAGCTGTCCCAGTACCTCTTCCTCATGGGGTGGTTTTAAAGGACTTGTGTGCAGAGCTAAGCCAAGTGGCCGGCACAGCGTGAACACTCGACTACAGGTAGTTTGGGAATTATATATAACTAGAGACCCGGTGCATAAAATTCGTGCACTCGCTGGGGTCCCTCAGCCTGGCCTGTGCCCTCTCGCAGTCCAGGAGCCCTTGTGGGGAGCGGGCCTAAGCTGGCAGTCACACATCCTTAGCACTGCTGTGGAGGCAGGAGAGGCTCCCACCACTGCTGCTGCGTTCGCCAGCCGTGAGCCCAGCTCAGGGCTTCAGGCTGAGTAGCACTCCTCCTGTGGGAGCACACTGACCGCCAGGGGGTGTGCATCATAGCAACAGGCTGTTCCACTGTTTGGTCGATTTGCATATTAGCCTTTTATTATATAGGATGGACTACATATTCTAGCCCCTAAGTCCCCATCATTTGAGACCCCTGGACCCCATCCAACCCACAAGCAAGATGGCAGGCCAGCCAAGAATGAGACAGGCTCTGAAACAAAGCTCCTTGGTCACAGAGGACAAGAGATGGGGTCCCTTTCAGGTCTCGTCCCAACTCAGACGTCTAGCAAGGATGTGCAGGGAGGGCATGGAAGTCTTCAGGTCTGCAGGGACGGCCTTTGGGAGGGCAAAGCAGCGCCCGTGCCCCGCCAGGGGGACTGTCGTAAGCAACTAGCATAGCAGAGGGGAGGTGGGGCTGGCCAGGACTCAAAGGAGAAGGCCCGTATGTCTGGCCCACAGGACCCACGTGAGGAGGGCAGGGCTTACAAGGTGAGAAACTGCTCTCTCTGGTCTGGTCACTGGTGCGTGAAATGGCTCTAACAGGGAACACAGCTTTTCTGCCACAGAGCTAAGGCCCAGTTCATTTGAATGAATTTTTTAAAAATAAACTATACCAAATTTCTCCCTAGTTTTGTTTATTTTTTAAGGCAGGGACACTGCTTCTGAGAAATGCAGTGGGGTAAGGAAACTGATCAAAAGAGAGACACAGTTGTCAGCCTGCAATCTCTGTCCTCTCCCTAAGCGCCTTGGAGAGTGGGGTGCCACCTCCCCTGTCCACGCCCAGCAGAATGAACCATCAACGTGGGCCTTTCACTATCGTGAACGGCCAAGGCAGGCCACGTATGTCAGTTACCAAGAGCGAGTGTGTGCCGTTCGTCTTCACCTTCCCTCCCCGGCTCACTGCGGACTGGTTCGTCTCCCTGAAAGGCTCAGACATGAACTTCGCTTTGCTGCAGAGATTCTGCTTTCTCAGCATCCTTTCCCTGGCTGGCCTTCCATCCAAATGTCAGACGACGGCCTGGTTTTATGACCCGAGTGCCTACGCGCTAACTCAGTGCCACGGATAATTCAAGTGCATGTCATCGAAGGTCTGACAGGTGAGAGAAAAATAGGCCCAAGAAAACGGATGCCAGAACTGTGAGAAGGAGAAATGTGGGTCAGCTAAAGAGAGCTGAGGAACTACGGGATTCACCTGGAAGGTGAACTTAAATCTGGGCTGACCCCGTGTGTGTGTATGGGGGGGGGGGGGGGAGGGAGGGAGGGGGGTTCGTGGTCTTGGTGTGTTTCTTTCAGTTGTCTCTAAGATTTGCTAAGATAACAGACTTGGGCTGTGAAGGTCAACCCACTCGCAATGCCGGCCGCTACCCAAGATGTGAAGCGACCCTCCCAGGCCCTCTGGCTGCGGAGACAGCCCATTGGTTCACACGGGCTGCTGCTGCAAGCCTGGGAGATGACCAGATCATGTGACTTCCCAAGGTCTCTACCAAGCATGTGATTGCTAGGATTCTTCACATTACATACTCACCTGCTTTTCTCCTGAGTCACCTCATCGTTAGCTACCTTTGCCCAAGCAGCCCTATGCGGTTTAGCTTAGGGCAGTGGTCGGCAAACTGCGGCTCGCGAGCCACATGCGGCTCTTTGGCCCCTTGAGTGTGGCTCTTCCACAAAATACCATGGCCTGGGCGAGTCTATTTTGAAGAAGTGGCTTTAGAAGAAGTTTAAGTTTAAAAAATTTGGCTCTCAAAAGAAATTTCAATCATTGTGCTGTTGATATTTGGCTCTGCTGACTGATGAGTTTGCCGACCACTGGCTTAGGGAACGATGGTGAATTCTGAAACTTGAAAATAGCTCCGGTTTCCTGCTAGGACATGTACAGTACTCATTTTTATCAGTTTCTGAGTGGAAAGTGCAGCATCTTGAGCCTATGGAGGTATGTATATCATGGCTAGTTTCAGCACTCACATGTTCTTTGACTGACTGGGAATGGACTGTGAAACTCAGTGGCTTTAGGTCGTCCCCCCTGAGCTGGCTGGTGACCTGACGGCTGAGGAAGAGCTTTCAGCAGGGCACATCAAAGGAAACTGCAAATCCGAGCGCCATGAACTCTAAGAGAGCATCACCTCTCATGCTCACATGACTGGCAGCCAACCTCATGGGACCAGAAGACCGTTCCAACAGGAGAGCGCGGGAGAGGCCTCTTACCGTTCTGAATGAGGGTCTGCGAGCGTGTGAACCTGCCGTGGACGGCTGTCATGTGCAGGGGGCTTTTGCCATCTTTACTCTGAAAAAGAAGGGAGAGGGAAACAATGGACTGGGGGCATCGGTCCGAGACATCCCGCTGGACACTGCTGGCAATGTCCTGACAACGTCCATTTAAATTTTTTTAAGTATAATAAAAAAAAATGACAAGAGGCAAAAGATAAATTTGAAAGCGAATGGTAAAGTGTATGTTATATCCCAAGTTGCTGCATAACCTCACATCATAAAGAAGCCAGGAGAGGTGAATATTTTAGAGAAGAAATGCAAAATGTTTAATTATACTGACAATTTTTAAACGACTCTGTTTCAAACGGAATAAACCCTCCAAAACGTTTTCATCTCCTGTAACCTACTAGATGAAGTTTTCTCCAAGGACTTTTTTTTTCCAACTTTTGCCTATAGTCCATGAAAAATAAAAAAGACAAACAGTGTGTTACCTCGCTTGGCCCTGTGTGACCTGGCGCAGCCCAGACTGCTATAAATCACTGCCACTCTCAGGCGAACCTAGAATCCTCCACCATCCCTCCCTTCTAACTCCAGAGGAAAACACTCTGACTGTTGGAAAGAGAAAGGCTGAATTCACAGCATTGAGGCATGCAACTGCCCCGCAAGCTGCCACTTAAACCTTTGCCTGGAAACGTGCACTGAATGCATACATCTCGTCATTGTTCGAGATAAGTGACGGGACTTCCTGACGCAGATGAAGCCAAAACATAAAAAACGCACAGAATCTATATACTGGTCATCATTATACCAAATACCAAGTCCCACACATTTAATTAAGAAATAGTCATTCATAGAATTTCTTCCTAAAATAGTAACACCCCCAAAATATTAGTTATTTTAGACCACAGGTATCCTCAACAGAATGCAATCTTTCATTCAAGTATTGTAATAATAATAATAATAATAATAATAAAACACACACTCTATGTAATTGTTATTTTTCTAAGTCTTAGGGGAAACACTTTTCTTAAGCCTGAGGCTAAAATATATGGTTTCTAAAATGCCCGTTCATGTTAGTGATGCATCCCACATAGCGGTCCTCTAAGATGGCTCTTGGTTTAAAAAATTCTACGGTGGAACACAGATCATTACTTAAAGAAGTGCTTCTCAGAGTGAACCGAGGACTATCGGCGCCTGGTCATCGGGTTGCTTGTTATCAATGTGAATTCTGTGCCCAAACCCAGGCCTACCGTGTCGGAATCGGGGTGACGGGAGCCCCACTTGTGACCCGCAGAGCACCCTGCTGTCGACTGTGGGCTAGATCCGCCTGCAGAACCACAGGCCTGAACAGAGAGGTTTAAGTCTATTCCTCAGACGGGGAGCGGGGAGATACCCACAGGCTGGGCCACGGGAGGGGTACATCCGAGTGGGGCTGCCTCGTGGGGACAGCTCGCAGGCAGACGGCAGAAAAAGAACTGGTAGGGTCTGTGCAACCGGAATCAGAAAGGACTGGGAAGAGAGAGGGAAGTAAGCCGGAAGGCTTCCTGAAAGGGCATTTGTAGAGGAAAAGAGGCAGCCATCAGGATAATGAGGCTATGTGGCCACGCCGGCCACGCGTGCTCAGCGCAGGAGGCTCCCCAAAGCTCTCCGACTCTGGAGCCTGGGCCCTGCTGTCGGAGGTGCAGCCAGTTTAAAGCACCGCAACCCTGGGAACCCCTTGGGAATAAGGATTTAAAGCACCCCCCTCCACCCCCCATAGAAACGTGAGGGCAGTCCAAGTCGCTTAGGGAGAGAACAGAAATTGCAGACTGACGTGAACTTGTCCCTAGGTGGTGCTATTTCTTTAAATTTTGCTCTAATATTTTCTCGTAAATTTCATAGGAAAACATAACTAGTTCGTGATTCATTAAACATATAAAGCCATGGGCATCTCCGTGTTTAGAGGTGATCTTTATCCATATTGAACTGAGCACTTTTCCACGCCCAGAGAACAGCTTAAAGCCTTTCCCACGGCGTCCCCCTCAATCTGGTGGTCGCTAAGGAAACGGCGGCCAGTGCGCCGGAGCAGAAGCGATGGCCTGAAGAGTGTGGTCTACCAGGCGGGTCCATTTCAGGGTCAGCAGCACCACGCCCGCCTCTCCCTCGGCGTGTGTGCGCCTCTGGTAAAGGGACACATGAATCGGATGACCGACCAAGGTCAGGAAAACTCAAAGGACAATGTGCTGGTCAGCGGTGATGCCCATGTCAGGTTCATCCTTGCCATCTTTGCCCGGGTTCCCGGGTTCGTCTACCACGGAGTCCGGGCCGTTGCTGAATGTCCCTTTCTCACAGGGAGACGGGTGGCAGGGGGGTAGGGAGGTGACAGGAAGCATGACAAGTCACTTTAGGGCAGTTTTGTTCAGATGGTATGAACTTCCAAAAGCCCTTGAACACCAGTGAAGGTCAAAAGGACATGACTTTGTACCTCGCCTTTCGAGCTAGAACTCAGAGTCCTCGGGCTGAGAGGAAGGCCCTGCCTGAGACATGGTGCACATCCGGGGGACTGGCTGTGGCTGCTGATGCTCTGAGAACTTCCAAGATGAAAGACCCCTGCGTGCTCGAAGGAGAGGTCATGGGCAGTTCCTCTGTTTACTCACAGCTTTGCTTTCCTAAATCGTATTCTTAAATGTCTAGTCTCCCTCCGATTTCTAGATGCATTTTCCCACCAGATTGAGGACTCAGAAAATTTTATTTGGGGGATTTATTTAATTAAGCAAAAAGCTCTTCTACTGACTCAGAGTTCAGCCATAAATCATGAAGAAAAACAAATTGAGGATTACCAGTAAGGATATTTTATGACAAATATGAATACTCTTCCGGGGCAGAATTCAGCACCATCCGAGGAAGACGGATCCTTGGCCTAAGGGAGTGTTGCCCTTTTCTTGACCCCTTTCCTCAGAAATCCATTCATTCTCTTCTTCCGCTCCTCATGCCGCCCTTCCTATCCTCCAACCCCTCCCAAAACCTTCCCTAAACACACATTCTCTATTCTCCTCCCCAGGAACCTGCAGGCTTTGTGCTCTTTGTGGTATATATATATATATATATATATATATATATATATATATATATATTGCCTCCCAGAGTCACCAGCTCAGTGTCTTACTAAAGGCCAAGATTGCCTCCAGAGCACAACACTAAGGTCAGCGGGGGGAGGGGGCCAGATAGAGCCAGAAACCCCAAAGGGTTTCCTAAGCCAATGGAAGAGCAACAGAAAACCCTGGTTTGCACAAAAGCTCATGTATAGTCCAATCTTCTTTAGTGGCTCTAAAGGCTGGAAATGAGACGTAGTTGACTCATTCATTCATCCCTTTCCTTTCCTCACATGCTCTCCAGAGTTCCCAGGGCCATGTCCCTATCCCTGCCTGCTCCAGTTTCACCTTCAACCTCTGCAAAACAACCCGAGTTCCAGAATTGGTCCTGGTATATATATAAAGAAGGGTGCAGGCCCACTTCAGTAGATGGGTGATGGGCTTCAAATCCCATCTCTCTTAGGGCTGGATGCTCTAAGGGCCCTCAGACAGAGAGGAAGTGAGACCATGGGCAGGCTGAATGTTAGTGACCATGTACTAGTACAGCTGAAGTCCCTCATCCAATGTGAGCTGACCTCCGTCAGTTAACTGGGAGAAGTAGGTAGGTGTGTCAGAAAAATGGCCTCGTGACCAGGAGAGAGGCAACCTGGCATACCTGGCATGGCTACGTGCTTAGTAACTTCAACACTTACTCTGAACGCTTCCAAAAAGAGACTGGAGGTGCTACAGAAATTACAGTTATGATGGGGAAGAAATATCATTTTGTGTTTCCTCATGCTCTTTCCATTTGCAAAATGCCAGCGAACCTTTGATGGGTTGCTGTGTGAAGTATTATGTCTTTATTATTTTATCACAAATAAACTAATACTACAAGGTCAAAGGCGTGGTCAATCTAAGCAAAACGAGGGATTGTAAAATGCAGGGAGGACACATATCCTTCCTCCTCTTCCAATATTCTTGTCGTTGCCCATGAGGATATTGCTTTTAGTGTTCTGTGAGGATGGAGGAAAACCAAGTGAACATGTGGGTGGGTATTGGCTCTATTTCAATATGTGATTTCCCTCAAGCTTTAGAAAATCCAAACAAATACAAACTGTCTTGCAATCTACAAACACTTTCAAAATCCAAGGAGCAACGTGGTAGAGAGAGATAACCACTTCACAATTAGAAAGCTACCTCCAGAGTCAGACAGAATGGCTCTACGGAAATGTCAGATGATCTATGAGCCCAGAGGCCATCTGGAATAGCAAAGGGGGACATGAGAGAATGAGGAAACCAGGAGGATGGAGACAGAGTGGGTGTAGGGAGACTGAGGGGAAAGGCTGGATTTCATTCAAAATCCCACTGGCATAGGGTTGAGAACACATAAACCCAAGTCTCAGGTTTTAAAAATGCTATTTCCTATATTTTACTGATGATTAGCCGTCCACAGGAAAAGTTAATATTCAATCTAACATGTATGCTTCCAGGTCCGTTTTATGGGGAAGGGAAGGCTGCCGTAAACCGATGCCCCATGCACAGCTGAAGCCCCTGTCCAACGGGAACTGCCACTGTCAGTGACCTGGGAGCAGTAGGTAGGTGTGTCCGTCCAGCCCCGGGATAAGCACACTGGGAGTATCAGTCACGTGTTTACAGAGGTGATTGCAAACCTTTGAATTAATTTAAAGGAGGTTGGTGAAGAGAGAAACTTTATTTATTTCTTTGGAGGCTTTGAGGATGTCCCTCAGACACCAGGATGGCAATGTCCACAAGTCTACGGACACTGAAGGTCTGGCCACCTGTTAGCCTCCCGCCAGCACACTCTCCGACTTCAACCCCACACCATGACTCTCCCCCCGCCTGGGCCTACAGTTCCTTGGTCTCTTCAGTGCCCCCAAAGACCTTCTCTTACCTCCACTTGGGACCTTGGAGGGTCTCCATTTACAAGATCTAGAACTCTGAAATTCTCTTCATCTGTTCTACTTTTCCGTCATTACCTGATTTTCTTCACGAAGACTCTACCCTCCACTTCCTTCCTTTTCTCTCTTTCTTTTTCCTTTACAATTGATTTTAGAGGAAGGGGAGGGGGAGAGGGAAAAGGAGAGAGAGTGAGAGAGAGACGAAGAGTGCCATACCTGGATGTTAACATCCGCCCCATTGTTGACCAACAGCTCAAGACACAAAGCACCGTGTGTGGAGGCGGCAGCGAAGTGCAGAGGGGTGAAGCCACTGTTGTTGGGCTGGTTCACGTTAGCACCGTAGTCCGTCAGCTCGTTCACTACGGCGTCCTGCCCGTTGTAGCAGGCCAGGTGGAGCGCCGTGTTCCCGTAGACGTTGATTTCATCGATCTGCAAATGAGTGCGGGACAGGGGAGTCAAAATCCCTGCAGCCAGTTCAGCCCCCCTTTCCCACAAAAGCCCAACGGCTGTGCCAGAGAAAGAAAACGTCCATCTGTCAACGTAACTACTCAGCGCTTACGCCTGCCCCACCCTGGTCCTCCTGGAAATGCTGTCACCGGAGGTAAAGATCAGCGGGAAGGGGACGTGACAGACAGTGAACTGGGGAGGAAGAGTGAGTGAGAGGTTTCAACCTGTGGACAGATAGTTGTGAGCTATGGGAGGGATTAACAAGTGAAGGCCAAAGCTGCCGATAAATGCCAGAGGTGAAGTGAATCCGGGGAGTGAGAAAGAAGCCTGGCTGGCTGGCGTGGCTCAGTGGTTGAGCGTCAACCTAGGAACCTGGAGGTCACGGTTCGATTTCCAGTCAGGGCACATGCCCGAGTTGCGGGCTCGATCCCTGGTGTGGGGCGTGTAGAAGGTAGCTAATCAATGATTCTCTCTCATCACTGATGTTTCTCTCTCTCCCTCTCCCTCTCCTTCCTCTCTGAAATCAATAAAAATATTTTTAAAAAGAAGAAGAAGGAAGTCTGAAACTCACAGTGAACCCGCAGTGAAAGGGGTGGGAGGTGCACAGGGAGGCGCTGTGGAGCCGGAGCTCAGAAGTTGGGCTCAGAAGCCACCCTGGGCATAGCTGCCCCTGACACCTCACAAGGCCGCCGCCTGTAGCAGGACCGTGCAGCTGGCCTGGGGTAGGCCATGGCTCCGTCTTGCTGCCCCGACTGCTGGCTTTCACCATCAAGGTCTCAGTTTTGCAACTTGGTTCTCCTTTCCTGCTCTGCGACTTGCAGGGGCTGGGCTGACCTCTCCAGCTCAGCACTGAACCCTTCTGCTGCTGTCCCTGCCACTCCCTCATCTCTGCTTGTAAGCCACCAGGTAGAGGCTAGATTCTGAAGGTGGGATGGGGAGTCCTAGCCAGTCGTTAAAATTGACTGGTGAATGTGTATTTTATACATATAAAACGATTTCTCTAACCATTGTGACACAGAAAGTTAGTCTGTTTCTTGTTTTCCAGTAATTAGATGCCCCCATCGCCCTTCATCAGTTGCCCATTGAAACTCAAAGACAGGGTACGAGTAAGAAGAGTATTTTTCCTCTTGAATTAAAATGGAAACAGGATTTAGTCCTGGATGGGTAGCTCAGTTGGTTAGAGCATTTTCCCGGTACGCCAAAGTTGTGGGTTCCATCCCCCGTCAGGGCACATACAAGAATCAACCAATCCTATATAATAAAAGCCTAATATGCTAAGTGTCCGGTCATCCAGTTTGCCATTCAACCAGTCAATGTGTAATATGCTAATGATATGCAAAAGCCACTCAACCGCTCGCTATGACATGCAATGATGTGACCATCAGGGGCAGATGCTCTGACCGGTAGGTTAGCTTGCTGCTGGGGTCTGGCTGATTGGGACTGAGCGAGATGTGCCGGACACGCCCTGGAGCCCTCCCATGGTCCCTCCCCAGCTGGGCAACCTCCTGCATCTGGGCCTGCACCCTCTCGCAATCCAGGCTGAGGGTTCTCTCCTGCCCCCTGAGTGCACGAATTTCATGCACCGGGCCTCTAGTGAATAGATAAATGGGTAGAATAACAAATCAATGTTTCAATGTTTTCTCTCTCTCTCCTTCTCCTTCCTTCTCCAGCCCCCCTCCCACTTTCCTCTTTCTCTCTCTCAAATCAATAAATAAAATGCAAACAGGGTTTAATTTCAGAACAACAGACAGCCCCCAAATACACCTGGGGTGGTGCATGGTTGTGGCTCACCTCTACCCCCAGATTGAGGAGATGTTTGACAACGTTGATCTGTCCGTTGGAGGCCGCGGCGTGCAGGGGGGTGTAGCCCTTCTTGTCCTTGCAGGTTGCTTCCGCGCCATGGTCCATGAGCAGCGCCACCACGTCCAGGTGGCCTTCACAGAGCAAGCAGCAGAGACACCGTTAAGCTTTACGGGAGGGTTTGAGGACTCATGCCACCTAAGCGATCACAGTGAGCTTTTATCGCCACCAATATTCCGCTGAGCTATTTATACAAAGTTGGTTCATGGAAACATTCAACAAATATTTAGAGAGTACCTACTATGTGTCAGACTTTATGTAAATGCTGGGGTGGGGAGAAATAGATGATTCAGATGTAAGCCTTTTCTTCAAGATCTAATGGGAGAGGTACCTGTTCATCAATAAATAAGAACAAGGTCCTGTAATGTGTTAGTACCACAACCTTCAAACATTATGTTAAAATGAAAGCAATGCTTTGGAAACCAATTGCCGTGCCTCACTGAAAGCCCCTACAGTGGCAATTTGGTTTGAAAAAAAATTAATGAAACAAAAAAAAATCAATTAATCAGGGTGACTCCAGATTAACTTTTAAATTATATGAAATTGCTGCTGTTTGACAGTTGTGTGTGTGTGTGTGTGTGTGTGTGTGTGTGTGTGTGTGTTTGGGGGTGGCACAGACATGGCAGTTTCATATGGTTTAAATTAAAAGTATTCTCGTGAATTATTGGCTAAACAGAAAATCCTTCTAGTTTCAAACCCTGTTGGCATATTTTCTAGAATATTTCCCTTTGTTCCCTATGTCACTACATATAATATGTTAAATGCTTTTGACCTTTATTTTGTGACTGAAGATGGTTCAATGCTTCGGGGTCATCGCTGTAAACATGGGTGATAACTGAAGGGTAGATGAGTACTGGCTTGTCTAAAATGTGTGTGTAGTGTGTGTGTGTGTGTGTGTGTGTGTGTGTGTGTGTGTGTGTGTGTGTGTGAAAAGAGAGGGATGTGTGTGAGAGGTGTGTGCCTGTGTGTGAAAGAGAGAGAGGCAGAGAATGAGATGTGTGTGTGTGAGAGAGAGAGAAAAGTGTGCATACATATATGTGTAAATGAGTAAGAGACAGGTGGGTGAGAGAGAGAGAGAGAGAGAGAGAGAGTGAGTTTGGTCATGGCTTGTTTTATTACTATTTGACTCTTTTTCCCCAGGACTTGTACATAGAAAAATTGTTTTCAATTACTAGTGGTGCTGTCTTTCTTCCTGGTTGTCCTTTATTCCCTACAGGTCGTCAACTATGTATTTTCCTATTTGAATCTCGATGACACACAAAATGACGCCTTTACGCCTCCACAGCGATTCCACACACATGCTCTAGCTGCACATCAGCAAGGAACAGACCGGAAGCGCCAGGTGTCTGAGTGCCATCCCACACCAGCCTACTGTGGGCTCCGCCTGAAGGTCGGCCTGGCAAACGCCCCCCTGCTCCAGCCCCACGGGGCCATGCAGGCATCCACTCCCTCCGCCAGCTCAGCTCCCCTCCCCGCACACGACAGGCTCACACAGTCTTAGGATCCTGGTGTTTCGAGCCCGAAGATTCATTCAGACCCAAGAGCACATCCTTTATTTCATCCCTGCTCCAACCCGCCTTCTTTTCTTCCCACAATTAATGTTCTTGGGGTTTCTTTTACGAGATAAAAGGCCTGTGTGCTTAAGAAGATTCATAAAAGCCAAGCGGTATTAAAAGGAAACCAAAATCATCGACAATCACCAATCCCTGGAGATAATCAATGAACATTTCAGTGCATCGTACACCAGGTTGTTTTTATTGTATAGAGTTTTTTCATGGGGGTCATAGTGTTCATTCTGTGTTGTGACCTGTTTTCAGTTGACACGTCAGAGGACCCTCCTATGTTAATAAAGATAACATCATCACTGCCGTTACTGTGCCGTGTCCACTCTGTAGATCTCTAGTTGACCAACATCCTGGGGACGGGGATGGGCCTTCAAGTGGGTTAGAACTTGGTGCCAATAGAATCTTGTCTGCTTCCCAATTGCAGGATGTTCTCCGATCAGAAACACAAAGGAAGGATCTCACATCCCGCAGGGCCACACCGAGAACAAACTCTACAGGGTCTATCTCTTGTCAGCGGTATTTGGGCCAACAGAAGCGAACGGGGAAAATAGAGAAATGTACCTTCTTCCCCCACCTCCCGGCCGAGCTGGCAGAAGCAAGGACTGCACGCCCCAGCTTTGCGGGACATGGAGAAGTAGGACAATCACGGTGACTCCGGCCACCTCAACCTACACAGCAGCCGGGGCGGGGGGTGGGGGGTGGGGGGGTCCATCCATCCTTCCTTTCTAGTTCTTTCGAAAATATTTATACATAAAAAGACAAATGGCATTTACATCCTTGGTCTGCGAGCCAGGCCGCTTTCTTTGTAAACACCTTATCTTGCTTCCACAACAAGTTAGACAAGGCACCATTTGTGCAGCCTTCCAACCCAGATTGAAACACAGTCCGTGGGACCCAGGCCATGATGCATGTCCACTCCTCCCTGCAGGAGAAATAAATCTCTGGCAAAGCAACTGCCCAACTGGAGTGTTCGACGCATGCCAGTACAACGGACCCAATCTCAATCCCCCTGAATCCCAGGCTGGAACAGAGGTCGGACTTGCCCGAGGAAGAGCCTGTGTGGTCAGTGAGAGAGCCCTGGCTGCCCTCAGGAAGGTCACATGCACCTGCTTCCCGTCCATGGACCACTCACCCATGTACGCTGCCCAGTGCAGGGCCCGCCGGTCCTTCTTGTCAAAGGCGTTGATGTTCGCCCCTTTGGCCAGGAGCAGATTGACCATCTGCAAGGTGAACCAAGAGTGAGGTCCCGTGTGCACTGTGGACGGGGGAGGGCCCCTCACCGCCTGCAGGGGGACTGCGCCCAATGGAAGGCCAGGCCGGTCAGAGATCGGAGTTCAAGCAGAGTTCAAACCCGGCAGCGTGTGTATCAGGAGAAAAAGACTCAGGTGACGGCTACTTTTTCAGCTCGCCGTGGCTCCAGATTTAAAAATGGATCTAGCCCGGCCGGCGTGGCTCAGGGGTTGAACATCCACCTATGAGTCAGGAGGTCACGGTTCCATTCCCGGTCAGGGCACATGCCCGGGTTGTGGGCTCGATCCCCAGTGTGGGGCGTGCAGGAGGCAGCTGATCCATGATTCTCTCTCATCATTGCTGCTTCTAGCTCTTTCTCCCTCTCCCTTCCTCTTTGAAATCAATAAAAACATATTTAAAAATAGGTAAATAAAAATGGATATAAATGCCTGTGGTTTCGTGTACGAATATTACGAACACATTCCGTAAAGGTCTCAGCAGTAATATTAGGTTCCACTGTGGGCTGAGGGGGGTGGGGGGGAGAGAGAGAGAGAGAGGACACAGGTGGCAAATGGTTCCATCTGGGCTGAGAGCCGGAGGGAGGACCCTTGCCCCCGGGGGTGAGGACGCTCACCTCCACGTGGCCGTTGAGAGCGGCGTGGTGCAGGGCCGTGCGGCCGCCGCGGTCGGAGACATTGACGCTGCTCAGCAGGGGGATGATCACTTCGGCACACCTCACGGCCTTGTTGGCGGCGGCCACGTGCAGCGGGGTCTGCCAGTTCTTGTCCCTCGCGTTGACATCAGCCGAGTGCTTAATCAGCACCTGCACCGCCTCCTGCAACCAAAGCAGAGTGCGCGGGGGTCACTGACAGATGCCTGATCAATACTCCCCGGTGCGAGCGGTTTCACCAGACCCCGGGCTACAGAGAGGGGCGGCTCCTGCCCTCGCGGCCGGCTTCAGAGGGGTAACCTCCTGTGACAAGCAAAGCGAACGCGAGATAAAGATCCAGAGTGGCGCGGATCAAAACAGACTCCCCGCACGTATCTTTGTTAGGCCAAGGGCCCTGGCACGGCTCCAAAGCCAGATACACCTTCTGAGGACAAGGTTTCCTTGTAAGGCATCAGGTGTTTTGGGCCAAAGGAGAGCACCCATGTGCAAGTGTGCACATCTGGGCGAAATATCCTTCGGCCAAAAGGCCCCCCGAGATCATCTGAGGTCGGAGGTGTTTGTCGATCAGTCTCCCTCTTCCAAAGCCAAGGCCTCCAAGCCCTTCAGACATTCTTGGATCAATTTATAAATCTTCAGTGCTCTCGGCCAACATCGTAAAACCCCCCCCTCCGTGATCGCTAAGCAGTGAAGCAAAGAGGATGTCCGTTACCATCTCAACCTGAAGCTACACAAGTGTTTTTCCAACCGTTGCCGTGTTACATGGGGTGGTTTCTTTTCTACTATCGAGTTCCTTCACCTTTCCTGAGCCTTCCACTTCTCACTTTCCTTCTATTGACCTAGTCCGCTTGTCTGGCTCTTGAACTACACCTCTGCCTTGCTGTGCAGTGAAACCGCCTGGGGAGCCCTTAAAAACAGATGTCTGGTCCCACCCCGAGGGTCTAGCTGGCCTCGGGCTCCCTGTGACGCTGCCTGGGGACCTGGCTACGCAGCCAGGACTGGAGACGCCTCTGCTGAATCAAGTGAATGATGCAGCGTCTCTGGAAAGGCGACTCTGGCTGTGGTTGCTTCTCTTGATTTCCAGGGACATCCTTGGGAGCAGTTAACGGAGCTGCTTCATGGGCATCTTACCAACGTGTCACCCAGGAACCAGTGAAAGGCATGAGTCCCATACTCCTGCACCCTCCATGGGCCAAGTGCTCACCTCTGTCCACCCTGATCCCCACAGGCCTGGAGCGACCAGGCTGCGTTATCACGCAAGTATATAAAAGTGCCCCAGGTAGAAGACAATTCGAACTCTCAAGATTAATACTTTCATCGGGGACATAAATGATAAAATAAAAAGCATGTTCCATGAATCGGTACATGTGGAAGTGAATGGCTAACTAACTGAGTAGAATGAGAGCAAAAAGAAATTAACTTTGCAAATGAGAGAATCTAGTTTAAAGAAATAGTGTAACTCCATTTAGATGCTATCAAGAAAGGGTAATAAGCTGATAGGGGCCAAGCAAGCAATTTGTTAAGATTACCAAAAAGGGGAGGAAATATATATACGCCACCCATCCTCAGCGAGACAGACAATAAAATCATCACTGCTGAATATTCCTGGAGCCCATTTCAGAGCAAAGCATGTGTACTGTGCGCAACATGGCTAGAACTATGGAAGGTGAGAGAAATATCACCCAGGTAGGTTCTATCCTAAAAACTAGCTGAGTGCACAAAAAATAAAGCAAAAGGAAAGCTCAATCACAATAAAGCATTAAAACTTAAATTAGAAAAATGATATTTTTATCAACTTTGTTCTCATAAACATGGAGGTTTAAGTGGGAAGAATACAACTCCCGCCCTGCCCCCCCAACTCGTCATGATATGGGAAGAAAATACTGGAACCTTCACTTACATTTGTTTTCTTTTAAAAGGAAAGCATTTCAGCTGGCATTTAACTTCTGGGTTGGCGCTGTGCCCTCAGTCAGCTCTGCCGAGGATCTGGCCTCATCGTATTGGGGATGCCCTCAGGGAAGACGGGGGCTCCCACGGTACTGAGGGGGTGGGGTGGCCCTGGCTCCATTCATTCACTGGGGGTGCACCCAAAGGCAGAGTGACGGGCCTGCCACGTCCACTTACAGATTGGGAGATGTGCCCTTAAGCTAGGAGCACCCTAAAAGAAGCCGGGGGTATGCAAGGAGCCCGCGTGACTAATGTGGAAGCCACAGAGCTGGCACTTCCGCTCCGGGTAAAGCTTCCCATCACCTGCATTACAAGGAAGAAGTAATGACAGATGTAATCAGATCTGACAGGCGCTTGGCCAACACAGGAAAGCCATCAGAAGCCTATTATCTCCCTGGGTCATGGGAGAGCTGATAAATGAAGAGCCTCCCCCTGAGTCTACTGAGCCTTGAAATATGACAGCCGTTCAGCAGATGATTTATCAATAAATGAGATGCACCTTTTGAAGATGCATGCTGGAAGAGTTCTGCAGATATATGGCCAAAAAGGTCGAAGATAATCATCTCCAAGCAATGGTGTAAAAACTGCTGGTACAGGATGCTTCTTACACGTTCAGAGCAAAATGACAACCCCTACTGTCACTCGAATACCTTTGCCTCGTGCATTATTTCATCGCACTGGTACTCATTCTTGCTTTGCATTACATAGTATGTAAATTAAGGATAGACTAACAAAACAAAATATACAAGAACACTTCACAAGTTTATACTTTTTGGAGATAAGACCAGTGAAATCATTAGAAATTGGTTTCCTAAAAGTCACAAAATGTGATTACTTTTTGAGTAACTAAGACTAGGGGAATGAGGTATTATCTTCAAGAGGTGCTTCTTTTAAAGAAATATTTAGAAATGCATTTCACACAGAGCAACAGGTTACGCAAAGAAAATATGTATTTGAGTGTGTGGGGGGTGGGGGTGGGGGAGGGCCTGTATTCTTTAATAGGCAATACTTCTAAAAGTATTTTATCACAGATCATGTTGGTCTGTTTTTGTAAACAAAGTTTTATTGAAACAGCCTCATTCCCTGTTCACATATTATCTATGGCTGCTTTTGAATGGTAACAGCAAGCGTTGAACATTTGTGACTGAGACCTCATGGGGCCTTGGAATACTCGCTAACTGGCCCTTCACGAAAGAAGTCTAGCTCCTTGTTTAAATTACCACAAACTGCAAATTATCAAACCTGGTTAAAAGAGACTTTTGTGATTTGCCAGCGTGAAAAAAATACTGCTTTAAGTCCAAACAGTGATCTAAGAAGGGCAGGTCCCATTGAGAGTCAGAAGCCTCCGTGCTCAGCCTTGGAGCTGTGGAGCAGAGGGAAGAAAGGAAGGGAGGACAGCACCCCAGAGCAGAGGGATCCATCCAGGCGGGACAGAGTCTGCAGGCCAGGAGGGAAGAGCTGACACACAAACCACAGGAAAGGAGCAGGCACGGGGTGTGGAGCCAGCCAATCAAAAGCTGAAACCTCCAGACCTTTGGAACGCTGGGAAAATATTAGACTTTGCACAAGATGTGGCCTGTAGTTCCCAGCCAGTCACGTCTGTTTAGAAAGCAAGGGGCCCCTGACCAGCGTCTGGCTTACACCTTCGAAATTAGAAAGGGGAAAGGTTTGAGTTCATCGATCGGATGGGGAAAGAAGTGGGTTAGGGTCTCTAACAAATCCCTTCCCGTTGGCCATCAGCCAATCCCCAGGGGAGTGCCAATCTCACCACATGGGTCTTTCCGACCCACACCTACTTTTACAGCTCAAGGACGTCCAGAACAGCCATCACTTTTATTTCTCCACTTTTATAAGATGTCTTAACCTTGCCCTTCTGCTTATGTAACGAACTGCCTGGTTTTCATCTGACTTGACAAGAAAGGGTGCTATCAAGAAACAGTATGAAAGGAGACTTCTTACTGAATTTCCAAAAATTAACGTTTTAGAAATGAAAACGCAAGTAGCCTAAAATGATTACGGAATTGAATTAAATATAGGATATTAGAAGGGGTCTGACCCCTTCATTTGATTGGCGGCTTCATTTTTAAGGGCGATGGGCTGTCGGCCTGGCTGACTTAAGGGCTCAGGTAGTGTCTACCAGGCCAGCGCTTACCTTACCCAGCAGACAGTATCAGCCAAACGCCCTGGCCTCAAGAACTTGAACATTAATTCTCCTTAGGTATAGACATTATTATGAAGTTTTGGCCTGCCAGGCTGGCCTCATGCACTTCATAGAAATTTAATGTAATATTTTGGTTAAAATATTTTATTTCAGAGAAGGAGGGAGAGAGAGAGAGAGAGAGAGAGAGAGAGAGAGAGAGAGAGAGAGAGAGAGAGAGAGAGAGAGAGAGAGAGATTGCCCCACTTGGGGATCGAACTGTCACTTGGGTATGTACCCTGACCAGGAATCAAACCCACCACCTTTTGGTGTTAAAAGGACAACACTCCAACCAACCGAGCCACACCTGCTGGGGCTAAAACAAGGCTTTGATTTAAAACGACAACTTTCTTTTTAAAACTACTTCTCTTCATAAATCTTTAATCTTAGAAGCACTTTATCTTGGCTTGAAGAGGGCACACTTTCATGACTGTCTAGGGCAGTGGTCGGAAAACTCCTTAGTCAACAGAGCCAAATATCAACAGGACAATGATTGAAATTTCTTCTGAGAGCCAAATTTTTTAAACTTAAACTTCTTCTAACGCCACTTCTTCAAAATAGACTCGCCCAGGCCGTGGTATTTTGTGGAAGAGCCACACTCAAGGGGCCAAAGAGCCGCATGTGGCTCTCGAGCCGCAGTGTGCAGACCACGGGTCTAGGGAGTTAATGATTTCTGTAATAAAAAAAAAAAGTCTCTTTTCCTGTATCATTGGCTCTGATGGAAATTTACAAGATAATGTGGGGGAAGGAAAGCGGAACACTTTCTGAGTCAAGAAAAGTTACTTACCTGATCCTTCCCAAACTACCCTGAAGGACCAATTGTTTTGTGTGGGGTTTTTTTAATTATACCTCTTCGAATCCCTCATGAGCCAATACTTTCGTAAAACACAATCAAGAGTCGAATAATAAAATGAAAAAAACAAAGAAGCGAATGATAAACTCAATTACTTCATTGTTACATGTAGGAGGCGTGGCATTCCTCTGTCCCATTGCTCTCAGGCTGTGAATGCTCCCTCTCATCACGGCAAGTGAACCCCAGCTCCGGGCCACACCCCGGCGGCTGGCAGGGGCCTCCTCGCTGCCTGTCCTTCCTGTCTAAGGAGCCAGCCTGGCTGGGGGAGGCAGGGGGGCTCCCCCACATTGCTCCTGGAGGGCGGTCTCACCAGGGGGCAGCCGCCCAGCCCCGCGGGCCTCGCTGGAATCCCCGCCCCAGCAGGCTGTCCTACACGAGACAGACATCAGGACACGGGGCGCTGTCACGGGCGTCACAGGGACAGAACCGGAGTGGCACTTGCGGTCCCTTTATTTCTACTTGCTATGACTTTCTCTTTCTACAGCAGGCCACTCCAACCTGTGACGGGACGCAGCGACACGCACCATGGCCCACGGGACCGAGGAGGAGACACAGGGAGCACCCGTGGGTCCTAAACACCGTGGCCTCTAATATGTGTCCCTCCACTCTCCGGGGTGCACTGCACTTAGGGGGTCATGAAGTCCTCGGGGGAGGAACGGTCGATGCCTCTGGAGTCCTTGCAGGCAGAAGCAACGTGCGATCCCAGGGTGTGAGTTTATACAGTCTCCGTGCTCGTTACAAAGCCTGACAGAGAGGGTGCTCAGTAAATTGGGTCAAATACATATCCTCCTGCAGTCACTAGCAGACTCTCCAAGTAACAGTATTCACAAGGCATGGCCCGGCTGCCCACGGGGCTGCCCACCTCCTGGAGGCACTGACTCCATTACTGACCCCACGGGCCCTCCTCCCCCGCGGCTCTCAGCAACCTCCTGCTCTGTGGCACTTCTAGAAATTGGTGCCCAACCCATTTGTTCAATTAATCGCATAATTCGTCTGAAAGTGCCCATTATTAAACGAGACTCGCTCTCTTATTATTGTAATTATTACTGAGTACAGTTATTCTAAGAACTCGCAGTATAAAGGGGGTTCACTGGAGACGGGGGCGGGGCGGGGGGGGATGTGAAAGGACTCAAAGGGAACTATTCCAGGAGCGCCAGCTTCAAACACTGGGAAGGCCAGGGACTAAGTGCCCCATCTTCAGTCTCAGGTCGCAGACACGGGCATCAGTCTCCTTCTGAAATGCAGCCCCGCGCCCCCCCTCCTGCTCCCTCGAGGCACCCAGGCAGCTCGAATGGGCACCAAGTCTGGGCACGATGCATCCGCATCCTGACTGCAGGCTATGCAATGCCTGCTTTCTTCTCGCTGCGGGCACGACCTATGTCCTCTGTGCGGTCATTGTTTTATCCCCATAAAAATAATGGAAGGAAAGCAATCATATTCTGGTCTCCCACATCATTTTTCCAATTCTCACATCTACCAGCATTTAGCCTGACAATTTTTTTTTAGAGGCAAACATGAGTTTTTACCATCTAAACTATAAAATAGAATGCTTATCTTGCTCAGCTCTGGGAAGGAAGGTTGGGGGGGGGGTGCGGGGGGCAGAGGAGGGGAGAGGGGATGAGGGACTGGGCCTCGCAGGGAGCACACACACTGCCCTGTCAGTGCCAGGTGCGCCTGGAGCACGTCGCCTTCCCCGGGCAGAGGCGCTGCCCTGAGTGGAGCCATCGCCGGTCATCCTGCGAGGTCAGAGCCCCTGTGTCCCTGCATGGCGGCCATCCCCTCTGGCCAGGCTTCGAGGCCCACAGTCACTGGGGTTCCGGCCACCCCGCCCCCACACTGGGCTTCTCTTCTGACCCCTGTACTTCCTCTGGACCAGCTGGCCCATTTGCCATGGTTTCAATGACCATCCTCTCTGCTCCTAAGCTCTAGACCTGTGCAAATAATGGCAATTGAGCCGCCATTTTCTCTTGGATTTCCAGCATTCAGATAAATTCTTTCCTGAGCATCTCCAATGGACCAGCTTGGCACACATCGGGAACATAACGCGGGTCTCTGCCCTCCTGGGCGGACTTTCCAGTGACGGGTTTGCCACACTCAGCTTGTCCAGGCAGAGCTGACTGGCCTCCCACCCCTGCTCCTCTGCCTCTGTCCTCCCGGTTACAGCGTCGCCAGTCACCCACCGGATTCTCTTCCAGCTCAGCTCACAAGGCCCCCCGTCCTGTCCTGGTCCCACGTAGCTCTGCTGTGCCCACTCCCCACTGCTCAGAGGGCACCCACGCTCTGCCACTTCCCCGGCCTCCACTGTCAGCCTCACCTCCACCTCACCCCACACTCCAGCTGCATGCACCCGAGCCCGCCTTCCACTCCCCGCTGTGCCTCTTCTCCTGCAGCATCTTCCTCCTCCACGCAGCCCTCCCTCTGCTCCCGGCCGGCAAGTCCCTGCTCCTCCGCGAAGGACTGGCTCGGCCTGGCTTCTCACCTTGGAAGGCGTCCTCTCTTCAAGCAGTCCTTTGCTTCCTCCTCCGTTCCGTTCTGCTGTCGCACTGACCCGCTTGCCTGTGTGCCTCCCCTCCGGACTGAGAGCTCACTGAAGTCACGGACCATGCAGCCCACCTTGGACGCCCCCGCCCCCATCACCCCCAGCCCTGCGCCTGGCTCGCAGCTGGCACTCAAATCAACAGCGGTTCATTGCTGGTAACCCTCTAGCATGAGAAGCAAAAGCCTTGAGCTCCCCAGTGAGAATCCCGCTTCAGCAGAGAGACTGTCTCTCTTCCTAGGACTGAAGGTGGTAGGTTACATCCAACAGCCACTCACCTCACTCCTGGAGGCCACGGCCCGGTGCAGCGGGGTCAGCCACATGTTGTCCTTGGCATTCACACGCGCTCCTGGAACCAAACAGCACCAGTTAGAGGCATGATGCAGCGGGGGGGGGGGGGGTTAGGTCGGGGGGGTGGTCTCCTGAGGTCACGTCAGATGCTGTATCTTGCGCCCCCACTTGCCCGGTACAATCACCACGCTGCATTTTGTCTGTCCTTGTACGGGTCCCAAGCTTCCTGGCAGCTGCCCAGGAGGAGACCCCCAGGACTGCAGAGGAGCGAGATCAGAACTGAGAATGTCCGAGAACTGGTCAAGACCGGGTGGGAAATCCAGTATCCCAGGGGGTAGGAGACACAGTGGTGAGAAGACAGATTCTCCAGGGCTGTGGACATGTGTGTTCTGAGGAATGAAGGACTTTTCCAGTGTGTGTGTGTGTAGGGCGGGGGGGAGGGGGGGGGTGTTCCCAGATAGAATGTATATTCCTGAATATAAAATATATGATCAGAGAAAGTATTTTCTATTGAGTGATTAAGCATTTTTATCTCCAGGGCACACAACACTCTCTTGGCAAACCGTCAATGACAAGCAGCCTTCCAACGAGTGTGCGCGAGGGGCCACTCAGCTTCCAAACACATCGGGTGAAGCTGAGTTCTTGTTTTTTTTTTTTCTTTATTGATTAAGGTGTTACATATGTGTACTTACCCTCCCATTCCCCCCAATCCCCCCCCACTCATGCCCCCACCGCCCTGGTGTCTGTGTCCATTGGTTAGGCTTATATGCATGCATACAAGTCCTTTGGTTGATCTCTCCCCCTTACCCCCACCCTCCCCTACCTTCCCTCTGAGGTTTGACGGTCTGATCGATGCTTCTCTGTCTCTGGATCTGTTTTTGTTCATCAGTTTATGTTGTTCATTGATGGGATTTTGTCTGGGCTGAGAGGATCAGCAGAAATCTCCTTTATCCAGGAATCCCCATTCTGTCTTTGAGACTAGCCAGGTATTTTGGTGGGAATAAGCCAGCCTCCATGGAGCGCTGGGGCAGACCAACAGAAAGCCTCTGTGGGCTCTGCATGGCTCCCTCCCACTGCGAGGAGACAGGCTCCCTCACTCTGTGGGGGACAGTCAGGCTCACACCAGCCAGAGCCGCTCATACCCAAGCCAGAGCCAGTTCATACCCAAGCCAGAGCCAGCTCACATTCTCTGGAGCCACCTCCATCATGGAGCAGACGCCTCAAATGAATGGCGTCAAGGACAGCAGAATTGGCCCTCCTTCCGTGACACCCTCACAATTCTCACCAGGGCAAGCCCTCCAGGTCTATAGCTGAACTGATAAAACACCCCATCGGCCCGATCTGCGTGGCTTAGTGGTTGAGCTTCAACCTATGAACCAGGAGGTCACGGTTCAATTCCCGGTCAGGGCACGTGCCTAGGTTGTGGGCTCGATCCCCAGTAAGGGGTGTACAGGAGACAGCCAATCAATGATTCTCTCTCATCATTGATCTTTCTCTCTCTCCCTCTCCTTTCCTCTCTGAAATCAATAATAAAAAAAATATATTTTTTAAAGAAAATTATTTTAAAAAAACAAAACACCCCATCTGAGCTTCCTTTTCAGGGGGCTTCAGGGCTTTGATCAGTCTTCTGATCAGAGATGGAAAGTTTTGGTAAAAGGGCTACTAAAGAGGAGGAGCAAGAGAAAATGTCGCTGTCTGCCGATGCAGTAAGATGAGACTATTTTGGCCTTCGGACAAGGAAGGAAGCGGGTGAGGAAGAAGAGTGAGGAGAGGAGGTGGGCGGGGCCTCTGGGACAGGCTGGGACAGGAGGCCAGTGGAAGCAGGGCTGGCTAATCTGTGTGAGGCCAAGGCCAGCTGAAAGCTTAAAAATAGGAGCCTTGTTTTTTTACGTGTGTTTTTTAAAAAGGCACCAGGAGATGATGAGCTAGAAATTTAGTTTAAGATACCAGCTAAAAGGAAATAAGAAATCATAGAACTTACACAATCTTTCTCTCTTTAACTGAAGGATAAATACCATCAACAATATTAATTATAGAAAAGAAGAACATAATAATCCCTAAAACCAAGAGACAGACACTTCTCCTCTCACCCCCACCCTCCTACCCCCCCATCTAATTTCATTGGTTTGAGATGGGGCCAGGCACATGTATACTTTAAAATGTTTTCCAATTATATTTTTATTGATTTCAGAGAGGAAAGGGGGGAGAGGGAGAGAGAGAGAGAGAGATCAATGATGAGAGAGAATCACTGATGGGCTGCCTCTTGCACGCCCACATTGGGGACCAAGCCTGCAACCGTGGCATGTGCCCTGACCAGGAATCTAACTGTGACCTCCTGGTTCAAAGGTCGATGCTCAACCACTGAGCCACACCAGCAGGGTCTGGGGAGCTTTGAAGGTATAGTTTTGGTCCAGCCGGCGTGGCTCAGTGGTGTTTCTAGCTCTCTCTCCCACTTTAAATATCAGGGGGACCACTTTGTAAAGTATATCATTCCTGAGCCACTATGCTGTACAGCTGAAACTAATACAGAATAATATCTACCTAATAAAAGAGTAACATGCTAATTGACCATACCTTCGCAATGCCCACCAGCGAATCAGGAGTGAGTATGCAAATTAACCCAACAAAGCTGGCAGTTTAATTTGCATACGCAGGTGCTGAGAGGCCGGGGGTGGGGCAGGATGCTTGCGTCATCGCCATGGTGACGACGCAGGTGTTCTGCACCACCCCAGCCGCTCCAGGCCTCTGGGCAGCATGGGAAGGCGGAAAGGTGGCTCCAGGCTGGAGCAGAAAGGCTGCTCCGGCCAGAGAGAAGGCAGTGCCAGCAGCCAGGGGAAGGAAGGCCCATTCTTGCACGAATCTTCGTGCATCAGGCCTCTAGCTGAATATAAATTGTAATTGAAAAAATTGAGTTGACTGTTTTGAATGACAAAATTCACTAGTTGCAAAATAAAATCATTCAGGAAGTTGAAAAAAACTGTACTAGGGAGAGGCAAAGGACAGCCACATTAGCATACCACGTCACACCCATCAAGATGGTGAAAATCACAGTCTGATAATGCTACGAGTTAGCAAGAGTGAGGAGCAGCGGGAAGGCTTGCGTACAGAGGGTGGGAGTGCGACTGGTGTAGCCCCTTTGGGGAGCAATTTGGTTCCACCTGGTAACACTGAACAAATGAAGTTGCAGAATAATGCCTACAGCATAATACCAGTCACATACAGTTTTTAAATTTACAAAAGTAATTGTGTATGTTGTTTACAGGTGCACAGGCAGGAAGTAAAAGTAGCTACTGTGGCTAAAGAAACCAGCACTCTCTCGAGTAGGTGCTCTGGGGAGGAGGGTCGGGAGAAGAATGAGTGAGCACAGCCAATGGGCTGCAACTGTGTCTTCAATGTTTTCTTTCCTTTAAGAAAGGATACGATGCAAATATGGCCACTTTGACTTCATAAACCTTGGTGTACGTGGGTATTAATTATATTGTTTTCCACATTTTTCAGTATATTAGAAATATACTATGTTTTTAAGAGAGCTAACACATGTGAAGTTTAATGTTTCTTAATCAAATGGGGGACAGGTGTTAACTTGCTTTTTTTACACTATTTTATTCTTGGTCAGTGGCCCTTGATTAAAAAATGACACATCCGCCCTAGCTGGTTTGGCTCAGTAGATAGAGCATCGACCTGTGGACTGCAGGGTCCTGGGTTTGATTCCTGGTCAAGGGCACATGACAGGGTTGAGGGCTTGGATCCCCAGTGGGAGGCATGCAGGAGGAAGCCGATCAATGACTCTCTCATTGATGTTTCTCTCTCTCTCTCCCTCCCTCCCTCTTCCTCTCTGAAATCAATGAAAAAATATATATATTTTTATTTTTTTATTAAGGTATTATATGTGTACATATCTTACCACTGTCCCCCCCACCCCACTCCCATACATCCCCTCACCGCCCCCCCCACCCCCGCCCCAGAGTTTTGTGTCCATTGGTTATGCTTATATGCCTGCATACAAGTCCTTCGGTTGATCTAATAAAAATACATTTTTTAAAAAGAGGAAGAAGTATATGTTTAAAAAAAAAATGACTCGTCCACTCTTTCCATAGAAAGTGGTCCCGCCACCCAGTGTCCTCCAGGATTTTCCTAAGGCTCAGGCCAGGGGAATAAGGATAATAAATAGCAAGAGGCTGTTGGTAGAACAGTCCGACTGGAAAGGAATTTTCCAGTTGAGGATGTGTTCCCTGCGGGCGGCGTCTTAACGTTTCTCTTGTGCTCTCCTCCCTGCACAGCCGCTGCTGGACCCAAAGGCAGGCGCCAGCTGCGGGGAAGCCCGGCCAGGAAGGCGATGGGGAAGCCACGCCACACGGAAGGGGCGCTCCGTCTCAGGGAATCTTTCGTTGACTCTCCAAATGCCATTCTGGTCTCGCCACTCTGTGACCCTAAGCAGCTCATCCGCCGTAGCTCCGTCACCAGCCAGCCGACCAGGACACTCACGAGGGAGGGCAGGCTGCACGCATGTAGCACATGCCCAGCCCTGCGTCCACCTGCTTTGGCCACCACAGTCAGAATTTTACCTTCAACCTCCTTCTCTTCCTTCTCCCTTTCCCCTCCTTCTCCTCCCCCTCCCTCCCTCCCTCCCTCCCCACCCTCGTGACATGCAACCTGCTTCTGTCCTTGTGTGCGGCATTAGAAGGCTCTATATCATGTTTCTAAAGGAGATAACTTCTGAGTTATAACCATTGAAAATATTGCAAATCTCTTAGAGGGAAAATGGTATCTCGTTGTGGTGCCTTCCTGTTTAACAGTGAGGTTGGGTATCTGCTAATATGCTTGTCTCCTGCCCACTCACCATTCATTCTCCGAGAACACATGAAAACATCTTCAGATGTTTTGCCTGTTCCCCTTATTCTTCTATTATTGTCTGTTCTTATCATTTATAGGCATTTACATTGTGTTGTTATGAGAATTATTATTTATATTTTCTGAAAACTTTCCGTTGCATGTAGATCCAAGAGTGGCTTTTAATATTACAATTCTCTCAAAGAGAAAAATGACCCCGAGCTGGCTGAGCTCATAAAGCAATCCCCCCTCCCCCCACTTGTGTAACACACCCCGGCATTGCTTCCCTGCGCTCCAGGGACTGAGAGCTCATCACAGAGCTGGGACGGGGCTGCTCCCAGTCACTGCTGAGTCCCCTGTCCCTCCACTCGTCCTCCAGGAAAACTCCCCTCCCAGCAACCGAGTTATTATGACAAAGGCTGAGCTATCTGAACGGGGACCGGCAGTATTTCATCAGTGTCCTCCCTGCCTCCAGCTTCCTCGGCCTCTTTCCGGAACACCTCAGCCTTGTTTACAGGTCAGCGGGAGCCGGGAGATGGCTGAGTATTTATAGCTGGTTTTTCTCAAGGAAGCTCCCCGTTACGTACCTGCCCGCCAGGCGCCACGGGGCACCGAGGGCACAGGGTCTGCATGCCACGGGGCACCGAAGGACACGGGGTCTGCATGCCGAATGACTTAAAGGCAGACGCAGTGTACCCAACGACATCTGAAAGCTTACGTTATTATTCTTTAAAGGGTAGGCACTCCTGGTTCTTCAGAAACGAAGACCCCACTCACAGCTGTCAGGCCTGAACCCTGATTGCGAGTTAAGTGTGTGTTTCATCTCACCCCTATTACCACCTGCTTTTATGTTCACAGAGAGCAGGAGTAACGGGCGCTCTGAGCGTCTCTTCCAGAGGCGACATGTCTGTTCTCTTAGCCCTGTCATCTAGGAAAAAGTAGGACGAAGGCAAAAGGTAGATGAGGGACTGAAAGCGCTTAGAGGTCAAAGAGGATAACGGATTCTTAAGGCTGATGCATCCCAAGTTTGGCGTTTACTTATAGAAACAAAAAAAGTATAAACCAAAAATCATATGAAGTATGATTAGAATATAATGAAATCGGCTTGCTATGGGTATTTTTCACGCAGAGACCAAACCTTATTACAGCCCAGGAGCAGCGTCGTTCAAAGCAATGACCTTGGAAGTGCGTGTGATAATCCCATGATGTGGCAACTGCTCAGAGCATCTTCAACGCTCCCCTTGGACTCGCCTCACACCACCGAGGGGGGCAAAACCAGCACTGTCTGGTTTAATCACCTTCACCTCTTGGGGGTGAAAAAAAAAACACACACACAAAACCGAATCCAACCTTAAGGGATGAGTATTTGTTATGCATAAGAGCATCAAAACAATGACCTGCCGTGGCTCGGAGACAATTTGCGTTGGGAGCAGAAATCACATTTTGAAAAATCACAGGAAATCCCTTTACTGGAACACCCCTTGTTGGGTGGCCTACATGCCAACGAACTTACTATTCTGAATTCATACTTACACCTCACACAGCCCATGCTGGAGGGTGAGGGTTCAGTGTTCTTCCTCCAGCCCAGGGCTCTCACCCGTGTGCACCCCAGTTTCTCTACCGCTGCTGCCACTGGGGTCGTGTTCCCAGGCGCTCTGCTTTCTGCACCGCAACCTTGTCCCTTAACTCTCATCCACTCCCTGGTTCACGCTGGTCTCAGGCATGCAGCTCTGGGCAACAGCAAGCTCTTGACCTCTCTCTGACTTGAGCCTGACCAGGCCAGTTCCCAAAGAGAAGCGAGAGTCAGGTGGGGAAGTAAAGCCAGAATCCTGTAACCTCTGGCGGTTACAGGAAGGGGGGTTTTGCAAGGCCTATTCCTCTGTCCGTTCAGGGGCCCCAGGGCTCCATCCGCCTGGCTAATAGGAGACAACGTGGGAAGGGATTAATGGGGTTGGGTTACAGTACACTCTGCACGTGAATACAACAATAGAGAACACAGCTGTAATGGGCTATGCTGGCAAAGCCGAATCATTTGTCCAACATGGGAATCATTAACACCTCACTCGTTATGAAGTTGGAGAAGCGTTTGGGTGGATTCCCTAGAGGGTCAGCTGCCAGATGAAAGCTCAGAGACGAAACTGTCCTGCTCTTACAGTGACAATTCTTTAGGAAAATAATATACAACTGGATACAGGACTTCTAAGAGCAAACCAAAGCCATGTGAATTCCAAGCGTTTACCTAAAGCTTCTACAATTGAGTGAAATTTCTAAAGAACTTTCCCCATGCTCTCTCAGACCCTAAATCTTTCTACTTTGATGGGGGTGAGGAAATTCCGTGGCATGTGCCACCCAAAATTATACTAGAGGTTAGCAGCTCAGAATTCCAAGACAAAGAGGTGCACAGATCAAGATATATTCTCCAGGCTCCACTGAATGGGCCACATTTTAGAGCAGCTGGCCCTAACTGATTTGGCTCAATGGATAGAGCGTCAGCCTAAGGCAGTGATGGGTGACCTTTTGAGCTTGGTGTGTCAAACTTTGCCAAAAAACTGAGCATACCTCGGGTAGTGTGTCACTTTAAGGAAAAAACATTATTTCGCAAATGTTTCATCCTCAGGAGCAGCAACGGTTTCATCCTCGGCATGCGGCCGCCTCAGCGGCCGCGTGTCATCCGAAATGGCTATGCGTGTCAGTGCTGACATGCGTGTCATAGGTTCGCCATCACTGGCCTAAGGACTAAAGAGTCCCGGGTTTGATTCCGGTCAAGGGCTCATGCCTGGGTTGCGGGCTCGATCCCCAGTGTGGGGCATGCAGGAGGCAACTGATCAATAATTCTCTCTCATCACTGATGTTTCTATATCTCTATCCCTCACCCTTCCTCTGAAATCAATGAAAATATATATTTTTTAAAAAGAGCAGGTGGTGGACTCCATGCCACGTGAAGGCGGTGAGGCACCTAAGGAAAACAGAGGGTCAACTTCGGGCTGCAGAATTAAAACCTTCCCTTCCAGGTATGAAAAACAGACAGAAACCAAGGCTGGGGTCTGAGACAAAGTTGTGAATTTGCACATTCATGAACCTAACGTTTTTCTGAGACTCCAAGGTGTCTCTCCACACAACGTTTGGATGGTGAGTACAGCCAGTTGGGACCATTAAGTTTACTTTACACCCCACTGGTTTCCGCCTACAGTTTTCCATGGACCAAGTCTCTATCGCTGGGGCAGCCGGCCAGGTGCGTGCTGGCTCTGAGCCCTGGTCCGTGCCAACACCGAACAACGCGTGTTTGTTTGGCCTACGGCCCTGGAACATCTTAGAACCGTCAGAGGAGGCCTGCTCTCAAGAACACAAGGACGCCACACAGACTCCCGCCAAGCTCCAGGCAACGGTCAGGAGCGCAGGCTGCACAGCGAAGGCACAGAGCATTTGTGTCCGGGAAAGCCCACCTGGAAGGGGACACAACACGAGGAGGGCAGTGACACCTTCCTTGTGTGTCCAGCACAATTGTTGTTCGTTTGTTAATCCTCACCCAAGGATATTTTTCCAATGATTTTTAAGAGAGAGTAGAAGGAAGGCTGAAGGAAGGAGAGAGAGCGAAACATTGATGTGACAGAGACACATCCACTGGTTGCCTCCCACATGTGCCTCGACCAGGGCTGGAGATGAAGCCGGCAACCAAGGTACGTGCCCTTGACCGGAATCGAACCTGCGACCCTTCAGTCCACAGGCCGACGCTCTAACCGCTGAGCCAAACCGGCCAGGGCTCCCAGCACAATTCTTGTTTCCTTCCCACAGTGCCCTCCACATCTGCTTAAACACCTGCATCAGCTCCCGCCCGTGCGTAGCTCGCTTTGGGTTCTACAGTTCCCTTTGCTACTGCAAACAAAGGCCGAGCCTCAGTGCAGGCCTTTGCACAGTCTGTGGGCAGAGGCACTTCCTCCAGGTTTTAATCTCCCCAACAGAAGGCAGGAGGAAAGGCAGCAGGTCTGCACGTGATCCACACCAGGACGCGTGCACGTGCTCAGACTCATTCCCGGGCCTTCTCTGGCAAACGCTCACGGCGGAGAGCACATACTGATTTCAGAAACCTGCTCGGTGGGATGTACCAAGCACACAGGTTTCCAAAAATGAAAGCATTGGTGTTTTTAAACTCAGATAAAATACTTAAAATCCACAGAAAAATAAAGAGAATATCGCAAAGACCAGTGCACATGCAAATCAGATTGAACACATTTGCCGTATTTGCTTCCAATTTTTAGAAAATAGAATACTTTACAGAGTTGTAGTCTCTTTTGCGCCCTTCCCTAAAAACACCCCTCACTCAGCCTGCCTCCTCAGAAGTAAGTAACCATTGTCCAGAAATTAATGTTTCCTTTCCTTGCATGTTTTTATATTTTTACTAGAGGCCTGATGCACGAAGATTCGTACAAGAATAGGCCTTCCTTCCCCTGGCTGCCAGCATCAGTTTCCCTCCGGCACCCAGGATCTGGGCTGCTTCTCTCCTGCCACTGCCAGGCATCCGGGACCCGGACTGCTTTGCTCCAGCCGCCACTGCCACCCACCGGGGGCGGACTCCGAGCCACACCGTGGCCGCTTGGAGCACCCCCTCACCCCTGGTGTGTGTCCGCTGGGGCTGGGGGCGGCACGCAGTACCCTCCCGCCCATCTGTGTGCACAGCTCCTCCTGAGTGGTCGTGATACAGCCTCCTCCTGAGCCGGTCGTGATGCCCAGCTAATTTGCATATTACCGCTTTATATATATATATAGATTACACGGCCATAGTCATAGGTCCATAAACAGAACAAAGCATTGTTTTGCAGTGCAATTCAGATCTATGTACACACACACACACACATTTGTGTCTGTTCATATAGACGCTAAGGAACCAGTTGGCTTGTTTGTTCTTTTATAAAGACATCCAAATACGCTGGATTCCCCTACCATGCTGGGCTTGATAGATAGTCAGGAATCCGATTTTCACACCACACATATGTTTTGCTGGAGACGTCATTTTTCCATAAGAACAACTTCTTGTGCCCTAGCCGATTTGGCTCAGTGGATAGAGTGTTGGCCTATGGACTGAAGGGTTCTGGTTTCAATTCTGGTCAAGGGCACATGCCCAGGTTTCAGGCTCGATCCCCATGAGGGGGGCGTGCAGGAGGCAGCCAATCAATGATTCTCTCTCATCACTGATGCTTCTATCTCTCTCTCCTTCTCCCTGCCTCTCTGAAATCAATAAAAATACATATTTTTTAAAAAGAACAACTTCTTGCACTTTTTACACACTTACCAACAAAATCGCTAATCGAATACACTTCCATGAGCCCCATAAAGAAACTGTGTTTGCGTTCCTTAGCGTGGTCACTGTAATAAGCGGGTCGCTGACAGTTATCTGCAGTGACTGCACACACAGCTGGCATTTACCTGAAAGAATCAGGAGCTCGATGATCTCGGCATCTCCCAGGAATGCGGCCACGTGCAGTGGAGTGCGCTTCTCCGAGTCCTGAAACCAGGGCAACAGTAAGCAAGTCAGTGCGGCTGCAGAGGCCGTTGGGAGACACAGCAGGACAACGCACTCTCTGAGGCTCACGCTTGGGAGGGAGCGAAGGCCAAGCACCTACTCAGGCGAGTTCCGCTTACACATTTCCCTCAGCACCTCCCCCAGTCGCATGCACGCGAGATCCCATTTTCTGAGTCTGTGTCCTGTTGGCCTCGCTCTCCTGCTAGGGCAGGTCAGCTCCGGTTAAGGATGGCCCATCATGCACTAGATGATGGAACTGCATTTATTTTTAAGCCTTCAGTAATGGCTACAAAACACAAATCTGAACCATTCTACCTACCTGAACTGCACAGCTCAAAGCTTTCAATGATTTGTTTTCTTTCTGGAATTTTTCACAAGGACATTGAACATAAGAACGGTCATTTTCTCCTTTCTATCTCCATTAACTGTGGCCTACACACTTCCCATTCATGTAATACGTATTGAATGCCTACTATGTGCCAGGAACCAATGTGTGGGGACAGAAGGGGGACTGTGAAAGGCCCAGTCCCTGCCTTCATGGAACTTACCTTTAAGTGGGAGGCCAACAATAGTCATGAACACAGTGAGATCATTTCAGATGGTGATAACAAAATTACAACAGGGTGGTGGGACCAAGTAACTGGGCAGATGGGAATAAAATTCCTTGGAGTGCTCAGGTAAGGCCTTTCTGAGGATGCTGGCAGTGAGGGCTAAGTAGACCCTGTTAATTCTGTTTTATAGATGAGAAACTGTGGCTCAAATGAATGACGAAATTTCCTCAAGACCCCATAAGTGCATAGCAGAGCCAAGCTGAGCTCTTCCCCACTCTGCGTCCTTGGCAAGGCCTTTAACATACTGTGCTCAGAGGCAGTACAATAACATGCAGGGGGGAAATTGCTTCCCCATCTGTACATCGGAGATAGTAATGCCTACCTTAGGGAACTGATAAGAGAATTCCAGGTAACGCAAATCAACAAAACTCAGGCAGCACGAGGCTTGGCCATGCACAGCCAGTGCGCCGTCAGAGCCATCGGTGCCATCAGCACAGACACTCCTGTGACACCTTCCCGCCAGGCCTGAGAACTCTCAGGACCAAGACCAGGTCTCACGCCCACTTATCCCTAGAGCAGCAGCAAACTAGGTGTTCAGCAGAAACTGGCCAAACCGACTGGTCTGCGTGCATGGTCTCCCCGCAAACATCCAGCCACCGCGCCATAACAGTGGTAGCCAAAGTCTCAGTGATGGCGAACCTATGACACGCGTGTCAGCACTGACACGCGTAGCCATTTCTGATGACACGCGGCCGCATGCCGAGGATGAAACATTTGCTGCCCCTGAGGATGAAACATTTGCGACTAGAGTCTTGGAGTTAGTTTTTTCCTCAAAGTGACACACTACCCGAGTTATGCTCAGTTTTTTGGCGAAGTCTGACACACCAAGCTCTAAAGGTTGCCCATCACTGGTCTAGATACTGCCTTTGAGGTTTCGCCTAAAACTAGCCTGTGTTTTCATGGATTCATGATTAATCTCAATCATCCTTCCTGTGATGACCTGATGATACAAGCCACCTCACAACCCTGCATTAGGCCAAGGAGACTATTCCATTTTCTGACAGCTCAGCCCCCTGCTTTTCCAGACTTGTGCTTTTAGGCACTTCCTGACTCACTAACCCCTAAAACAGGTGGCAGGCAGGGGACACAGCAAGAGCTGATCTCCAAGCAGTCTGTTTGTTAGGAGGTCTGGTAAATAGGCTTTATGAAGGGATGGACTAACTTTTAAGTAGGTAAAAAGAGGAGTCTGGCCAGGCCAGTGTGGCTCAGTGGGTTAGAGCGTCATCCTGTGCCCCGGAAGGTTCGATTCCCAGTCCGATTCCCAGGTTCAATTCCCAGTCAGGACATGTACCTGGGTTGCAGGTTCGATCCCCAGCACCGGCCGGGACACATGCAGGAGGCAACCAATTGGTGTTTCTCTCTGTCTCTCTCTTCTTCCTCCCTTCCTCCCTAAAATCAAGGGGAGGGGGGGGGGAATATCCTCAGTGAGGATAAAAGAAAAAGAGGAGTGTGCATTAGCTGGGAATGTATGTTGTTGGCGTATGCTGCAAGTAATTACTACAGATAAGTGGAAATCGGGCAGTCACGCAACTGTTCTATATGAAACAATGGTACGCCTTGGAAAATTCATTCAGTCAGATACACAACTATGGCTTGCCCTCTGATCACTAGATCACCCTTTCAGTGAAAATAAAGCTTCAATATTTGAAAACACATTTGCCCATTTGAGAATCCAGTGTACTAACTGGTGTGATGGATTACACAAGTCACCGAGACCAAACTTCCACAAATGTTTTCTATTTCTGTTTCTGCTGGTGAGATCACTACAAGCATTTCCCATGTCAGCCTCGTATTCCCTTTCAATCCCCACTATCGCTACCAGAACATTTCTGTTGGGTCCTGGGATAACAGTTATATAATTACACGTTCTCCTGTGAATTGAACTGGTTGCAGGGTTTGGTTCCACAAACTAGACCTTACCTAAGTGATTTCAACAAGGGCTAACCCAACCCAAATATGACTTCTTTTGACCTGAAGCAGAGTCAGTGCTCTGTTGAGAATGTGACCTCCAATAAAGTCAAGGACATCCTCATATCTAAACCTGCTGGCCTGTTATTATATGCCTGGCCTTGCCGATTTTGTGGCCCCCTTTTATGACACTTTTATGACATGGCTTGTTGAAACCAAAGTTTCTATAGTATAAAATGGGTGTGTTCTGTGAGATCATATTGTAAAAAATTTTTATTGTTCAATTCCAGTGTCCCTATTGCTATGCATTTAAGTTTCCTGCAGCTTCTAGTACATCTACTCATTTCTATTACTTTTTAAAAATATATTTATATTGATTTCATAGAGGAAGGAAGAGGGAAAGAGAGATAGAAACATCAATGATGAGAGACAATCATTGATAGCTGCCTCCTGCATGTCCCTTACTGGGGATCGAGCCCACAACCGGGGCATGTGTCCCGACTGGAAATCAAACCATGACCTCCTGGTTCATAGGTTGGCACTCAACCACTGAGCCACACCGGTCAGGCTAT
This sequence comes from Eptesicus fuscus, assembly GCF_027574615.1. Taxonomy (NCBI): domain Eukaryota; kingdom Metazoa; phylum Chordata; class Mammalia; order Chiroptera; family Vespertilionidae; genus Eptesicus; species Eptesicus fuscus. The sequence continues at coordinate 87,599,307 of NC_072483.1, read as the reverse complement.
GCATTTCCATTACTGACCAAGGGTTGCTGATACCTGCTCTCTCGCAGGTGCCTGAGTGATGCACGGGATCATGGGTCAAGGGCAGACTCAGAGCCACAGTCATCACCATTCTCTACCGGGTGAGACTGTCCAGCAGTGTGCAGTTCATCCTCTGCCTCAGTTGAAGGCCACTCTGCTTTGTCCTAAGCCAGACAAATGGAGTAGGAAGTGCAATGGCAGGAGAAGGGGGAAGGCTCCGGGGAAAGAGGATACTAATAATAACACTGGTGAAAATCGGTTCTAGGCCAGTGATACCCTAGGGCTGTGGTCGGCAAACTGCAGCTCGCGAGCCACATGCGGCTCTTCGGCCCCTTGAGTGTGGCTCTTCCACAAAATACCACGGCCTGGGCGAGTCTATTTTGAAGAAGAGGCGTTAGAAGTTTAAGTTTAAAAAATCTGGCTCTCAAAAGAAATTCCAATCGTTGGACTGTTGATATTTGGCTCTGTTGACTCATGAGTTTGCCAACCACTGCCCTAGGGCGTCTAGGAGAAGAAACAAAACCTACCTGCTAATCACGGAGAGCTTTTAATTTTTTTTTTTTCCCAAAATGCCTTTTTATCTATTCTTCTACTTGACTCGCATAACATCCCTATCAGGGGAGACACCTGTTTCAGAACTTTGTTGTTAAGTCTTATTATCACCATTTGAAGAGGGAATCTGAGCCCTTGAGCTGGGTTGTATGACTTGCCCAGCACAGCGAACATGTTAAAGAATTGGGTGTCCTGGCTTCCCATCTGTGTCTGAAGACTGACCTAATGGCAGTTTCTGGATCAAAGTTAGAAGCCAGGACCAGCCACGACGCTCGCAGCCTCAGCAGAGTGGCCGAGCCACGTGCTCCCTGCACCGGCTTTCCCCTCCTCTGCTGCCAAATGCGCCCTCTGTGATCACCACACTGGTGAATGGTTGTGTGGCTCCTCACACCGCCCATGGACCCAAGAGGAGAAAAGACTTCCAGAGCAGGCACGGTAAGGCCAGCACCCACTGCCGATGGCGCACTGGAGTCGTTTTTAACAGACTGTTCAAGTGCCACCAAAAGACAGATCTTTTTCCGTGACCCTGTACCTCCAATTCCAACAGAGCTTTACAAACAGACCCAGGAAAAGACCCAGGTTTCTCCAGAAGGAAGGAAGGTAAACCCTCCCTCTGTGAATAGCCAGAGACACGCACAGCCCGCTGGCGTCTGAGCTACACGTGCTGAGTGTCAGAGAGAGACCAGGCAGAGGAAGTGTCTGCCGTCTGTTTACCAAGGAAGCAGATGAAAGAAAACAGGGGACTTGAAGTATATACAAGTGCAGTGAGCTTGACATGGGCAGGCAGTTTATTCTGGCAGCTACGAACCCTGTGCAGGCCGAGGGGGCACCAAGCCTTTGTTTTAAAGATGAAGAATTGTTTATTACATGCTTTGGAGACTCTCAGAAGTGCACGATCTAATCTTCACTGTAAGTATCTGTCGTGCGCTAACACAAACATCCCTCCCTCCACGTAAATATCTTATGTACCAAGACAGACAGACGGCGCAACAGTGAGAAATCAGGCCCGCAAGGCCTCCCTGTCATGAAATGCGGCCGTGCCCATCGGCAATGCAAGCGCCCACCGGTATGGAAGGAGCAGGGAGGTGACTGACAGCGGGGGCCCGACGGGGTCAGTGTGCTAACCAACAGGTCACCCGGGGCACGGCGATGTCTGAAGACCCTGAACCCAAAACAGGTTCCTTGGAGAGACTTCAAGTAAGTGAGGAAAAGAGCCGAAGACACGGCATAGACTGAAGTCAAGCAAGAGGCAAATAAGAAAGACGCTTGGTCTTAAGGTGGGGAATTCAAAGAAGTTTGTAAAGAAGAAAGCAAAGGAGAGAAGCCTCCTGTTTCTTTTTAAAATCTTCGTGTTTACTTCCACGTTTGGACATCTCACAGATACAGACGAGCACAGAAAATGACAGACCTTTATGTTCCGGCCGGGGAAAATCAAACACGTTAACATTTTTCTATGTCCACTCCAGACGCTGTTTTAAAAGATAGCTTTAGGGGTACAGCACCATGAGAACTGTGACTGACTTGTTCTGAAAATAACTTGAAGACTGTGTGTGTGTGTGTGTGTGTGTGTGTGTGAGAGTGAGAGAGAGAGAGAGAGAGAGAGAGAGAGTGGCGGGGGGCGGGTGTAGGTTAAGCTGTTTTCGTTCTTCACCATTACAAATGGTGTTGCAATGTACATCTTTCTCCATGTCTCCCTGTGCATATGTATGAGAATTTCTCTAGAGCAGATACCAAGAAAAGGAAGTAGCTCAATCTTAGGGCATATTCATAGTCAACTGTACTAGGTATTGTCAAGTAGCTCTCAAAAATAATTTTAACAATTTACACTCCCACCAGCCACCTAGTAGGTCCTTTTCCCCACATCCTTGCTAATATTTGATGTTATCAACCTTATGCCAATATGATGTGCCTGACATGGTATTTCACTAAGTATAAGTGAGATTAAGATCCTTTTCATATGCTTATTAAAGTTCAACTGCAGCCTGGCTGGCATGGCTCAGTGGTTGAGTGTTGACCTATGAACCAGGAGGTCATGGTTAGATTCCTGGTCAGGGCACATGCCTGGGTTGTGGGCTCGATCCCCAGTGGGGGTTGTGCAGGAGGCAGCCAATCAATGATTCTCTCTCATCATTGATGTTCCTATCTCTCCCTCTCCCTTCCTCTCTGGGGGAAAAAAAAAAAATAAATAATATATAATAAATAATATATATATATATATAATTAATCTCAGAAGAGGAAGCTGGAATTATAAAATATTTGAACTGGAAGGGTATTAGAGACATCCAGAGAGTTTAACTAATTGGTTCAAAGTCACACAGTGTTAAAGGCAGTGGTGGAACTGCTCATTCATACAAATGACAAAATATTTACTGGGGCTACTATGTGCCAGACACCGTGCTACATTCGAGGACACCGTGGCATCAAGAGACGGGTCTGGGCCTTCACGGAGCCTCAACGAATCCTGCTCTCCTGCCCGCAGTGGGCTGTGCACTGCAGTAGACTGACATTAGGTAAATCACACCAGCCAGCAAAGAGCAGACACACACATGGTGTTAGAAAATGCCAAACAGACAAAGAAAGAGCGTGGCATGAAAGGGACAGCTACTCTGAGCACAACAATACTCTTAGTTACCGGGTCTGTTTCTCGCTCTCTCTTTTATGGGGATGGGGGGGGGGGGCGGGGGGAAGGGCCGCTGAGGGGAATTAAAAGCAAAAGCTTATAATAACAATTTCTGTGCTCCACCGAAGATCATCTTAGCTGAAAGGATTAGTATCTCTTTACCAAGTTCTTTTTCAGCCTCTGGGTAGATATTTTAGAAACAGAATTTATATGCAATACAGGTAATGAAAATCGCCAATGCAGTTATTGGGACCTAAGATATCAGATCAGCTCAACGCATCAACATGTTAACAATGATTATCCTCTGGGTAATTCTATGGGTGTTCTTCACTCTCTTCTTTCTTTGCCTGTATTTCAAGTCTTGTAGATAATGCAGTTTAGAAACAAGAAAACAAAATTCCTTTGTATATAAGAAAACCATTTCCTATTTTTTAAAAAACACTGATCTCTAATAAGAGCTAGTTTTAAATATTACATATAAATAGTAAAGCACTGGACATTGTTTCCTGTTCAAAGCCTTAATTATCTCACAGTAGGTTTTAAATAATTGATATGTGAATAAAAATTAAAAATTGATATGCGAATGTGTTTCCTTGCAAAGGACAGAACATTTTGTTTGTGACTGCACGTGGGAAAACTACCTTGTGTAATGCTCCACAGAGCTGCCGAAGCTCTGCCCTACATAATGCATCATCCAGTCTTTTTTTTTTTTATTATTACCAGTGATGTCAGAGGAAGGAAGAGGGAGAGAGATAGAAACATCAATGATGAGAGAGAATCACTGATTGGCTGCCTCCTGCATGGCCCCCACTGGGGATCGAGCCTGCAACCTGGGCATGTGCCCTGACCGGAATCAAACCTGGGACCCTTTAGTCTGCAGGTTGACGCTCTATCCACTAAGCCACACCAGCTAGGGCGCATCATCCAGTCTTAAGAAAACCCAGGGAGAAGGACCACAGAGGTTTTGTTAACCCAGTTGTACGGGAAAGGAATCAAGGCTGACTCCGAGAGCTAATGACTGGCCCAAAGTCACGCACCATCACTGGGTGCCTCTGGGTTTCCTGGTTCCACGTTCTCTGTGTCCTCGCAAAGCAGTGTGTGGGCCTTCCTTATCCAGGACGAATTCCTCTCCAAGTAAGAACCTGCGTCCACCTTCCTCACAGCACTTGGAAGGCCTTGGGTCCTACTCATCTTTCCTGTCAAGTGACCTGCAGGGCAGGGACACACACACACACACACACACACACACACACACACACACACTTGCATTAGAAGCATCCTCCGATGGTCAAGAGAACGTAGACTCTGGAGTCAGAATGGCCTGACTTTGAATCCCTCCTCTGTTACTGTGTGACTTTGGGCAAATAACTCAGCCTCCCTGACACTCATTTTCCTTTTCTGTAAAATAAAACAAGATCAAACTAGACATCCAATAAATATCAGTCATCCTACTATTATGATTATAACTATGGACAGCTTTGTGGCTTATCCTCATTGTTTTCAGTTCCTCTTGGTGATTTGCAAAATAAGAAGACTCAGAACAGTTTCTGGAGAAACTTTCCTGGTAAGAAATGGTATTGGCCAGGACAAGGCTGAAGTGCCGCCTCACAGCTGGCCAGTAGCGGTGCTTTGCCTGCCTCCTCTCCTGCAAGAATCAGTCAACCATGGGCATGGCCATGGCTTCTGCTACCTCAACCCACAGGCAGCCAAAGCCTCTCCCAGATCCGAGTTGGGCCTGGCACGCGTCGTCCTCCGCGGTGGGTCTCCGCTGGCCATCTGCCCTTGCTTTCCCTGCCTCTCCCTAGCCAGGCTGTGGGCTCAGAGTAGAAATAACCCGACTGATCTCGGTATCTACCTAGCACCACGCCTGGCGTACAGTAGGTGCTCAACATACGTGTCTTGGAGGAATCAAAAGGAGCAATGTCTTGATTTAATCTTCGATTCTATCAAAACCTGCACCCCAATAGAAAATGGCCTGTGTGAGGGCGGCCTGCAGGTTTCTGTGGAGAGACGGAGAACGGGTTGTGCGAGAGGTTACGAATGCCCAAGTGTCTCTCATCGTTGATGTTTCTCTCTCTCTCCATCTCCCTTCCTCTCTCTGAAATCAATAAAAACATACCTTTTTTTTTTAACCATTTGCACTTCATAAGCGTCTATAGATGCAAGCGGCGGACCTTTTTTAATTAAATTCAAAATATCCTGGCAATTAACTGAAAAACAGTACTGAAGGGCCCACATCCCCATCAGCCATGTCACTTGGCTAGGACCAAGAGTTCCTGGGGAGATTTTAATTCAGAGGGTAAGAAAGGACTTGATTTCCAACCTGGCTGCGTGAGGACTTGCAGCACACCTCAGGTCACTGGAGGGCTGGCCCCAGAAGCCACCAGCTGAGTCTGGGCAGCAGGACCCCTCTCTGCAGCACAAGGTCAAGGGCGTGAGGAGGAGAGGGTGGGAGAGGGAGGAGGGGAGCGCAGCTGCTGTGCTCCTGGAGTTCCCAGGAGGCCTGGCCCAGGACGCCTTTCCCTCGCTCTCCAGGCCACAGGGTGGGGCCAGGCAGCTCAGGCACTCCCCCAGCTGAAGAGCAGCTCTCAGGAGAGCACCCCCCGCCCCTGACCTCCACCCCAGAGGCAGTCTTTTTAGTGGAAGAAAGAAAGGCAGGCCCTGCCTCTATGCTGAGCATCTGTGGTGTTGACTCCCCTCCCCTGGCAGGGAGATCTCAGTCCACTTTCTAAGGGAGGTTGGTGGGGGGGGGGAGGGTCTTCCTGCAATAGGATCCTTGCACCTCGCACTGCTCCCTTTCCTGTAGCTCCCCCTAAGCCCCCATACCTGTCAACCCCGCCCCCTGCCAAGGGACCCCTCCCAGCCACAGGACACTGCTCTTCCTGGCACCAGGCACCAGACCTGCCTGCTCATCAGAGCTGCCTGCTCCGTTTTCTCCACCCTAAGATGTCTGACTTTAGAAGGCCCAGCCCTCGACCTCCCACAGGCCCTCCCAGCAACCACCCTCCACAGTGGCCCCTCCCTCTGTGGTCCCTGGACTTTGCACTTAGCTGATCCTGCCTTGGATTTTAGCACCTTGACCCTGGCAGCGCAACCCAGTGGGCCCTGGAGACAGAGGACCAGGTCCAAATCCCAGTCCTGCCACCTAAAGCCATACTGACCTCGGGCAAGGTACTGGGCCCTCCTAGAAGCCTCCATGTCTTTGTCTGTAAAATGGGAATAATGACAGTACCTACCTCCTGGGATTTGTGAGATGAAATGAAATGATGCTAATAAAGCTTAGTATATGGTTAGCATTCAACAAATATTGCCCAGTATCATTTAATCCGTGTTTTCACCCTTTCCCCCACAGCTCATTCTTGATGGTTGGTAAAGATAGGGACAGAAGCCCGGCCTGCATGGCTCAGTGGCTGAGCACTGAGCTTTGAACCAGGAGGACATGGTTTGATTTCAGTCAAGGTATATGCCTAGGTTGCAGGCTTGATCCCAGTGTGGGGTGTGCAGGAGGCAGCCGATTGATGATGCTCTCTCATCATTGATGTTTCTATCTCTCTCTCCCTCTTTCTTCCTCTCTAATGAAATAAAATTATATATATATTAATGTATGTGTGTGTATATATATATATATATATATATATATGAATGAAACCTTGTTTCTAATATATCTATGGAGAGAAATGAGTGGAGATGGAGATGGAGATGGAGAAGGGTAAGGTGTCCCCACCCAGTCTCATCTAAATTCCAGGGCAATCAGATGGCACCATCCACACAGGAGGAGGGACAATGTGTCCAAGGGCGAGAGAAACATGCTCTCTCACAGGGCCTGTGACTGAGACGCACGGAGCCAGAGGAAAGAAATCACACTCCACTCAGCATGTGGGAGTGTACCTGACAGAGGAGCTGGCCAGACAAGCCTTTCATCCATCTAATTGCTGCCTGGACCCCTGTAATTACTGGGGTGACCGGCAGGTGGAGTGAGCACAGACCACAGTGACGAGGTCACACAGTGCTTCTCATTTCCTGTGGGTGGCAGAGCCTGGGAACCAGGAGGCCAAGTGAAAGAACCTGACAGAAGCTCAGAAAATGTAGTTCTGAGTCTAAACAGCAATGGGCAGACTAGCCACCTGCTGGCGTTTTCCCGTGAGCGCCCCCCGTAAAACACAATGGGAAGCGTGACCTGTGAGAAGTCGCTGCCATGTACAGACAGCATCGGGACCCGTTCCCCTGGGGCCTACCCGCTGGGAGACACGTTTCACAGTGTCTATGGGCACCACACGCGGCAGCATGGAGAGTTGAACTTGTTTTAGAAAACACACTTCAGAGGGCACAGCGATCGTGCAAATGACCTGACTCGCTTTGCGAAGCGAACAGAAGGGCTCTGTGATAATTTTGACAATGGGCCTGGGAGAGGGATGTGAGACAAACGGGGGTGGGGAGGGCAGTTCGGGTAAAGGGGGTCCAATACATGGCGATGGGAGACGACTTGACTTTGGGTGGCGGGCACACAATGCAACATGAAGACCACGAGTCACAGAAATGGACACGTGAAACCTACATAATCTTATTAACCAGTGTCGCCCCAATACGCGTAATAGACAAAACAAGAAGAATAGTTTCTACACTTAAAGGAGGCACTGTGCATTGCGACTTCACGGTGAAGCCCACCGGAACGGATCCGAGAACAGAAACCTTGGGAAATCTGTGTCCAGGTAACATTTTTTTTAAATAATTCAAACCTGTTCTTATATCTTCTAGTTTATGAACATCCTTCTATCATCCGGGGAACCACACCCAGTTGCTTCACTTCCCAGGGCTGGGCAAGCAGAAGAGACTAGAAATATACTTGTTTACACATGACCGGCTCACGGTCAGAAGGAGAACACCCATGTCATCGGGTTCAATGCAAAACAGCCAGCTCTCCCTTTACAAGGCTCTTCCTCCCAAGAGTCAAGTCACCCCGCGGCCGCATGCTGAGCTCTGCAATCTCTTATCTCGCGCCTTCAAGCAGAGCATGAGTGCAGCTACCTGCCCATGTAATTGAGGAGTCAAGATCTTTGCAATGATGACTCGTCTTTGGAGCCCTGACCTGCCATGTCAGAAGTTCAGCTGCCGGGCAGGGCCTCTGTGGGGACCCCAGGCCACGGGCATGTGGCGGGGGAGGGAGGCGGCGGGGCGGGGGGGCCTGTGCGTGTGCTCAGGCCAACGACCAGCACTGACCACAGACACGTGAGCGAAGACATCTCCAGACGACTCCAGCCCCCATCTGTCAATCCCCCAGCTGACGAGTCCCCGCAGCTGAGCCCCAACATCATGGAGCAGAGAAAAGCTGTCCACTCTGCCCCGTCTGAATTCCTAACCGACAAAACCCACTGGCGTCACACAACGGCTGTTGTTCGCCACTGAGCTGGGGGGTGGGGTGTTACCGGCAATAGGACGGTCCTGTGAGGTCCCAGCGTGCTCTGAGTTATTAGAGAAAGACAACATTATGTTTGGTGGTAAATGGCCTTATTTGTTTTCCAATCCAGGGCAACCAGGCAGTCACTGATTAACCATCTACAGGGCAACGCTCGAATAGGGGCGTTTACTGAACCCCAACACCATCTCGTTTGTGAGCCAGCCACCACCAGTGACTCTACACGCAGGATGGGGGGCTATGGGGACTTCACTGTCCTCGGAAAAGTCACTCTTTACCTCGGTCCCCGCTCAGGATTGAACTGTCTCCCCGCCTCCTCCTCCCACATCTCTCCCCCATCTCTGTTCTCAAGCCAGGAGCCCAGGAGTCAGGCGTGGCACCTCCCTCTTCCTTGCCCCTCACGTTGAATCCCGCATCGAGCTGTGTGAGCTCCCTCCATGAAGCACCTGGAAGCCATCAGGTCTCCCCACTTCCGGGGGCTCCAGTGAGTGACGCCCCTCAAGCTCCTGAGGGCACAGCAGCCGGACCACAGCTGCTACCCAACTCCAGGCTCCCCCTTCCACCCCAACGCCAGGTGCGGGCTGCCTCCCCGCTGCCTCTCCGCTCCCGTTCCTCCCCTCACAGTCCTCACACAGCAGCCAGAACCATGTGCGTGTAGGCTGAACCTGAACTCCTCACTCAGCCCTGCTGGCCCGGCCCCTCCTCCCCTCCCCTCAGCCTCCTTTTCCTCCACTTTCTCTCTCACTCGCTGGCCTCCAGCCACGCCGGCCTGCTTTCCATTCCTGACATTTGTCCCTCTCTCCCCAACCCCTCAGGGCCTTTGTGCGTGTCTATCTGGACTGGCACATGAACCTCATCTTCTTAGGGCCCCGTTTCTCCTGGCCCGTCTCGGCGTAACTGTGGCCACAGCCCAGAGGGCTCCTCCCGGGCACCTGTGGGTCCGGATCACAGCTCGCTGTGTCCTTCACGGCGTCTTCTCCGCGCATGTGCGCCTACTGACCATCCCCTCACCTGCCTACTGGCCGCCTTTTCATGACCCTGCAAGCTCCGGCAGGCAAAGCCCCGGCCTGTGCCCACCACGCTGCACACCTGTCACGCGACTCCTACCCCCTCCCGTCCCCCGAACTTCCATTTCCTCCCAGTTTGACCATGGCCTAGTTCTCCAAGGGTGGTCCCCGGGCAGCAGCGGCGCCTGGGACACAGAAGAAACGCAAGTTCTCAGGCCCCACCCTGGACCTCCCAGAACAGAAACTGGGGTGAGGCCCAGCCACGCGTCCTGTGACCACCTCCAGGATGTGATGCACGTGCAGATTCAAGAACGACTGCCACAGACTCTTCTAGAGACTCCCATTCTACAGCAGTGTGTCCCCAAGTGTGAGCGAATCCCGCTGGTTCTGAGGGACGGCACTGGGTCTTAGGTTAACATAAATTTAAAGAAGGTCGGCACTCAAAGCCAAATGGCACACTGTGTTCAAAGACGCTGAGCCCGTTTTCTTGAGGCAGGAATCCTCAGAACCACGACTATGGCGATGTGCACTGTAAAGCATTCAAACACAGGGAAATTGGCAGAACTACTTCCCAGTTCTAGTTAGCCACAGAACCTCCTTGTTCCTCTCCTACACGCCTGCCAGATCGGTTCTGGACTCGGAGAAACGCCCTTTGGGAAGTGTCCTAGCGTAGGCTTGCCCAGAGAAAACCTTCCTAGCGCCATCCCACTCCACTGCGGCTCAGTCCCTGGCGGTCGCTGCGGTGAGCCTCCTGCATCTTCACCTCCTCTGCGCTTTGCCTGCATTTGAAGAGAAAAGCTTCCCAGGAGGTGCATCGTAATGTCCTAATGTCAGTAAAAAGAACTCCGGTCCTTGTCAAACCTGGAGATGGTGATCGGGGCAGACCTGGGAGGAGAGAGCCTGGCAGCAAGGCCAGGGGGGACTGGAGAGAGAAGCGGGTGTGGTCTCCTGTGCCGTCCGGGAGAGCCATGAGATCCCTGCCTCGGGTGGGAGAGAAACGTCCTCTAACGAGCACCCCGGACCCTGCTTCGTACCTGGGGCTGGGAGAGCCTGGTTTTCTCCCCCAGGCGAACGAGGGGAGGAGTCAACACGGCACAGGTGACGGCAAACTCCCTGGGCCCGGCTGGCCCAGCAACCTGGAGAGGGCGGAGCCAGCTTGGAAGCGGGACGTTAAAATGCCCATGACACACTGCCAAGTGTTGACTTGATCAGGGCTAAGGATCAGCTTCCTAATGGAATTTTACAAGCTCGGTTGAACACGGAAAACATTTGCTTCTCTAAAAGCAGCCCAGCCTGTGTGTGGCTCAGTGGCTGAGCGTCGACGCGTGAACCAGGAGGTCACAGTTCGATTCTCGGTCAGGGCACATGCCCAGGTTGTGGGATCGATCCCCAGTAGGGGGCGTGCAGGAGGCAGCCGATTAATGATTCTCTCTCACAGTTGATGTTTCTATCTCTCCCTCCCTCTCCCTTCCTCTCTGAAGTCAATAAAAGTATTTTTTTAAAAATAAGAGCGAATAGGTCTGTTTGTACTGTAATCTGACATCTGCAGCATAGATGACCCCCAACCCTCGGGGGTACGGAAGCGGTTCTGTTCGGGGCCTCTAGCCCCTCTGTGAAGATGAGGTGGTTGAGCGTGATGGGAGAGGGAGGGCGGATCAACAAGTTGGTGGTGAGCACATCCGCCACATTCGTTGGTTTTGCAACCGCAGGATGTAATGTCATGGGCCCTGACGTACACTCGGGGCATTTGTGCTAAACCCCGGAGCTCGCACAGAGGACCACAGGAGAGAGCGCGGTCAGCGGTGGCTCCGCATGCGAGTGGCTGGCTTTGGCGTGGCGGTCTAGCTGTTCTTACTTAGTTACATGTCAACAAGGAAACAGGAGAGGGAGAGCCGCATAGGCGAGCAGAGCGTTTTCAGGGCAGTGAGACTATCCTGTTTGATACATGTCCTTGTACATTTGTCAAAACCCAGAGAACGTACACCACCAAGAGTTAATCCTTACATAAACTATGAATTCTGGATAAAAATGATGTGTCAGGCCCTAGCAGGTTTGGCTCAGGGGATAAAGCGTCAGCCTGAGGACTGAAGGGTCCCGGGTTCAGTTCCAGTCAAGGGCACATGCCTGGGTTGCGGGCTCGATCCCCAGTGTGGGGCATGCAAGAGGCAGCAGTCAATGGTTCTCTCTCATCATTGATGTCTCTCTCTCCCTCTCCCTTCCTCTCTGAAATCAATAAAAATATGTATTTTTTAAATGATGTGTCAGGGTAGGTTCGTGGACTGTAACAAATGTACCACTTGGAGGGGGTATGTGGATAATGGTGAGGCTATGCCGGTGGGGCTGCAGGGAGTATATGGGAAATCTCTTCCTCTCGGTTTTGCTGGGAACCTAAAACTGTTCTAAAAAGATAAACGCCTATTTTTTTAAAGTTCAATAAAATAAAAAGTTTCCAAAGATCTTTTTAGTCATGCTTTATATAAGATTGAGAAAACTTCCATTGCCCAGTTATTAACTCTACCATTAGTAACAACAGTGTGGTAGTAGAGGCTAGGTAGGAGGAGGAGGGGGATGAGGACAGTAGATTCTTAAACCCTCCCACCGTCCCCACCCCACATCCACCCATGTACTTCCTGACACTGTTACTTTAAGGGTCCTGGCCACTCCAGGAGTGTGCAAGGACTGACATTTCTATTGTAGCACTGACCATTTCCTTTGATGATGTGATTAGATATCTGTCTCAGCCACCTGATCAATGATTCAGGAAGTCAGGGACCCTGTCCTATTCAGTGTATCGCCCCAGCCCCTGGCCCAGTGCCGGGAACTCGGTAGAAGTTCAATAGATGTCTGTGGGTGGTTTGATAGTTCATTTAACTGCCACATGTGTTTTAAATATGGTCTTTCAATGTTCAAGTTTAATAGAGCTTGAGGAAATACACCAATTAAAGTTAGGACATGCGTAACACGACCTGTTTTGAAACTGCTAAACAGCTAACTAAAGTCTGACTGTGTCACTAGAAACAAGATACTCATTGTACAGCCCCAATGGATTTACATGAGCGAAATGCAAAACAGGGTCAATCATGGGATCTTTCCAGAACAGTTTCACATTTAGCCAAGGGCTACTGAGTCATTCTTCAAAAATATGGGTGGTAAGCCCAGCCGGTATGGCTCAGTGGTTGAGCGTCGACCCATGAATCAAGAGGTCCAGTTTGATTCCCAGTCAGAAGAGCTCATGCCTTGGTTGCGGGCTCGATCCTCAGGGTGGGGCGTGCAGGAGGCAGCCAATCAATGTGTCTCTCTCATCAAGGTTTCTATCTCTATCCCTCTCCCTTACCCTCTCTCTAAAATCAATAAAAACATATTTAAAAAAAATATTATGGGTGGTAAAACCTTCCTTGACTTTTTAAATTATATCTACAAAATGCTGCATAAATAAAACTTTGTCCTCTAACAAGTATTCTTTTAATAGGAAGCTCAGAATGAAGGTATTTGCATGTGTCCCCATTCTGTACCTGCCTGAAGTCAAATTGTCATAACAAAGTCAGACTTCTCTGACATCTAGAATCTTGCCAAAAGCTAAGAATTCTGAACATTACTTCAGGGCAACTCAACGTATTTGTTGTCCAGTTTTCCTCTTTAAGAGAAATGGCATTAAAGGTTTTATAGTATGAATGACCTGCATACTGAAATATGATTTATCTCTGAGGGAATTCTATTCCCCCCTCCCCTGTTTTATTAAGGTATAATTGACAAATAAAATTGTAAGACACTTAAACTATACAACATGATTTGATATATGTATACATTGTGAAAAGATCCCCCCATTGAGCTAACACCTCACGTATCTACCTTTTAATTTGAATTCCACATATGTGATAGCATGTGGAATTGTCTTTCTCTGTCTGACTTATGTTACTTAGCATAATATCCTCTAGATCAGTGGTTCTCAACCTTTCGAATGCTGCGACCCTTTAATACAGTTCCTCATGTTGTGGTGACCCCCAACCATAAAATTATTTTCGTTGCTACTTCATAACTGTAATTTTGCTACTGCTAATGAATTGTAATGTAAATATCTGTGTTTTCCGATGGTCTTAGGCTCTACAGCAGCGCTTCTCAAAGCAGCGGTTCTCAACCTGTGGGTCACAACCCACAGGTTGAGAACCGCTAGTAGGGTCGCCTAAGACCATCGGAAAACACAGATATTTACATTACGATTCATAACAGTAGCAAAATTACAGTTATAAAGTAGCAACGAAAATAATTTTATGGTTGGGGGTCACCACAACATGAGGAACTGTAATAAAGGGTCACGGCATTAGAAACGTTGAGAACCACTGCTCTAGATCCATCCATGTTGTCACAAGCAGTAGGATTTCCTTCTTTAAGGCTGGAATACCCCACATAGCACATTCCCTTCACCCATCATCCCCCCTGAACCCCTCCTTTGTCGCACTTGGCCGCTGTGAAATGCTACCATGAACCTGGGTGCTTCCATCTTTTGGAGTTTAGTGTCTTTGCTTTCTTCAGATAAATACCCACAAGTGGAATTGCTGAATCATGTGGTAGTCGTATTTTTATTTTTTGAGGAAGTTCCATACTGTTTTCCATAGTGACTGCACCAATTTACATTCTCATGAACAATGCAATGGGTTCCCTTTTCTCCACATCCTCACCCACACTTGTTATCGCCTGTCTTTTTGATGAGAGCCATCCTGCCAGGTGTGAGGTGATGTCTCACTGTGGTTTTGATGCTTTTCCCTGGACCTGGGATGTTAAGCCCCTTTTCATGTACCTGTTGGCCACCTGTATGTCTTCTTTGAGGGAATTCTATTTTCTAAGGTACCAAGAACTAAATCACAATTCCTTGGGGGGAAAAAAGGATTTTGTAAATAAATGTATTCAATGGTGTTGAGTAAAATTCACTCTCTAAAAATATCATTTACCATGAGTTTCTTTTTATAGACAGTGCAATCCTTATTCAACATTCTGATTTTGTTCCCAATCCAACTCATTCTTTTCAAAGGCTACAATTTGATAAGCTTTTTAATTTTTTAGTTCTGGAAAAGCACAGCTAACATAAAATATACCATCTTCACCGCTTTCCTAACCCACTTCTAGGATTGGTATCATTGTTGCCGTAGGTCAGACTCAGACAGCCCATTAAAAGGAAGGTGTTACAGCCGCTATTATAACCCTCTGACTGAAAACAGACCCACTGTGATCAGCGCCTAGAGGAATATTGTAGGAATATGAACTATGTGAAGTCAATGTTCATGTGTCCACACAGATAAATCTCAAACCCATAATGTTGAGTGAGTAAAAGCAAGTTAATGAGGACAGAAACAGTTTACTTATGTGATGTTTTTAAAGACACACAACACTGTCTATTATTCTCGTATATAAGTATACAATGCACACATATAAATTTTAAGGTATAAATAAAATTAGAGTATGTAAGCCTGGCCAGCATGGCTCAGTGGTCAAGTGTTGACCTATGAACCAGGAGGTCACAGTTCGATTCCCAGTCAGGGCATATGCCCAAGTTGTGGGCTCGATCCCCAGTGCGGAAGGCAGCCCATCATTGCTGTTTCTATCTTTCTCTCCCTCTCCCTCCCTCTCTGAAATCAATAAAAATTATATATTTTTTAAAAATAAAAAGAGAGTATTTAAAGACAAGGGTGAGGGGTAGTTAACACATCGCACAGTGGTTCCCTCTGGGGGTTCCCTCTGGGGGAGGCGATGGGCCAGGAAGCCTATGGCTTCAGCTCTGTCCCTTGTCCCCAGTTTGCCCGATGCCACTGGAGACGGGGGTGATGCGGTGGGAACAAGCACGTCCTGTCTCACGCAGCTGACGCGCTGGTGGAGGGAGGCAGACAGAAGACACACACACACTGCATGTGGGGTGCTGAGACGTGCCAGCAGGAGGAGGTTAGAGGTCAATGAGGGGCTATCTCACACGGGAGGATCAGGGAAGGCGTCCCTGATGAGGTGGTATTCATGCAAAGACATGAGTGACACAAGGGCCATGTGTTTATATTGGGGCAAAGCTCTACATCTGTAAAATTTTGTGTTTTTTTTTAAGTAAATATGGCAAAGTGTTAACACTTGTTCCATCTCCGCGGCAGGCTCACAGTTATTCTCTGTTTAAAATTTTTCATGATAAAACAAGAGAATTTTTTTTGAGGTCCACTACCATCAATTCCTGACAGATCAGGAGGAAAGACAGCAGATGGCTCGGATTTCTCCTGATGGAATCTCTCGAGCCTGTGGCCGCAGATGTTCTTTCCTCAGGGGGCCTGCAGACTGGGCAATGCTGCCTCGCCGTCCGGCTACGCGTGCTCGCTTGGTTATCCATCTGTACTTATCTGCCTATCTTGGCTTCCCAAACACAATATGTGTCTTGTCCAACACGGTGTTCTGCTTTGGAAGGGCGGAGGCAGAAGAGGGGGCGCAGGAGAGGAGGGGGCAGAAGAGGAGGAGCCGATCCAGCACGTGTGTGTTGACTACGGGGAAAGGCATCTGCACAAAGAGTGAGGACACGAGGTGTAAATCAATGTGACGCACTGACAACAAAAGACAGGACCTCTGGGAGCTGGAGGGAACGCACATGTTATCAGGAACCACATCCCAACAAATATAAGGTATAGGTATAGTTATAGGTATAGGTATAGGTATAGGTATAGGTATAGGTATAGGTATAGGTATAGACATAGGTATAGACATAGGTATAGATGATATAGATAAAAATATATAGATATAAATAGATTAGATATAGATATACTAGTAGATATAGATATAGATGATATAGATATAGATAGATATATATAGATATACTAGTAGATATAGATATGTAGATATAGATATAGATATATAGATATATAGATATAGATATATTAGATATAGATGTAGATTATGTAGATATACATATAGATATAGATACAGATATCCGATGATTTCCTTTAGGGTAAATTCCTGGGAGTCATGTTGCTGTGTTAAAGGGTGGACACAGTTAAATGTTGATAGAGTCTGCCAAACTGCCCTCCAAAGGGTAGTCCAAATTACACTCTACCCAAAAAGGGACCAGAGTGTCCCTGCATCTACCCTGTGGAGATTGTATTTTCATCTTTGCTGAGCTGACAGGTAGAGAATGATACTGGGTGGCTGTCTTACATGAATTCTTCTATTTCAGATAAGGTTGAGACTGAACACCTTTTCTTACATGTTTAGAAATATTTATATTTTTCCTTTGGTGAGTGGCCTCTGCATGTCCTTTGCCCATTTCTCTACTTCAGTGTTTAACTTTTTCTAAATAGTTCATAAGATTTCTTTATGTTAGGGATTTTAACACTTTTCACATATGCTACACATATCTTTAGCTAATCTTTTAATCTTGTTTATGATCACTTAATACATAAAAGTTTATAGTTTTTATACAACAAAGGTAGCTACCTTTTCCATTATTGTTTTTGTCTTTGCTATTATGCTTAGAAAGTCTTTCCCCACACCAAGGTTGCAAAAATACACCTCCTTTATTGTATAACACTACTCTCACCTTTTTATTTCCTCCCTCTAGAATTTTTCCTGGTGTAAGAAATTGAGTAAGGGTGCAGTTTTATACTTTTAGCAGAAGTTGTCTCATCACCATTTATTTAAAGAAGCCATCTCACCCCAGTGGTTTCAAATGCTTCCTTTATTTTATACCAAACGTCCATCTACACTTGAGTCTAATTCTGGACTCTCTAATCTACCCCACGAATTCGACTGCCTACTCCTGTGCCTGCAACGCAGCTGAAATTGCTATAGTTTTGCAACTTGTTTTCATATATTTTGTGAAACTCTCTCCTCGCTGACTTTCGAGAGTTTCCTAGCCAGTCTCACATGTTTATTCCTCTGGATTAAGGGAAGGATGATCCTGTCAAGTTCCCCCAAAAAGCCCTACTACCTACTCAATTGCACTGAGTCTCTGTTAACTTCACACAGCTGAGTCTTCTTTCCATCTAAGAATAACGTAGGTCATTTATTCACATTTACAGCCTCCCCGAGATTTAATAGCTAGGGCCATATACACCTTTTATCCTAAAGATGTTTACATTCTCAAGCTCTTCACAAAGTACATCTTTTCACTGTGAGATTTTTCTTTGTGGGGTCAAAAAGGCCTACCCATTGCAAAATAATACCCAGGTCTTCTTCATATTTGGAATACAGTTCCCATAGCTGCAAACACTCATCTCATTATTGGGGGGTGCAGTAACACTATAACACTGCTCCTCCAACCTCCCAGGCCAGGGCTAGAGACACGGGGCCTCGAGTGGCCGGCGTATCCAAGGGCAACTAGGCAGGATGCCCACCAGACTGCCTCCGCACCTCCCACCTGCCAGGTAGCCACACTGCTGCGCTGTCTCCACGCCTCCTGAGGTCATGCATCAGTGTCTACGGGACACAATCCTGGCTTGCAAGCCACAGCCCCACAGCCCAGGCCGTGGCCCAGCCAGAAGCGGGGTGGGAGGGAGGTGGTGACCACAGGCCAGGCGTGTGCTAAGAGGCCGGGCACCTGCCCTCCGGGTAGAAAGCACCCCTCCCAGAGCAGGGAAAGGACCCCCACCTGCCCCGGGGCCAGCGAGGCAGAGTGCTGTCAGCGCTGAAGAGCACACGCCACAGCTCTCTCTGGAAGACGGGCCCGGCTTCGGGGTCTCGCTTTGACTCCCAGTGCAGGTGGCCAGAGGAACCCCGACTGGGGAACACTCGCTGAGCTCCTCCGTGGTGGGCAGAGCGGTGGCCTGCGGGCCGCGTGGGCCCACGGATGTGTTTTCTTTGGCCTAAACAAGGTTGGACCATTTTTATTTATTTATTTATTTATTTATTTAGGAACGAATATTTAATACTTTAGAGATTTCTTGTATTTTCTCTTTAAAACTTAACAAGTCTGGGCCACACCACGCCTGCATGCCAGCGCGGCCACACTGGGGAGAGGTCAGCAGGTCACCGCACCCACGGGCCCTCTAATGCAGAGGCGCCAGGTCCCTAAGCTCACAAAACATCCTGGTCTTTATTCCCCTATCAACTACTTTATTGAAAAAGAAAAAAAAAAAAAAAAAAGTACAATATACATAGGTGAGGGGAAATACACAAAACATCTGGAGGTTCCCAAGGCTGGGCTACGCAGTTTGTATTTCTAATGTTCAGGGAATTGACGTGGCAGAACGAAGCCGCGAGAAATTCAGAGAAGATATTAAATGTATCACTTCGGTCAAGTCACACTGCATCCTTCTGGGTGGATCAAAAGCTATATTCCATTTTTACTTGGTAGGAGGGGTTAAGCAAAAAAGACAGAGGACTCAGGGGCATGGACAACAGTGTGGAGCTGGAAGAGGGCATAGAGGCGATACATGGTGATAGAAAAATAAAACATTCTATTTTTAAAAGAAACAGTGCACATTTCTAGTTATAAATAAGTCAGGAGGATGTAATATACAGCATGGCGACCGTAGTTAATAACACCTTATTGCATATTTGAAATTCTCATCACAAGAAAAAAAATGTGTAACTCTGTGTGGTCATGGATACTGACTAGACTTACTGTCCGACCATTCTGAGACACAGATGCACAGGCACAAATGGTGAGTTTACTGGGGACAATTTTCCCTGTGCTTTTTACAGTCCCCTCATCATACAATGGTGAGATGGTTTCTTTTTTCTCACCTGGAACCTCAGAGGCCACTATCACCTGAATCAATGCCCGGCATCCAAAATGCAGCTCTAATGTTTTTTCCTCTGTTCTTTGCCAACAGAAGCTTAGCTTTCACCTCAAGATTTACTCTACGGTATTCACATAGCATCCCTTCCCATCCTGGAAGTGGGGAGAGTGAGCGAAATGCCAAGTCCTACTGTCATATAATAAACATTAACAGCTTGCCAAAACAGATGGGGGCAACTTGGGGACAACGCAAGTGTAAAAAGACATTTTTGAGGCTCTTTGAACAAAATAAAGTTGACTATACACTGGGTATTAGATAACATTAAGGGATTATTGTTCATTTTACTTGGTATGATAATGGTGATGTGTGTGTGTATGTGTGTGTGTGTGTGTGTGCGCATTCATTTCTGTTAGTGATACTTTAAAAAACAAATAACATCACAGGTTTGCTATCTCAGGGGACCTACAAATCTTGGAATTGTAGTCTTCCACAGTGTAACAGACTTTAAACATCACCTAGGCCAGGCATGGAAAAAACATTTCCATTTACAGGCCAACTCCAATTTAATGGTGATGGGCTAGGACCGTGGTCGGCACACTGCGGCTCGCGAGCCACATGCGGCTCCTTGGCCCCTTGAGTGTGGCTCTTCCACAAAATACCACCGGCCTGGGCGAGTCTATTTTGAAGAAGTGGCGTTAGAAGAAGTTTAAGTTAAAAAATGTGGCTCTCAAAAGAAATTTCAATCGTTGTGCTGTTGATATTTGGCTCTGTTGACTCATGAGTTTGCCGACCACTGGGCTAGGAGAAACCTTGGTCTTTACGAGTCAAAGAAAAAAGTCATGATTCATTAGCGATGTTGGCCGAGGGCACGAGTTAGGACAGTAGGGCCGTATGTACTGTTATTAGCACCGTGAGAACCCCGACTAGTGGTCTTCCGGGGAGCTCATTACTTGTCAAGGCAACTCGTTACTTCTTCAGACAGCTCTGTCCACTAAGTTATTTTTCATATTTTGAGCTGAAATATTATTTTCTGTAGCTTACAACCACATGACATGATGGTTAAGTTTAGTTCCATTTGGACTTGACAGTGTTTGAACTACCTGGGAACATTCTCCTGTCCCTTCTAAGCTCAAAATGTCACGCGGTCCTCCAAGCACTCCTCCCATGGCCTGGGCACCACCCCTCCATCCTCACCACTCCCCCGTGACAGGCGCCAGGGTGCCGCTGCCCCGACCCCCTGTAGCACAGAAAACTGTCTGTGATGTCACGTTGTCAAAGCATAAACCCCAAAATGCCGTGACTGGGGTAAAGTCTTGGTTTGCAGAATCTCTGCGTTCATTTTTAATTCAGATGTTCTATCTTGAGCTCAATTGGGCTGGTCTGTTGAAGCCTTCTGAAATCTTTCTAGTCGTCCTGGCCAGGGGGCTCGGTTGGTTACAGCATTCTCCCATACGCCAACAAAAAGGCTGCGGGTTCTACTCCCGGTCAGGGCACGTACCTGGGTTGCTGCTTTGATACCCTGTCTCTCTCCCCTTCTCCCTTTCTCCCTCTGAAATCAATAAAAGCATATGTTCAAAATAAACAAACAAAAAAGAACACACTGCGCAGAAAAGTGGTGATCCCTAGAATTCTGGAAGACCCAAGATTGGTGTGGCCGAGATTGCTAACTATTCACCAGAGTCCATTTGCTCCAACTGGGGACACGGCTACGCTCATCACCCAACGCTTCCCCCCATGCAGTTAGGTGCGGCCATGCCTGAGCTCTGGTGGGCTGGGGCGGGGGGGGGGGAGTGGAAGTGACTGATCCATACAGCCCTCCCAGGCTTTGCTCCCATGCTTTTCCCCTCTGGCTGGGCTGGAGCCGAACCCCTCGGGTGAGTCTGGAAGCCACAGGCTGACACCTGGAGCCCCGCCTGCAGCATCTCGCTAACGTGTTCATAGGAGAGCCAGCCTTCTCTCCTCTTTGGCGTCTACGTGTCACAGCAGCTAACCTCTCTGACGGATCCAGTAGAACTAAGTTACAGCTAAAACGAAGCTCTCCTCACCTGTACCAGCCTGCGACTGTCCCTTTCCTAAGGATGCAGAGGCCATTCAGAGGCCAGGACAATCCTCGGTATGTCTGACAACAAAAGTCCTGTCGGCGCATGACCGTGAGGAAGATGGGAACCTTGCCTCTGGCTCGCCCGGGCTTGGGCCACTGCCACAGAGCACGAGGGCAGATTCTGGTGATGTCAGGGCATGGCTTGCCTTGACCCTCAGAAACACGAGTCCCGCCCCGCAGGTCTTGGACCGATGCCCGACTGCCTTCCGGGCACTGTGGCCCTGGCCTCATCTGTGCTTCCTTGGCAGAAATGCCACAAAACACTGCCCCGTTGTTGTCAAGGGAGAAGCTGCCGAAGGCTCTTTCAAAAAGTCACAGCGACCTGCCCGGCCAGAGCGAGGCCGCACCCCATGGTCCACCTTCTGAACGAAGCATTCGGCCGATCGATCGGGCAGGGATGCACCCACAGACAGTTCACTCCCCGGGCAGAGCCCCCCTCGCAGGGCAGCTGGGCTCCACTCTTTCTGCTGCTTCTACTCAGCACCAGAGACTTCAGGGTGAGCTCCCTCCCCGATGTTACATTAAGAGAATTAGCAGCACGTATTGCATGTAATTGCTTGTTCCACCCAGGTCTAGGCAACGATTCACAGGGTAAATGATTGACTAACTCCTTCTTCATCGCAGGTTCAGTGGCTTTGAGATCGTCCCAATACAATGTTCTTAACCTGTTAGGAGCCAAAGACCTTTTTACTAAGTTGGTGCAATGTCTCGACCCTTTCACAGAAAAATATAAATGCGCACAGGTGCACACGTACATGACACATGATGTCAGGCACACACAGCATGCCTAGTTCATCCGTGATCCCGGGCTCATGCACACTCCAGGGCGGAGGTCAGCAACCACTCCCTCTAAAGGGCCAGATTGTACCGAGTCTGGCTGTTGGGGCCACACACAGTCCCCATCACAATTACTCAGCTCTTCGTGGCAGAGCAAACGTTGGCATGGCCGTGTCCCACAAGACTTTATTTATGGACTCTGAGCTTCATGTAATGTTCACGTCACTAAATATTAGGCTTTTCATTTTTTCAGCCATTTCAAAAATAAAAGCTATCATTCGTCGGTAGTCTGTACAAAAACCGGTGACAGACCACAGCTGTAGGGCATGGGTTCCAGTTATAAAAATATTACATCTTGAGATTCACCCGAGGATATTTTCCCATTGATTTTTAGAGACAGTGGAAAAGAGAGGGGGGCGGGTAGAGAGAGAGAGAGAGATAAACACTGATGTGAGAGAGACACATGGATTGGCTGCCTCCTGTACGTGCCACAACCAGGGTCTGGGATCAAACCTGCAACGCAGATATGTGCCCTTGACCGGGAATTGAACCCGAGACCCTTTGGTACAAAGGCCAACACTTTCATCACTGAGCAACACCGGCCAGGGCTTCACGAACTTCCATGATGAACGTAGGCAGCAAACTCAGCAGTGTCAGCAGTAACGGCGCTGGGCCCCCGGCAGAAATGCCCGGTACGTCCATCCCACATCAGAGCACTTTCACACAACGCGGAGTGCGATCCTGCTCATCCTGTTCTTGAGTTACGGTCCCTACTGGGCCTTCTGCTGCATCTTGCTACTTAAAGGTGTTGCTAGAGAAGCACATCTACTCTCTTGCAAATCTGATGTTCTATGTTTTGGTAACTGTACTTCAGTGCCATCGGTTTCCTTTCTAACCCTAGACATTCCACTTTACGGATTTAAAACCAGATTTCTGAGAAGCGGTCCTGAGCTTTCGCCAGCTACCAAGGAGGCCGCGGTGCGGGGAAGGGGAGGGGCCCGGGCAGGAGCCCAGCGTTGCCTACCAGAGCATTCACGTCTTCCGTCTTGTGGATGAGCATCCGGATCTCCTCCGGGTCGCCGCTGAAGATGGCCTGGACCAGAGGCGGCTGCAAAGGCAGGAGAGTCTGAGTCACAACTATGATTACATACATTCCAACTATGATTACATACATTCCAGGCAGAGGCAGGAGGCTAGAAAATGTGTTCCCCAAAGTGAATCCAGCACGGTCGGATGGACAGGGCCAAGGCTCCCTCCCTGGGAGTCTACTGGGGAG
The DNA here is from genome assembly GCF_027574615.1 of Eptesicus fuscus. Taxonomy (NCBI): domain Eukaryota; kingdom Metazoa; phylum Chordata; class Mammalia; order Chiroptera; family Vespertilionidae; genus Eptesicus; species Eptesicus fuscus. The sequence continues at coordinate 87,575,845 of NC_072483.1, read as the reverse complement.
ACAGATGCATAGAGAAGTAACTATAACACGGTGCGGAGGCCATGACACAGACACATCTGACCTGGGCTATTGGTGTGACATGAAAACTGTTGAAATTGTCCTTGACAGGCCCTGAACTTCCCCATCGCGGAAAGGACCAAATCTGCGGTTCTGTGCAAACGGTCCCCCGTATCCCCCCACCTCTCATTGGGCAATGTCCCTGGTACCCCATTCCTCAAACAATCCATTCCCACAGGATGTGAGTGGCCATGCTGAGCGCTTCCGTGTCCAAGTTGGGAAACCCTGGACATCATTCCCGAACATTTCCCATCGCGTTACCAACAAGCACTGGGTATTTTAGACTCGACCACATCCACTGCCTACCCACAGGCTGGGGGATGAAGGCGGGTGAGGAGCAGGAAGGCGGGCGATACTCCGCGCTTCCTATTGGCCTCGCCTGCATCAAGCAAGACCCAACGCGTAGTGGGGGCTATAGAGTGTGGTGGAGACACAGCTGGACGCGAACCCAGCTCTGCCGGGGGCAGGTAGGTGAGGAGAGGGGTCCGGACAAGCTTCAGAAAGCACCTTCATGAGCATGAGTTTGCAAAGAGGGAGGGAAGGGCAGGCCAGGAGAGAGCTGGGGGCCTGCACGGCCAGAGGTGCGGAGACACAAAGAGCTGATTCGTCAGAAATGCTGCCCGCAGCCTGGCCACCCGAGTGCGGGGAACAAGAGGCCCCGGGGCGGGCTCTGGGCTGGCACTGGGTGTGCCCACGGGGTGGGAACCCTGTGCAAAGCCAGCTCCACGCCTCAGCTCCTTCCCTGCGCCACCGGGGGTGCGCACGCTCTCTGCGGCCCAGCCCCTCGCAGGACTGTCACCGGGAAGAAATGAGATGATATGTGGGAAACCCCTCTATAGCCATATAACCCTACACAAACAACACGTTTTCGTTATATATTTTTTTTTTATTTTTTTATTGATTTCAGAGGGGAAGGGAGAGGGAAAGAGCGATACAAACATCAATGATGAGAGAGAATCATTGACCGGTTGCCTCCTGCATACCTCCTACTGGGGATCAAGCGCACAACTCAGGAATGCGCCCTGACCGGGAATCGAACCGTGACCTCCTGGTTTGTGGGTCAATGCTCAACCACTGAGCCACACCCACTGAGCTCAACAAAAATACTGACTCTCGTTTATCTGCCTCATAATCCTCTACCTGCTGTGCTCCGGGCCAAATGCTCACGTGCCTTTCCCGCCTTTGTGAACCCCAAGAGAAAACAAGTCGCCACGCCCAGTAACCACAGATGACAAGCAGAGGCAGAGCCCCACGGATCTCGGCGTGGAGTCAACAGTTGAGAAGTTCAGGTGCTGAGGGACAAGCCCATCCCAGGAGTGACGCACCTCGGGGCATCACCCTAAGGACACAGCCAGGTGAGGAAGCCTCTCTCGTCCCTCGCCAGTGGGAGAAACGCGCACAACACTGTGGCATTCAGTCCTCGCCCTTCTCAGGAAAGGCCAGGGCTCAGCCACGGCGGGAATGTGCCCAGGAGAGCCACCCCCACAGGCTGCCAGGCAGGGAGGCCAGCTCAGCCCGCCAGCAGGGAGGGTGCGGACAGCTTCCCCACGCCCTCGGCACCGCCCTGGGCCTGCCCAAGGGCACCCCCAACGCCCAGAGTCCCAGCAGAGGGGTGGGTGCACACCTGTCCACACCCGGCCGGCTCCCCTGTGGAGGGGGTTGTCAGTGCGCAGAACTCCCAGCATCCACCGGGAAGGAGAAGCCAAGCTACTGTTAGAACTCCTCCATTCTGCAGTCACACGCGCACATACAGTTACACCCACGTGGACACGCCTGCGTTTGCACGGGCATCTACACCCGTGTGTGTGTACACAGGGGTAGATGTCGATTTACATACAAACCCCTCACGCTCCCCGCGGGATAGGAAAGGGCCTGTTCTCCAACGTCCTGCCAGATGGAGCCTCCAGCCCCAGCGGGGCCGCGGGGCCACAGCCACATCCTCGTCCTCACAGTCGTGAATCCAGGCGTCACCGGGCTCCCAACCAGAGCTTCACCGGCACACGCTTTGCTTGAACGGAAGCTGCGTGTTTGCATGGATGTGATTCTTGAACTAAACTACTGTGACTCTTGAGCAAGTTAGTATTTTTTTTAAAAGACATAGTGGGCTCAGCCTGCATGGCTCAGTGGTTGAGCGTTGACCTATGAACCAGGAGGTCACGGTTCAATTCCCGGTCAGGGCACATGCCCGGGTTGCAAGCTTGATCCCCAGTAGGAGGCGTGCAGGAGGCAGCTGATCCATGATTCTCTCTCATCATTGATGCTTCTATCTCTCTCCCTCTCCCTTCCTCTCTGAAATCAATACAAATATATTTTTTAAAAAGAGACTAGGGGTGTTTCTTTTTCTCTCTCTCTCCACACCCCCAAATACAACATGCCCCAGCAAGCACACTGGCATTCTGATTGGCTGGGATTTTAATCCGATCCTGCCGTCTTCTTTTTCCCTAAGTATAAACAATTACTCTGGGAATAAATATTTGGGGAAAGATAGATCTAAATACTGTCTCAATTACATAATTTTAAGGAAGGGGAACTATGCTAAGTACAGCATCCTTGCTCATGAGTATAAAGCACTTAGAGCAGTGATGGGCAACCTTTTGAGCTCGGTGTGTCAAACTTCGCCAAAAAACTGAGCATAACTCGGGTAGTGTGTCACTTTGAGGAAAAAACATTATTTCGCGATATTTATAGTTTAAATAACATAAATGTTTCATCCTCGGCATGCGGCCGCCTCAGCGGCCACGTGTCATCAGAAATGGCACTGACACGCGTGTCAGAGGTTCGCCATCACTGACTTAGACTGTACTGATCACTGATTGGAAACCACTGTATCTTTGGCACTTTCGCCTTGGCCTTAATCAGGCTCAGAGGCAAAGTCTTCCCTGAGAAAGAGTAGGGTCCTAAGCCTGGGCACGGACGGCTTTTCTTGTTGAAGTTTCAACGTGCGACACCAGCGTACGCAAAACAGGAGTGTTTCGGGTGCAGCCGGAACAAAGCGGATAGATCCCAATTCACAACAAGGGTCAAAGTTATGGAAAGCAAAGAGTGGCAGGGGACAAAGAGAGATTCTGACGCCATGAAACCTCCGGTTATCGTTCCCTAAAGAAACGTAACCTACAGGTGATGTACGGTAGAACTGGATGCCTGAAGGCTGTATTGCTTTATCAGCCAATGTCACCCCAATAAATTCAATTTTAAAAAAAAGAAATGCGCACTCTTAAGAGAGGTCTGCAGGAAGTTCAGCTTCTGTTAGGAGAACTGCGTTGGCCTGCCCCGCTGCTGTGAACTGGCAATGAGGGCAGGTGCCGTGGATATTGTCACAGCCCCGCAGGGAGACTCAGAGGCACAGGAACACCTCCTGTGCCTGCCTCACCGATGGCGCAGGTGGGCGTCAGCCTTCCGACGGGACCTGTCCTGTTCCAACCTCACCCACTATCCGCACGACCCTCTTTGCCGGGAGTGCGGGCAGCCATCTCCCGGAGGCAACTGTCTGCACGGGTGGTGACATCTGACCCCTCTCCGACGGAGAAGGGCAGAGCAGAGGCGTCCCTTGAAGTTGGCGGCCACTATGAAGTTGCTACCCCTAGAAAATGGAAATGTATCCGCGAAATACCAGTGTCTCTATGCCCATCCCCCATCAGCCCGTACAATGCAACGTTTCTCGATTTTAACCTCAGTGTTTGAGAACAAATGGAGAAGATACCTGATTTCCACAAACAAGATACTGAAGCAAGCACGTATGGACACAGTATTCCCAAATTTTGCAGTAGAGTCACAATTCCACTAGGGGGAGCAAGACGGTAATCTGTCACCTGGGAGATGGGAGTGAACGCTCCGGTTGTGTCCTTAAGAAAAGCAAGGTGGCTGGAGGACGCACTGTATTCAGACAGAAAAGAACTCGAGCTCCTGAGAGGGTTCCTAGTATAAGCAAACACACTCGCTCTGTACAGACCCCAAGAAAAAACTTCCCTCTTGATCCCTGAGGGCCCAGGCATCATTCTCATCATTGCAAACCCCAATCCAATCATTCCCTCAATTTCACTTTTTAAAAGTGCATCCGACAGGTATGTATGTATGTATATGTATGTATGTATGTATATTCTAGTGGCCCAGTGCATGAAATTTGTGCACGGGGGAGGGGGGGTTGTCCCTCAGCCTGGCCTGCACCCTCTCCAATCTGGGACCCCTCAGGGGATGTCTGACTGCCGGCAATCAGACATCCCTCTCACAATCCGGGACTGCTGGCTCCTAACCGCTCGCCTGCCTGCCTGCCTGCCTGCCTGATTGCCCGTAACCGCTTCTGCCTGCCAACCTGATCGCCCCCTAACCACTCCCCTGCCGGCCTGATTGATGCCTAACTGCTTCCCTGCTAGCCGGATCGTCCCCAAATGCCCTCCCCTGCCGCAACCCGCCTCCTCTGCCAGGACCGGCCTCCTCCGCACCACACAGAACCACGGGACCCCCAGGCCTCACCGTGTGGAGTGGCTGCCAGGCCCCGCCTCCACTGTGTGTGTGGCCATCTTTGTGGCGGCCATCTTGTGATGACGTCACACACAAGGGCCACCTAGGCTTTTATTAGTATAGATAGATATATATTTCAGAGAGGAAGGGAGAGGGAGAGAGAGCTAGAAATATCAATGATGAGGAAGAACCATTGATCAGCTGCCTCCTATACACCCCATACTGGAGATCAAGCCTGTAACCCGAGCATGTGCCCTGCCCAGTAATCGAACTGTGACCCCTGGTTCATAGGCAGACGCTCAGCCACTGAGCCATGCTGACCAGGCGCATCCAGTAGTTGAAGAGTAAAGTCCATCGTGGGTTCTATGGGGAGAGGGCCACGCATATAGAGTATCCACGCCAACCTGCAATTAGGCCCTGGGTCCCTCCTCCCAAATCCCCTAACGAAACCATCAATTTGATTTTTTGCTAAAACCTTGTACGGGGCACTTCACAATCCCTTTGCCAGAGTTGCGTGCTCTTTACTAATCCGTTGGCTCCAGACAATGAGCAGAGTGACAGAGGCTGTCACGGAGCATCCGTAACCACCGTCAGTGGCGAGCGGTCCAAGAAGACGCCCCAGCCACATGTGCCAAATTCCTGGCACGCTGCTCGTCTTTTACTGAGTTGATTGGGTCGTTAAAGACTCCAAGCATCAAAGAAAACATCTTGCATTCGAATCAGGAGTGGGCGCTGGGAATCAACCAATAGCCAAGAGGGGAAAATGATATTCCAAAACATCTGTCCATACTTGAGTATGCTGAGTACCGTGTGTCATGAGAGCAGGCCGGGCGCGCACTGTTAGTAGCTGATAGCTGATGCAGCAATAATCCCGCCATATGAAACCGCTGGCTTCTAGGAACATGCCGAAACACTTCATTAAGTCACAACCGGGGTTTGGATGAGGCAGAACTTGCGTTTTTACAAAAGGATAATAAAAATTTGTTCAAGTCACTAAATTTAATAGGCAAAACTTGTTCGCTCTATCATGTGGGTCCCTGTGTGATCTGCGGAGAGCTCACCACGGAGTGCTTCCTGAATATAGATCACTCGCTACTTGGGAGAAGGTCCCTCCATCACAGGGAGATAATGATGATCATAATATCTAAATCTGTGTCCCTTAAGAGCTGTACAGAATATACTGCGTCCTCACAAGCATTTTTAATGCAGGACCACATTCTGGAAATGCCTCATACGAACTATACTGCAGAGCAAATGTCTGTAACATTTCCAGTTACTTCCAATTATTATTAATAACAGAAAAAAATAAATCCCAAGTATCAGTAACATCCTCCCTATCTGTAGCTATCCATTAACTCTTTAAACATTATGAAAAAACTAGAGGCCCGGTGCATGACATTAGTGCACTAGGGGGGCGTTCCCCTCAGCTGGGCCAGGACCCCTCGGTGGATATCTGACTGCCGGCTTAGGCCTGCTCCGCTGGGGGAGCAGGCCTAAGCCGGCAGTCTGATATCCACCGAGGGTTCCTTAGCGCTGCCGTGGAGGAAGGAGCCGCTGCACTCGCCAGCCATGAGCCCCGCTTCTGGCTGAGTGGCGCTCCCCCTGTGGGAGCGCACTGACCACCAGGGGGCAGCTCCTGCATTGAGCGTCTGCCCCCTGGTGGTCAGTGCACATCATAGCGACTGGTCGTTCCGCCATTCGGTTGATTTGCATATTAGTCTTTTATTATATAGGATAACTCTATTTGGTCAGAAAGTGAAAAAAAATAATTTATTATCTAACCTTTTCCAAAATGAGAATAACACATAGGCATGGGCTATCGTTACTTAAGGACCAATTATCCAGTTTGAGGAAGATGCATATCCTTCCACAATAAAACAATCTTACCAAAAGTTAGGAAACAAACTGCGACAATCTAAGTAGGGAGCTCTGTGGGGATGAGTTATCAGCGAGATGAAGGCAGGTGTTAGAGTGGATTTGGAAGAATGAGACGAATAAACCTTCCCTGTTGGAGAAAAGTCGACGAAGAGGTTAGAAAAGTAAATAACCAAGTAGGGAGAGCACTGAGCCAGCAGGAGGAATTTAACCTAACCCTCCGGGCACACAGGAACCGGGCTCTTGAGCAAGAGTTTATGCAAACATTGACGCTACCATGGGGGAGCTGAGAAGGAGCTGGAGAACCCAGTAGAAGACTACGGCCATGGCCCAGGGCGTCACCGGGAAGAACTCTCCCATCCCCCTTTATTTTAAAAAATATATATATTTTTATTAATTTCAGAGAAGAGGGGAGAGGGAGAGAGAGATAGAAACATCAATGACGAGAATCATGGATCAGCTGTCTCCTGCACGCCCCGCACTGGGGATCGAGCCCACAACCGGGCATGTGCCCTGACCAGGAATCGAACCCTGACCTCCTGGTTCCTAGGTCGACGGTATTGTGAGTTCCCCGATTGCTCCTCACAGGGATATAGGTAGTGTAAGCAGCAGATACTGTTTTCAGTCCTTTGATGTTGCTTTATTCCTGGATGCAAGTTTGAATCAGCAACTTGGCCGCTTTCCTCCCCTCTTTATATAGAGCTCAGACCTCCTGCCCCCAGACACTAATGTTTCCAGGTGAAATGGAGGTTACTTCCTTTCGCTCCTGGCCCTCGTCCATCTCCCCTCCACATCCCCCCCCCCCCCCCCACCAGCCTCTGTGGAAGGGAGGCCTGCTGTGTCAGACTTGTCACTGGGTCACTGAATTTAAGCCACAGCATTTCAAAAACGAGCCAGGGCCGGCGAGAGGAAAGCAAAGCACAGCAAGGCAGGCGTGCGTTGCCAAGGGCGCACTCTGACCGGCTCCGCCGCCAACTCTCCGCATCTCTGTCCGCTCCGTCTACTTCCCAACCGTCTGAGGTCAAACCTGCACGGCGCTGAGTTCATGAAGCCGCGATCGATCGGGAGCTGACTTTCAAGGAAAGTCCAGTAAAGCAAGAGCGCAATTTACCCAGAATATTTAAATCCTTGTGGCTGTAGTAAAACTTAAAGAACAGTGTACTTCTACAGCAGCTCCCTGTTTTGAAAAATTGTTGTAGAGGTTTTGCCTCGGTTTTGCTTACATTCTTTGTATAACTATCGTGTAGCATTTGAATTCATGTGGTTTCGGGTATGAAAGGTGATTTAATCATGTTAGCCAATATGAGCTATTCCAGTGACCTTTATGGGGAGAGGATTTACATCCGGAAGGTGACGTTCAGGGTGTAAGTGTATTCAGAATCGTTTATTTTGTCTGTTCAGATTCAGAAAGGGGTCCTTGGTTTCAGGATGGGTTGTACAAACATGACTTATCAATGCCCAGTATGTACGTCCTTTATCTTACTAAGGGCACAAATAAAATAGTATTCCTAAAGAAAAAAATATAATAGAGCCGAAACCGGTTTGGCTCAGTGGGTAGAGCGTCGGCCTGCGGACTCAAGGGTCCCAGGTTCGATTCCGGTCAAGGGCATGTACCTTGGTTGCGGGCACATCCCCAGCAGGGGGTGTGCAAGAGGCAGCTGATCAATGTTTCTCTCTCATCGATGTTTCTAACTCTCTATCCCTCTCTCTTCCTCTCTGTAAAAAATCAATAAAATATATTTAAAAAAAAATATATATATATATATATAATAGAAAACGATCTATAAGTACAGTAATAATTTCTTATGGTCAATAGTAATTATGATTTTTGAGAATCTCAGAAACTAGAAGCTAAGTAAGGCAATTCCAGTGTCCTTTAAAAAAAACACACCACAAGCCCTAGTCAGTTTGGCTCAGTGCATAAAGCGTCGACCTGCAGACTGAAGGGTCCCGGGTTCGATTCCGGTAGAGGGCACATGCCGGGTTGTGGGCTCGATCCCCAGTGTGGGGCCTGCAGGAGGCAGCCGATCAATGATTCTTTCTTATCATTGATGTGTCTATCTCTCTCTCCCTCTCCCTTCCTCTCTGAAATCAATAAGAATATGTAAAAATTAAAAATTAAAAAAAAAAACACAAAATTGGTGTGCAGACATAAAGGCCTCCATCAGCCGAACCGGTTTGGCTCAGTGGATAGAGCGTCGGCCTGTGGACTCAAAGGTCCCGGGTTCGATTCCGGTCAAGGGCATGTACCTTGGTTGCGGGCACATCCCCAGTAGGGGGTGTGCAAGAGGCAGCTGATCGATGTTTCTCTCTCATCGATGTTTCTAACTCTCTATCCCTCTCTCTTCCCCTCTGTAAAAAATCAATAAAATATATTTAAAAAAAATAAAATAAAAAAAATAAAGGCCTCCATCAGGAAGGTAGAGGATGGAATGGCCATGAGACATGTGCATTAACCCACCATATGAACTCATTCCTGATTTAGGCAAACTCCCAATTGGGTGTGTCTGACATTTGTTAGAACCCGGATTCTTTCAAAACACCAGGAAACCAACTTTTTGCTCAAACAAGTCTTTCCAAAGACCATGATGGTTTTCTTTTAACACTCCTCCTTCCTTTCTGTAGGTCTTTTTCTCTGAGTTCCATACATATTCTTTGGGAAAGGAGATAGCGGTCACCTCCCACCACCTCTCCGCAGGGAGCCAGGTGGGGGATCAGGCACCTTCTGGCTCGAGCTGTTCAAGCCACTCTCCCATGGAAGGTGGGGGGTTGACCAGGACTTCAGGTAATCTCCCTGCCTGAGATGTGTGGAGGGTCCCCCTGCTGCCCCCAAAACAAGAAAGTCACGGGAATGCAAACAGATCAGGGACCCCCTTCTCCACTGCCCCACTCCCCAATGTCAAGGCCAGGGCGACCGGTGACCGAGGTCAGCAGGAAGTGATAAGGCGGCAGGGAAAGAGGAGTCCAAGAGGCTGAAAAACAGAAGATAACAGAAAACGGGGAAACTTGCAAAAAAAAGAATGGTCACGTCGTATTTCCTTACAGAGACGCCAACTCAGCTCAGATTTCCTTGTTCTCTGCCAGCACCCCGTCCCAACAAGAGATGAAAAATATGTTTTTAAAAAACTAATCTGGTACATTTCAGATAACCGTCTTCAATCCAATCCAACAGACACTGATTGCATGTGAGCAATGTTCTCAGCATAAGAAATGGAGACACGGATGTCCTAGGCAGTCACTCCCTTGATGGAGTCACTGAGGGGCAGGAGGAAGTGGGTGAGTCCACACAACCTGAGTGTCAGGAAAATACCCCAGGGGGAGTACATGGAGAGAGAAGCGAAATCCCGCGTGGCCTCCTGAAGAAGCAGCATTGGGTCAGTTAAAGGGGCGGAGAGGGTTGAAACGGGAAGCGTGTGAGCAGAAGCTGGGGAGACAGAACATGCCCAGGGAACCGCGTCTTTGGGCTGAAGCGTCAGAGAAGGGAGGTGGGCTGAGGAGTAGACAGGGATCAGAGGCTAGAAGGCTTGGAAGGCCACGTTAAGAAATGTGGACTCTCCTCTCTAGTACCTGGGAGCCAGGCAAGGCTTTTGAGCAGGGAAGTGACCCAAGAGTTGTGCTGTAGGCCCTAGCTGGTTTGGCTCAGTGGATAGAGCGTCGGCCTGTGGACTAAAGCGTCCCAGGTTCGATTCTGGCCAAGGGCACATGCTGGGGTTGCGGGATCGATAGGGGGCGTGCAGGAGGCAGCCAATCAATGATTTTCTCTCATCATTGATGTTTCTATCTCTCTATCCCTCTCCCTTCCTCTCTGAAATAAATTACATATATATATATATATATATATATATATATATATATATGAGTTGTGCTTTAAGACAATCACTCTGGTCCTGGCCAGTTTGGCTCAGAAGGGTCCCAGGTTCAATTCTGGTCAAGAGTACTTGCCCGGATTGCAGGCTTGATCCCTAGTTGGGGGTGTGCAGGAGGCAGCTGATCAATGATTCTCTCTCATCACTGATGTTTCTATTTCTCTCTCTCCCTCTCCCTTTCTCTCTGAAATCAATTTTTAAAAAAAGGAAGCTAGAACAATCGCTCTGAAAGCGGACTGTGTGATGAGCTGTAAGAAAGGACTAGAGCAATACAACAAGTCAGGAGATGGCAACAGCAGTCCGGTGAGAGGAGGCCCGGGGACAGAGCGTCCATCAGCTGTGAGGAAGCACACTCTTGTCGTGGCCAAGGTGTGGATCTAAAAGGTAAATGAACTTCGCCCGGCCAGCGTGGCTCAGTGGTTGAGCTTCGACCTAGGAACCAGGAGGTCATGGTTCGAATCCCGGTCAGGGCACATGCCCGGGTTACAGGCTCAATCCCCAGTGTGGGGCATGCAGGAGGCAGCCGATCGATGATTTTCGCACATCACTGATGTTTCTATCTCTCTCTCCCTCTCCCTTCCTCTCTCTGAAATCAATAAAAATACATATTTATTAAAGGTAAATGAACCATATCCACCTTTATGCACCTAGAGCCAGCGGGCTCAGGCACGCTGCCTGCATTCAGAAAGACGCTCACAACTTCCTCTGTGGGGTGCAGGGGCCCTGGAGCCGAGCTGCCAGGCAGAGGGGGGTAGAGGAGGGGTGGGAGGGGTAGGGTGCACCGGAAGGCCTGCAGCCCTTTCACTCTTGACTTTCCCACTTAGGCAAGGCCCTGGGTTGCGCCGTGTTCTGCTCAGCCACCGGGACAGGAAGTTCCTGGGCTCTGAAGTGAGCGGGCATCCTGCATCTGTACAGCCTGCTCTCCCTCCCAGCCCCACCACAAACCCAGAGGCCAGGCTCTCGGTGTGCTGCTACCTTCACGGTTCAGGTTTTCATAAAAAGAAAACGTATCTTCGGGTCGTGAGAAAGAAGAATAAAAACGTACCTTTGTGGCTGAAACAAACAAACCAAAAAAACCCGCTACCAAGTATAATGTTCTCTTTCATTCCTAATTCCAAAAGTTCACCAAAAGGCACCTCGCTCTTTTTAATCACGCACAGCCTGAAAACTAGAAAGGGGCTTCCTGATGCGTGAAGACCTCTATGATTTCCTCTCTCCTCTCGCTGGTGTCTCATCTCTCCCTGTCGCAACCATACAGAGAACCCGTTAAGAGAACACGTCGCCTTTCCCACCACCACTGTGAACAGGCTGATGAGTCCCCTGACACATCTTTCCCCAGGTTCTTGCTGATCTATCCTCTCTAATAAAAGAGTAATATGCAAATTAACCATAACTCTGCTACACAAGCCACGCCCACCAGCCAATCAGGGCGAGTATACAAATTAACCCCAGCCAAGATGGCTACCATTGGGTTTCCCCAGCAACAGAAGAAGCCAAGCTTTCCACACACTCTGGCCGGCCCAGGCCTCCACTCAAGGATACAAAGTTTCAATTATAGAAGGTAAACAAATCCACAGATCAAGCAGGAGGCTTGGCTCCGCTCCAGGCTACAAAGTTTTAATTGTAGAAGGTAAATAAATTCCAGATACCAGGGCCTCTGCTTGGGTCGCCAGGGGCATGGCTGGCCTGCAAACCACCACAGGCCCCTTGCCCAGGCTGACGCCCCAAGGGAACCCCACCCTGATCCAGGACACCCTTCAGGGCAAACCAGCCGGCCCCCACCTGTGCACCAGGCCTCTATCCTCCTATCTAATAAAAGTGTAATATGCAGATTGACCATCACTCCAACACACAATACGGCTGCCCCCATGTGGTCAAAGATCCTGCCCCCATATGGACACAAATGGCCACCACAAGATGGCCAGAAGGGGAGGGCAATTGGGCAGCACCAGGCCTGCAAGGGAGGGCAGTTGGAGGCAATCAACCCTGCAGAGGATGGCAGTTAGGGGTGACCAGGCCAGCAGAGGAGGGAAGTTGGGGGCAAACAGGCTGACAGGGGAGCAGTTAGACATCAATCAGGCTGGCATGGGAGTGGTTAGGGGGTGATCAGGCTGGCAGGCAGAAGCGATTTAGGGGCAAGCAGGAAGGCAGGCAGGCGAGCAGTTGGGAGCCAGCAGTCCTGGATTGGGAGAGGGATATCCGACTGCCCGTTTAGGCCCGATCCCACTGGGATCGGGCCTAAACGGGCAGTCGGACATCCTTCGAGGGGTCCCAGATTGGAGAGGGTGCAGGCTGGGCTAAGGGACACCCCCCCCTCCATGAACGAATTTCGTGCACTGGGCCTCTAGTAGAAATATAGACACCGGTGTATGAAGCTACACTGTTATCACTGAAGTAGGCTTTTCCTATCTTCCTTTCTCCTTATTTGCCAGAACAGTAATTACTGAGGACATCCCGCAGGTCAGTAGCTGGAGGATTGACTCCTCTCTCCCACTGGCTACGTGATGCTGCATCATAGGACATGACCACCGTCCAGCCAAGTCCTCCCCTCTGGGTGGGCCCTCAGGCTGCTTCTTGTCTGGGCTGAACCAGCCTCTGTCGGTCTCCATCCTGGGCCAGAGCACCTCTCAGCACGCACCCCCAGAGCCGAAGGCATGGTCTGAGTCCCTACCACGCGCCGTTTTTATGAAACATACAAAAGACACGAGCGACACGGTCCCTTCCCCAGAGAGAGCCACATGTAGCTGGGAAGTAAGCCTCCCCCACGCAGAACCATCACACTGCGGGGCGGGACTGAGCGTGCTCCCCGGACTTCACACATGGTGCCACGTTTCCCTTCGACACAAGGACGATGGGAGAGAGCCCAGGGGTCCCTTAGCTCCCGCCTTTCAGGGGCCTTCGCAGCCTCAGGAAAGGGGGAACGGGGTGGCCAGGAAGTCCCTGAGGTCTGCGGAGAAGACGGGACTGGAGCAGGGCCTGGGAAGAGACTAGGTCGATGGGAAAACTTGCATGTTGGATGCCAAGTGAGCCAGGGCCCGCAGTGACCTCAGACAGGTGACAAGCCGCCCTTGTCCACATCGCTGCACTTCTAAGCAGCCTCCCTCCCCCCCCACCCCACCCGCCTCTGCTAAAGACATAGAGTCCTAAGCTGAGCGGCCACAGAGCATGCGCAGCACTGATGGAAGACGCACTCCTCCGCCCTAGCTGGTGTGGCTCAGTGGGGAGACCGTCGGACTGCGGACTGAAGGGTCCCAGGTTCGATTCCAGTCAAGGGCACATGCCCGGGCTGCTGGCTCAGGAGGCAGCCGGTCAGTGATTCTCTCTCATCACTGATATTTCTCTCTCTCTTTCCCTCTCCCTTCCTCTCTGAATCAATAAAAATATATTTAAAAAAGAAAGAACATGCACTCCTTCCTAAGGCACGGGGAAGCAATGCACACACAGAGCATCGTCAGTGATATCCTAATGACCCTGGACGGACAGATGGTAACCAGGCTTATGGTGGGGGTCGCTTTGTAAGGTATCTAAATGCCAAATCACTGTGCTGTCTGCCTGGAACTAACGTAATACTGTATGTCAACTATAGGCTAATTAAAATAAGAATAAAATGCAATGCACTACTTCCAGCCAGATATGCTTGAACATACTGCCCAAATCTCTTCCCTCCCTACCTTTCCTATGTCCCCCCGAGCCCCCGACCCCCCCCCCCCCCGCAAAACACACACACACAGGTATTACCTTTCTCGATACCCATTAAACAAAAGTCATTTAAACTGTTCCTACCCATCTGGAAAATTACATAAACAACATGGAAGAAAGTAATAATGAAGTTTAAATGCTTGTAATTTAAAGCAAAACAAAAAATCCTGAGTTCTTCTGAGAATCAAAAACTCTGTTAAAAAGGTTGGTATTGAGCTGAAACCGGTTTGGCTCAGTGGATAGAGCGTCGGCCTGCGGACTGAAAGGTCCCAGGTTCGATTCCGGTCAAGGGCATGTACCTTGGTTGCGGGCACATCCCCAGTAGGGGGTGTGCAGGAGGCAGCTGATCGATGTTTCTCTCTCATCGATGTTTCTAACTCTCTATCCCTCTCTCTTCCTCTCTGTAAAAAATCAATAAAATATATTTTTTTAATAAAAGGTTGGTATTGAGCCCTAGCTGGTTTGGCTCCGTGGACAGAGTGCCAGCCGCAGACAGAAGGGTCCCAGGTTCGATTCCGGTCAAGGGTTAAATTTCAGTCAAGGGTACGTACCTAGGATGTGCAGGAGGCAACCAATCCAATGTGTCTCTCTCACATCAATATTTTTCTCTCTGTGTCTCTCCCCCTCCCTTCCACTCTCTCTAAAATCAATGGGAAAATATCCTCAGATGATGATTAACAAAAAACAGAAAGGTTGGTATTAATAAACTCGCTGGTATATGATAAACTAGTGCTGATCTTTCACTCTACGTTGCAATGCTGTGTATTCCACTTACCAAGTCCATTTAAGTATAAAACACATGCGGCATCATGTCTTAAACTTTCTCATATTTGGAGAGAAGATTGGAGAGTTCGGTGTGTATGCCAGACGTATTTATGCCTTGGTGCTGAAATACGTAACTCTGTGAGAAAGCTCTGAGAATGAACCAGGCATAAGCAAATTAATGTGCCTTTTATCTCAAAGACTGAAGATTTAAAAGTCGCATGTAATTTTGAACTGAAGTGGCGCCTCTGGGAAATCTGTGATTCTCTTTTTTTTCATTACCCCTCCCAGTCTAAAATTAGCTTTCAACATATTTTTTAAACTTGAGCAAAACAAGATTTACTCAGAGGATGTGAACTTGGATGCCAAGTTGAAAGACATAATCTTGACAGTCATACTGCAGAAAATATGAACTTTTAATAAGGAGAGGGAATTACTGAGTTTAAATAAAACCTAATTTGGCGTGACTCAGGGGTTGAGCATTGACCTGTGAACCAGGAGGTCACGGTTCGATTCCCAGTCAAGGGCACACGCCTGGGGTGTGGGCTCCATCCCCAGTGTGGGGCGTGCAGGAGGCAGCCGATCCATGATTCTCTCTCATCACGGATGTATCTATCTCTTTCTCTGTCTCCCTTCCTCTCTGAAATAAAAAAATATATATATTAAAAAATAAAAATTTTTAAAACCTAATTTGCTGGGTGTTTTTATTTAGCAGTGAGGAATAAAAAGAAAAAATAAAGTCCTTGAACTCGTTGCCCCAGCCCAACCACAGAGGCAATGAAGGCCTGAGAGTGGGTGTCCGGGAGGCAGCTGGGCCGGAAGCCTCCTGTGGCCCAGTGACCCTCACTGAGAGGGCCCGCCCCCTTCTCAGCAGCCTCCCCCCAAATTAGCTCTCAACAGGGCGGAGACCCCATTTGTGTATTTGCAAGTTAAATCCAGATTTGAGAATCTCCACTACACACCTAACATCAAAACCCTGAGCAACTGTCACCCACCAACACCCAGCATTCCAGTGTCTAAAATACACCATGTGATCACGGCTCCTTTGAGACCTTGGTCCCGTCGTCCCAGCTAAGGGGACCTTTGGCTGCCCTCCCCGCTCCCAGGGATAGAGCCGGGCTTGTCAGGACGTGTCAGGGCCTGTCCCTCCTTTCGGGCCCTCCGAGGACCTTGGGCATGTGCGACTGCATTGCCCCTCTTCCATCCGGACCAGTCGACAATGTCAAAGGACCAGTCGACAATGTCAAAGCAAGGCCATGAGGGAAGTGGAAGGACTTATCTGGGAGCCAGGCGATCTGGCTTGGCTTGGGCCTAAGGAGTAGGTGTTATATAACCAGGGCACGTCACAGAGCCAGCAGAAGCCTGCTTCCTCACCAGAAAGGTGGGTTCAAAGCAATCAGTTCCCCAAGAACACGAAGGGGAAGGCCGGAGTCTGAGGGGAAAACCCACGGAGGGGTCCAGGCGATAGTGAGCTCAGCCTGTGAGAACTCAGGGCCTCCCACACAGCTGGGAAGCAGCAGGGCCCATCTGCTCAGTACCAGTCAGAGTATCGGGACAGTGAATACGGCTTCTTTTATTTACTTTTTTTTTTAAATATATTTTTATTGATTTCAGAGAGGGAGGGAGAGAGATAAATATCAATGATGAGAGAGAATGATTAATGGGCTGCCTCCTACATGCCCCATTCTGGGGATCAAGCCTGCAACCCAGGCATGTGCCCCAACAAGAATCAAACTGTGACCTCCTGGTTCATAGGTCAATGCTCAACCACGGAGCCATGCCGGAGGGGCTGCCTTTTTTTAAAAAGATCTACATGGCTGCAGAGGAAACTTGACTAACAACTCACAGCTGGGTTGCAAATCAGAATCACTGGGAAATCGGGTCCCCCTCCTGGGAGCCTAGTGCAATAAGTCAGAGATGGAAATCCTAACAGAGGTGCCCGAGGCGGCTTTCCAAGCAACTGGAACGCCCTCCTCAACCATGTAGTGTCCATCTGACCCTTCATATGGACACCTTAGAAAGAGTGTGCCTCTGACCCCGTAACCCCACTTCAAGGAAGCTCTCCCACAGAAATATCTAGACATTCAGACAAGTTTTGCATAGAGATGCTCAAAAGAAAAATATTCACGATAGCAAAGGTTGGAGAGAAAAGAATTCCAAAGTCAGGGAAACTATTAAATGTTATATTACATAAATCCCCCAAAAGACATGCACATGGCCAGCAGGCACATGAAAAGATGCTCAACATGATTAGAAATTAGAGAAATGCAAACCCAAGCCACAGTGAGATACCGCTTCCGACACACTGGGACAGCTAAACCAAACCAAACAAACAGCATGAGAGTGTGGAGAAACTGGAATATTGCTCATGGGAGTATGGAATGGTAGAGCCACTATTAAAAAAAACAGGCCATTTGGCAGTTAGTTCCACAATAACTCAACCACAGAATCCCCCTGTCACCCAGAAATCCCACTCCCAGGTATCTACTCGAACAATTGAAAATGGGTGTCCAACGGACGCCTGGACACAGATGCTCACGGCAGCACGATTCCAGGAGCCAGAAGGTGGAAGCAACCAACTGTCCATCCGCTGGTGAACAGATCCACAAAGCGTGGCATCGTCACACAGCGGAATGTCACTCCGCCATAAGAAGGACTCGCACAGTGGCAGACACTGCCACACAGGGACACCGGGAAGACATGCTGAGTGAGGGAAGCCACCGCACGGGCAGAGCAGCCGCGTGTAGGACTCCGTTCATGGGAGCTCTCCAGGCAGTAGGCAGATTAGCGGTGGCCGGGCTGGGAGGAAAAGGGGGTAGGAAGTGACTGTTCGATGGACACGGGGTTCCTTTCGGGGTGAGGAAATGTTCCGGAACTAGACGGTGGTGCTGGCTGTACAACACTGTAAATACACCACCTGCCACTGAACTGTCCATTGAAAATGGTTAAAACGGTGAATTCCATGTTATGTATATTTTACCACAATAAAAATATTACAATGAGAAAAAAAGAATAATTCCTAAAATTGATCTTTCAAGGGAGTTTAAGGAGATGTGGGAAATGTAGAAAAAGCAGTCTATTGTCGAATCTCAGAGGGAAGGCAGGGGCGGGTGAGTGGGTGGGAAGAGATCAACCAAAGAACTTGTGCGCATATACCCGTAACCCGTGGACACAGACAATGGAGTGGTGAGGGCCTGGAGGGAGGGGTGGGAGTGGGGGAGAAGGGGGCAATGGGGGGAGAAAGGGGACATATGTAATACTTTCAACAATAAAGGCTTTTCTTTAAATAAAGAAAAAGCAGTCCATGAAGCTACTTACAGTGTGACCCACGCCTCATAATACATCAATATGCACAGAAAAACAAGAACTGGGAGAAAACTGATAAAAATGCTAAACAGGCCGCCTGGCCGGTGAGGCTCAGTGGTTGAGCGTCGACCCATGAACCAGGAGGTCACAGTTCAATGCCCGGTCAGGGCACATGCCTGGATTGCAGGCTCGATCCTCAGTAGAGGGTGTGCAGGAGGCAGCTGATCAATGATTCTCTCTCATCACTGATGTTTCTATTTCTCTCCCTCCCTCTCCTTTCCTCTCTGAAATCAATAAAAATACATATTTTTTTTAAATGCTAAACAGGCTTATTGACAGATACATTTTCTGTTTTGTTTCTCTGTAATGTCCGGACTTTTCTATAATATTTTTGTTGTTCCATATTCTTTTCATAATCATAAAAATAACGTGTTAAACAATGAGACCATTTGACACTTTGGAGCACAGGTAGGAAAAGACAGGAACAATGAAAGATCTAAAAAACTCGTGATAAAACGACTTCAGTGGCGGGGGCTGGGCACTGGAATGGAGCGGGGGGACCCACCATCTGCGAATGTGAGTAACGACCCGGAGAATGTCCGTCTCGTCCAGGACTGGGATTGTAAATCCAGATCCTCTGAGTTTTCAAGAGACGCCAGAGCTCCAGACTTTTCAGCGAAATGCCATGATTTTTAAACGTCGGCAACTTATTCAGTATTTTTCAAGCATCCCAGGCCAAACAAAACACATCTGCGGGCCGGATGCAGCCGCAGGCGCCAGTCGGCAAACGCTGGTTCAGAGGGTCGGCGCGTTCAGCCTGGAAAGGAACCCTCTGCAGGGACGCAGCGGGGACCGGGGACTGCGAGCTCCTCCGGCAGGTGGGAGCCGGGGGGCTTCTCCCAGCGTCTCCGGAGGCAGAGCCTGACCTGAGGGCGGGCACGTCCAGAGGCAGGACTGGGCCGGCCGCTAAGGAGGGTCTGACTATCAGAGCAGCTGTCCAACAGGGAACATGCAGCGAGTTGCCCGCTCCCTGAGATGTTCCAGAAAAGCTACATAAATAGGAGTCCGCCCGCCGGCGTGGCTCGGTGGTAGAGCATCAACCTATGAACCAGGAGGTCAGGGTTCGATTCCCGGTCAGAGCACATGCCTGGGTTGCAGGCTCCATCCCGGTGTGGGGTGTGCAGGAGGCAGCCGATCAATGATTCTCTCTCATCACTGATGTTTCCATCTCTCTCTCCCTCTTCTTTCCTCTCTGAAATCAATAAAAATGTATTTTTTAAAACTAACATAAACAGTATCTCAGCTGCCCTAGCTGGTTTGGCTCAGTGGATAGAGCGTCGGCCTGTGGACTGAAGGGTTCTGGGTTCGATTCCAGTCATGGGCACATGCCCAGGTTGCGGGCTCGATCCCCAGTGTGGGGCATGCAGGAGGCAGCCCATCAATGATTCTCTCTCATCATTGATGCTTCCATCTCTCTCTCCCTCTCCCTTCCTCTCTGAAACCAATAAAAATAATAAAAAATAAATAAAATAAGCGTCCCGGCTGCCTGGCCGAGGCTTTGGAACGCGGCCCTGAGCCTCCGACTCCGTTCTAACCCGCGGTGTGAATAACCCGAGCTGGCGGGGGGGGGGGGGGCCGCGGGAGGGGGCGGCACTGAGGAAAGGAAGGACAAGGCACTGGCTCGCTGCGGGGCAGGACCTGTGCCCAGTGCCGTCCTCACGCCACCCCACCGCGTTCTCCCACACCCCGGTCCCAGAGGGAGACCTACGGTGTGGGGAGCCTCATAGAGTGTGGCCCCAGGTCACGGCCAGGCACTGAGAAGCTCTTTCTGGCTCCAAGACACATGCAGGTGCAACTCCCCACACACCTCTCCGCCTTCTCAGCCCGCATCTCCCCAGTGCCCCAGGCCCGGCCTCAGGAAGCTCTGGAATCAGGGGAAAGCAGAAAGCAAGCCACTGCGTCACAGTGAACACTGGGGGGGGGGGGGGGGTCGTCCCACAGAAGGGCCCAGCCCAGCCGTGGTTATCGGGGAAGGCTTCTGGGCGGAGGGACCAGTGCGCCTCAGAACCACAGTCCCAATATTCATATGTGAGACTGTCAGTCAGACCTGCTCTAGGCGCGTTTCATTCGTGGAAAGCAAGGTGAATTCACCCACATTTTAAATCATCATTCCTCAAGCGGAGGTGATGGATTTTTTAAATGGGGATGGGATCCTAGCTTAATAAACTAGAAGAATTCTTAAAAACGTATACCCTGGCGGGTGTGGCCTGGCAGGTTGGAGCGTCGTCCCATACACCGAAAGGTTTCAGGTTTGATCCCCCATCAGGGCACATACCCAAGCTGTGGGTGCGATCCCCGATCAGGGCGCACGCAGGAGGCAACCCATTGACGTTTCACTCTCTCCCCCTCTCCCTTCCTCTCTCTCTAAAGTCAGTAAAAGCATGTCCCTGTGTGAGACAGGTTCAAACAATCAGCTCCCCGAGAACCAGAAGGCTCCCCGTGCTCTGGCCCACGGCCCCCAGAAGTCTGCTCGGGTCCCAGTCCTAGGCCACCGGGGAGGCCGGGCCATTCCTGCCAGAGCCCTGTAGTCTGTCACAATCACAACATTCCTTCCATTCCTTGACTTGATTCCCGCAGAAGAATCGCCCTGAATTAACAACTGCGCCTGCGTCGGCACTCGGAGCGGCTTCTCTTTCTAGGGGATTGTATTTTTGTGACCTCTCAGATGTCTCCTTTGATCTTCTATCGCTCTAGCATCTCCACGTCCAGCCAGAAATGAAACAGGACGTTAGAAAATGAAATTGTCCCCTCCCCTTCCCAACAGCAGCGCGGGTCATTACCGCGGGTCTCCAGTGGCACAGAAAGACGCTCTTCCGGTTTCTTCCTTTGCCATCGTGTGACACACCTTCATGCGTGTGACACGGCTTTCCCTGGCCCCCAGCCAAGGGGGGCATGTCCATTGGCTGGTCAAAACCTGCATCCCAAAAATGTTCTAGAAAGAAAGAAATCCTGTCCCATATGGTGGAATAATCCCAACCTTTACATCTGGCAAATCAGAGAAAAACAGAAAGGAGGAGGAGGAGACCTACATTCCCTGGTACTCATGAGTCCGCCTCCAGACAGGATCAGTGCAAAAAATAAATCAGATTCCTAAGAGTAAAAAAATTACATATATATATATAATATTTTATATATATAATTGATTTCACAGAAGAAGGGAGAGGGAGAGAGAGAAACATTAATGATGAGAGAGAATCATTGATTGGCTGCCTCCTGCACTGGGGATCGAGCCCACAACCTGGGCATGTGCCCTGACCGGGAATCGACCTCCTGGTTCATAGGTTGACACTCAACTACTGAGCCATGCCGGCTGGGTCTAAAAGTACAATTTTAAATCCCCCTCTCCCTTTTATAAGTCGCACAAGGAAAGAGAAGGAGATGCCTAATGGCAATGGGGGTTTGTGTTGCTGTTATTGGGTTATGGTTTTATAGTTGTCTTGGATAGTATTAATATACTTTATAAAATTACTTTCCTCAAACTTTCTAAATATATATATCGTACTCTGGATGCTCAAAGAGATGCTCAAGATTTGTCAAGTAATTTAGATCTTTCCTCTCAAAGTATCTCCACAGAAGACTCTCAAAACCAAGGTGTGACCTAACCCTGCCCTCAGGTGCCCTCATGGGGGACGCGGTGCAAAGCACAACCCACACAGATGCCAATAGTACCAGAGCCGAATGGAGGTCAGAGGGCAGAGCTGGCCAGTCTCTCCCTAGTTCCAGGGAAAAACTTACCGGATCACGCACCCACCGCTCCCACATCAGGGGGTAGGGATGAGAATGGGGTAAATAAAACTCCCACTTTCACTACCCAAAGCCTAGCCCACTTTCCCACAGGGAGAGCTGAGCGGGCAAAGCTAAGCCATGCTACCCGCCAGGTGTCTATTTTCCAAGAAGAGCTTTCCTGTTAACGCTTTCAAATGGGTTCCGATGTAACCTTGGAGAAAATAACCGGGAATCCCATGTAAGTGACCCATTTCCTCCAGGCTGTGTGTCTGCCTCTCTCAGAACACGTGATTCGCCCATTAGGCTACCTGAAAGGCAGGTGTGGAGAACAAAGGCAGAGTGGGTACAACAGCAATACGATTAGAGGCGGCTCTTGGCTTGGCTTTGTGCTGCTCGAGGGATCTGTGAATGCAACTCATCTCTTCGCCTACAGTTCTCGAGCGCCGGGCCCTTCAGAGATGGAAAGGCAAAATGTCCTGGGCAGTTTCTCGAATGGACCAAATCCTGATGCTGTTCATAGACCTCAGGACCCAAAGCCCTCACTTCCCAACAACTCTCCATTTTTCCTGTTAATACGAAAAAGCCCTCACTTCCCAACAACTCTCCATTTTTCCTGTTAATACGAGGATAAATACGAAATCTGCAGGAAACCAAAGAAAAGTGTTAGTTGGCACCACGCTTCAGCCTCATGAACTCGTCATTCACCAGAGCGAGCCTCGCTGGAGAACGCCTCTGACTCCCCCACTGCTCTCAAGTGGGAGAGCCAACGAAGAGAGAAACCATGGGACGGCCAGTGGCTAGAGGAAGGCATGACCAGGACGTAGCCATGAGCTGCCCTGCCCTTCCTGCGCCTCCAGCAGACATCACTAGTCAAGCACGACACTCCTTCCGATCTCACACAGACACAACCTCAGAATCTTTTCCAACACTAGGGTTCTTCGGGCAACGAATTCCAGTCAATACGTTAGCCTGCTTGCCATCTACTTGAAGAGAAACCTGGAGGACCCATCAGTGAGATACAAAGATTAAAAATCTAACCCATTTTTCAGTGTATTTTCCTCTAAGAACTGGGACCGTTTATGGAAATTGCCATGAAAAGCTAGAGAGGGTCAAGTGCGAAAGCAGTTGCCTCTGACTTCCCGTGGGGCGGGCAGATAGCACGGCCCCAGCTCACAGCACCCGGCTGCCGATGGATCGGAGCAAAGCAGAGCACAAGGGTCAGTCGAAGGAAGTGAACACGGGACTGCAGAGAAGGCGAGGGCTGGGGGAAGACACCTCTCAGACACTGTGGGGCCCACTCCCAGCATCTAAGAGCCTTCTCTTAGACACAAATTCCCCTGAGTTCAAGTTTCCTCTTTAGGCCGACATCACCTCTGAGCAAGTTACATCTTCTGGAGAATTCCTTCTGATAGGTGCTTTGTTTGCGTTCTCGACCCCTAAAGAAAGATCAGCAACGTGGGGTGGGGGTGGGGGGGAGGTAGGTGGTTTCAACAGAGACAAGGAACGCAAATCATGTGATTTAGAACCTTCTCAGAAGGGTCACCCTGGACCCAACACTGGGCTTGGGACACACAGAACAGCAGCCACGAGGAGCCTATACTGAGTGGCTACTACATGCCAACCCCTTTCCATACATCATCCTGCTCCCGCTCCCCACTCACAGTGAGTTATTATTAGCACCATCCTTTTATAGATGAAGAAAATGAGACTCGGTAATGTCCACAACCCGACCACAGCCTTAAAGCGAGCAAGGGACTAAGCGAGGTCCTGATGAAGATCTGTCTGGCTCCCAAGCCTGTGGCCTCTCCACCCAATGTGCCGCTCCTCGGGGAAGGCATCAGAGCACCCCTGGCACCCTCAGACATGTCCCTGAGGGCTGACACCTAGCTTAGTCCATCCCTCCTCCCAGAGATGGGGCAGGAGGCAAGTTCTCCTCTTGCAGGCGAGGCCTTCGGAGAGCAGGACCCCACACCTGTTGGACAGCCTGTCTTGGAGAGATCAGGGGCCGGAGCCTGGGACTAGAAAGGCATCGGCTTCCTTTGGCTCAGATCTCCTTCCTCCCTCACGGAAGAAGAGGAGGTCAAAGATGAGGTCAGAAACAGACGCTGAGCATGGCCTGCCCTGTGCAGTGGACAGTGACAGGCTGGAGGGACAAACACCCTCCTGCAGCCTTAGATGGAGCCTTTGATGGAGCAGAAAGCGTCCAGGGCAGACTCAGCTCCGGTCAGCGTGGGAGCCAGCGAGCCCCGGCCTGCTCCATTGCTGGGGTTCACCTGGGACGACAGGCAGCCTCTCGTGTTACGTGGACTCCACTGTGCAGCTATGTGCCAGGAGAGAGCAGCAGGAATATGTCATTTTGAAATGATCCTGTAATAATACTACAATGTTTCCTTCCCTACATTCAATGGGCATAGATTTATTGAAGGCCTACTATGTGCTAGGGGTTAGGGACACAGTGATGACCATAGTAGACCCAATTCCTGACTTTCTGCAACTGATGACCTGGTAGATCCCTGAGGATTCGCCTTTGCCTGGGCAACAATGGACTGCCTGGATGGTCATTAAATCTACAGGAAAGCAAATATTTGGTGCAAGGAAATGTTTATTCCTACCCCCTCTCTAAGCACCTGCCTCTCCCTCTGATGCATAAAGCCAGGCTGCCGCCTCCCTGCACGCGCTCCTTAGTCTACTATTCACCCTCAATATTCTGAGGGGCCACCCTTCAAGCAGGTCCAAGGAAACCCAGGAGCAATGCCAGCCGAAGGGGTGACATGCAGGGTGGAGCACCTTCAGTGTGAGAGATAGCATCAGGCATACCTGAGGGAAGGGAGCGGGGAGCAGGGAGGTCAGGTGACCAGCATGCATTGCGTGCTTCCCACATATCTCAAATAACTCGACCAAGGAGCCAGGATTCCTCGAGCCTTGTTTAATCTCTTCCTCCAAAGCACTTGTTACAAAAGACAAGAGTGAATGTATTCCCTGTGGGTGTCTGCCTCAAAACTAATTTTTTAACTTAAAATTTATGTAAATTTGAGTTGCTATTATATGCCAAATCTTACGTTTATGCCTTAAGATATCCATGCTTGTTTCAATGTAAAACAAGGTTCTTCATTGATTGATAAACAATTTTAACTGGGAAGATACATCATGTTAATCCTGTGAATTATGCAGGCCCTGGCATACCTGAGCTGTACCATCTTACAGAGCACAAGAATCTAGGACTACATCAGGGTCAGACCGTCCCACTGCCCCACCCCACCGTGAGGTTCTCTTTCTTTTACCAAATTTGGAGGCCCCAGGTGTTCATTAAGAAAGACAGCACGTTATCAAGCATACCTCAGATAAGAGATCAGGGCAGAGGACACAACACAAGGAAGCCCCGTGAAAGGTCAACAGGTCAAGACCAAAAGAGCCAAAGGAACATACGCAACTGGGAACCCCATCACTCTGCCCTCTTCTCCAGGTGTGTGACCAACGTTAGAGATGAAGGGTTGGTCATCAAAAGTAAACTCTCGTGTGCAGGAATTGACTTCGCTGACTCTCTCTCCGTGTCACACGGGCACACACCCTACCACTACTCTATGCTGATCCTGAGAACGAGGAACTGGAGTGAGCAGGGGCTGGTGCTGTGCATTCAGATGAAGCCAGAGATCAGCAGCACAAGAGCCAAGATCTGAAACAAGGGCGACAGTGATCTGGGGAGAGCATGCTGACATCAGCCAGGAAGTCAACTGACCTCTGAGGCTGGTCTGTATCAGCCAGCGGGTGTGTGAGCTGGAGAGTTCTCATCAAACTGTCCCAAATCAAGTACCAAAAAAATAGCATTTCCTGCACCAAATATTTGGTTTCCTACAGATTTAATGCCCATCTAGTCTGTCCATCGTTGCCCAACCAAAGGCAAATTCTCAGGGACCTACCAGATCATTGGTTACAGAAAGACAGAAACTGGGTCTACTTTGGTCACCTCTGTGTCCCAAACTCCTAGAACATAGTAGGCCCTTAATAAATCAATGCCTGCCCTGGCTGGTTTGGCTCAGTGGATAGAGTGTCAGCCTGTGGACTGAAGGGTCCCCAGTTTGATTCTGGTCAAGGGCACATGCCCGGGTTTCCAGCTCGATTCCCAGTCGGGGGGCATGGAGGAAGCAGCCAATCAATGATTCTCCTCTCATCATTGATGTTTCTATCTCTCTCTCTCCCTTCCTCTCTGAAATCAATAAAAATATATTTTAAAAATTAAATAAAAATAAATCAATGCCCATTGAGTGTCGGGAAGGAAACATTATAGTATTATTAAAGGATAGTTTCAAAATGACACATTCATTTGCCCTGCCTCTCGACTCTGCCTTTACGGTGTGTGTTAACGTGCGGTCACTGCCAGGTTTCGAAGAAGGACATCCACGCGGTAAAAATCCCGCGTCACAGCACTGCTGTAGTGTCACATCACATGCTTTCACTCAAAAGATTTCAATATCACGCCCTGGAAGGGAGGGGGGCCAGGACACCCATGCACTCCTGCGTGCACCCAGCTGTCCCTTTCAATGACCTCAGCCCCAGGGTGAGGGAGAGAAGGACACGTGATCCCGTGCTCCCTCAGCCAGTCTCATTCCAGCGAGCTTCCCCCAGCGGGAGCATGTCCCAGAGCGGGGAGGGATGCTGGTGTTTGAAGAAACAGATTTTACATACAAGTTGGACCCTAAACGCAAGCCAACTGCTTATCTGATGCTCAGAGAAACAGCAATCCGTTCCAACTCTGCGGGCGAGACAGGCTGTGTAGGCCTCCCGGGTGGAGCCCTCCAGGGGGATTCTCGGGGCGATTTTGAGTCGCTATGACTTCTGCCTCCTACACAGACTTAAAAACAGCCCATCAGTGAGCCGCACCCCTGGAACCCAGGCTGGTACGTCACCCCAAACAAGACCAGGTTGAATGAGGAGCGCCTTCCTAGGAGAGCTTGCACATCTGCTGACACAGGTGGCCTGTGGCAGAGTGTCTGTAACACAGACAGAAAGATTTGGGGCATGGAGTAGGGTTCCATCTCTCTCCTTCCAACCAGCTTCCTGGGTTTTCTAAGAAGAACCCAAATACTGTCTCCATGATGAGTGCCCACAGAAAGCCTGCTGGAATTCTTCCACTTGTCTTCTCATTGACTTCAGCACGTGCTATTTCAAGACCTCTACCAAATATATTAACACATTTAACTTTAGCTCAAATAACTCCAGCTCATTAAACGGTATAAATAACAGCTCATTAGCAGCGCACTGGTAAATATTTCCCTATCCCAACTAAGCAAGGCTTATTATACACTCAAGCACTGTAGCCTTGTCCTGCCACAATTACCAGGCTTCCATGCTAAGCCTAAGTAAGAAACTGCTACTGAGCAAATGATGGAATTGGGCCTGTACGTTGCTAAGCTCTTGGCAACGGGTTCACACAATCTTTAAATAGCCAACTTAAACCAACTGCAAGTTTTCATAAACAAGACCATTCTAACACTTTTAATGATCTGGTTTATTAGGCTTTTTGCATAAACAAGCTTAGGACTCTCCGTTCCTTGTTAGAAAGATTCATATCTTAACCACAGTCCCTGTAAGAGATTAAATATGAGTATCTTTGGGAGTATAGCATCCTTTCTAAAGTATATTTTAAAGTATGGATTTTAGGATCACTTTAAGGCAATCAAGCCACTTTAGGGCCAAAGAACCAAGGGATAAGATGGAGTTTGCAGTTGAAAGATGCATTCAAGTAAGTGACACATATCTTCACATTCTTTATCCCCATAATTCCTGTGGGAAATTACTCTAAGGAAGCAATCAGGGATGAGCACAAAGATTTATGTCCAGATGTTTACTGGGGTGCTGTTTATTAGAGAAAATCATTGGAAGCTTCTTAACTATCCAATCTTAGGGATATAATGAAATAAAACATGGAATATCCAAATGATAGAATATTATGCAGCTACTAAAAATGACATTTCAAAGTATTTTTAAAGGCTTGGAGAAATATTTGCTATATAATAATGAGTGGGGAAAAAGTAACACACACACACACACACACACACACACACAGCCCAGCCGGTGTGGCTCAGTGGTTGAGCGTTGACCTATGAACTAGGAGGTCATGGTTTGTTTCCCAGTCAGGTCACATGCTCTAGCCCCTATAGGAGACATGCAGGAGGCAGCTGATGGATGATTCTCTCTCATCATTGATGTTTCTATCTCTCTTTCCTGCTCCCTTCCTCTCTGAAATCAATAAAAATTAAAAATAAATAAAAAAACGTAACAGGCTTGGCACATGGCAGACATGCAAAAAGGAATTGTGTTGCATTAAATAACATATAGAACAGATAGCAAGTCTATAAGTATACATGCCCATGCATAAATAAGTAAGCATAAAGAGAAGAGGAAATGTATCAATATGTCAACAGCATTTATCTCTCGGTGATTACATTCCATATGAGTTATTTTCTCCTTTTTTTTTTCTTCTGCTCATGTTTACATTCCAAATTTTGCAGTTAATATTCATCACTAATGTAGTTGGGAGAGAAAAGAAACATGATAAAAACTAAATTAAAAAGCAGGTGTGTAAATGAAATTGCACTTAAAACGGAATTTGTAAGAGTAAGTAGAACACAGCCGATGACAGCAATAGCCACAGCAGGAGCTCACGGATGCTGCCCCCGGACGGATGCTCGAAGTGAGGCCAAACCAAAACGCAGGGACTGGACGGCCCAGCCGCTGTCCTTACCAAGCAAGTTTGTAGCTCGTCTGCAGTTGTGCTGGGATGATCTATGAAGTCTGAGCAAACATGTGCTCGTGTATTCTACTCTGGTTACTGAAAACCACTAGGAAGCAAGTAGCCCCAATTTGTCACTGGAGCTTTTTCTTGCCTGGGGTGGAGAAAGGGCTATTTTGTGTGGCACTGGCTGGGCTACAGAAACCCCAGGTTTGGCAGCATGAGGCTCTCTCTGGGCAGGGTTAGCCGGGAGTAACATCTCAGGTCAACACGGAAATGGGAAAGGGTGAGGCAGCAAGCCCTAAGTCTCCCTAAAACTGTGGGCAGGGACAATTTCCCCAAAGTTTGATGCCCTCAAACGGCTTCCACTGACTGAAGTAAACATTCCTATATATGAGGAAGAAACAAGTAGCTAAAAAAAATCTAGTACTTTAAAAGATACACATGAAGCCCTCTCACTACGTCGCCATTTAATTAACTTAATTAGAAATCAGCCTGCAGGTAAGACTTTGGGCCTAAATATGTCACAACAAACTGAGATCCTAAGATCCGTGACACAGTGAAGGTCTCTCAAAGCCTTAGTGTCACAGAGAGAGGGCACACGCCCCAGGCTGACCAGCCAGGGTCTTGCTTGGGATTGACTGGGACCTTGACCTCTCTCGGTGACCTTGAGCAAAGGTGCACCTCGCCACCTCCCTCTCCCCTGTGACGGGCAGAGAGCGGACTTTCCAATCTGCACTGACACCATCCCACACATCACCACCTTCTGTGGCCTTTCCCAGCAGAACATGCTTGTGCCCTCGCGAGCGCCCACTTCCGGGAAACATGCCTTCCGCCCTGCCATCGCGTGGACCTGAAGCACCAGCAGCCGCGTGTCAGCGAGCACAGCGACAGGAAAGGACACAACCAGACCGCTCCTCCGGCCGAAGACAAAGACTCAACCACCGCCACGAAGAACAAGGCCCGGCTGGCTGATCTGTCAAAGCTCCCGAACCAGCCACCAGCCCTTCGGAGGAGCATGAAGATGGGGTGGGGGTAGGGGGGGGTCAGACAATTTTCTCATCACCGCTTGCCAAGCCAGCCTGGTTTTTCCAAGGAACAGAGACCGTTTCATCTACTTTCCTCTTGTTTCATGGCCCAGTTCCCTTCCACGTTACCAGGTTACCTAAATATCCCCAGTTACCTCCGTTTCCTCCCGGGCACATGTGTTTCTCAGTCAGTCAAACCCCATAAAGAAAGAGCCCGGGTGTCCGGTATGTCAGCACCATCAGGAGTTCACTCAAAGGGTCCAAAACTAACCCAGAGATTCAGATTTTCGCTCAGGTTGTCTAGCTCCTGAAATGGATCCGATGAGGGAATCTATCAGTGCTCTTTTTCTTTTTAATATTTTTTATTGGTTTCAGAGAGGAAGGGAGAGGGAGAGAGAGATAGAAACATCAATGATGAGAGAGAATCACTGATGGGCTGCCTCCTGCACGCCCCCGCTGGGGATGGAGCCCACAACCCGGGCACGTGCCCTGACCGGGAATAGAACGGTGACCTCCTGGTTCAGAGGTCGATGCTCAACCAGTGAGCCACGCCAGCGGGCTCAGTGCTCTTTCATATAGAAAATGTTGGCTTCCCCACAGCCCGCCCAAATTCAAGTGATTCTGCTAGAGAAAGGCTGTGATTGGCTTGGGTGACATAACAGACTCTCCTGGAGGGAGGCGGCAAAAACAGTGCCCTCTCCTCTGCATCCGAGAGCCACGTGACGCTGTTGTGTGAAACGACGGAGAAACTGGGCAACGGGAAAGTGGCTGGGAACGGGCCAGGAGAGGTTTCCTCCACTTTGGGGCAGAGCAGGGCGGCTCTGGATCACTCACCTAGGCTTCCTCCGAGGGCCCGCTGGAGGCTGTATCCCTCCAGGTGACACAAGTGCGAGAGCTACTGAACCACTGCGGGTGCGGTTTCTCGTGTGCTCAGTGAGCGGTGGGCTGGTGGGGTGTTGGCTGTGGTGCCTGGGGTTTGGTTTGTTTTGTTTTGGGTCCTTCCCAGATCTAAAAAGTCTCCAGCTCAGCTCAGAATACATGATTCCCACAGTTTCCAGGAAAACATTTGTGCAACTGTCCCCAGAGGAAAGATATTCGGCAACAAAGCCCTTCAGTTCTTGGACTAAACTGTTTCCCCTCCCCCCTCTCCCCCCCTCCCCCGCCCCCTCTTCCTACTGATAGAGTAAGACTGTCAATTGCATGAGGGCTTAGGCTACACATAAGAAACGTGTAAGCGCAGGTAAAACACTGGAATGAGCTAGAAGGAAAGGCTAACTCTTGAGACCAGGACCCCAGACAGGATGAACTATTTGCTTGAGATGCGTCAGGGAGGGCCCTGCATCGTGGCAGGAGGATGGGGAGACCATTCTGTACATGAAATGATAAAGAGACATTGGAGTTTAAAAGTAGAAACAGACAGACATTCGGACGGAAGGAAAGGAAAGTGTGCGCTGAATAACTGTTCTCCGGCACCCCGTTCCCTCCC
The DNA here is from genome assembly GCF_027574615.1 of Eptesicus fuscus. Lineage (NCBI taxonomy): Eukaryota > Metazoa > Chordata > Mammalia > Chiroptera > Vespertilionidae > Eptesicus > Eptesicus fuscus. The sequence continues at coordinate 87,544,792 of NC_072483.1, read as the reverse complement.
AGGTCCCCAGAGCAGGCGTCTGCCCCGGGTTGGGGGAGCCGAGAACCCATCCTCCCTCCCTTCTCCAGGAATGCCCCCAGTGTCGTCCAGAGCCGAGAACCCATCCTCCCTCCCTTCTCCAGGAATGTCCCAGTGTCGTCCGCCACCTGTCCTGGGCTTAGCTCTGCTATCCGCCTTGACCTTGCACACACAGGACGGGGCATTCTAGAGCAGCGGCCGCCGACCTCTCAGACCTCACGGACCACCAGGGGTCCGCGGACCACCGGTTGGCGACCGCTGCTCTAGAGCCATGTGGACTGTTCACCTCCGTTTTCCCGTCTCCACCCCATGGTAAGCTGATCACTTTCCATTGCTCCCAAGCCAATCACCAAGTTCAATGGCCACTTCTCCATGAGGCCATCTGCGGCCCACCCCACAGGCCACTCCCGCCCCCCACCTCTGTCTCACGCTGGAGGAAACTTGCCCTCCGGGCTTTAGAAAGGAATGGTGAGAAGCTACATATTAGATATCAAGAGGGAGAGAGGGGTAAAGAGTTTCCTGAAGCCCCTTTCGCCTGCCCACAACATGCCATCACTGGTACTTACACTAGTTTGAGGGGGATTTCTGCCACTGCACCTAACAAAACCCTGGCTAATGCATCCGCGCACAGCGTACACTGATGAATTAAAATACTCACTTAAACAATGAGAGCTGTTTGAAAACCCTGACTAAAGCCACGTGTCCTGGCACCGTGAAAGCAAATGGGATCCGGACGAAGGTTCTGGAGAATAACTAGGGTCCGGAGAGACCAGGAGATCACTAGCCAAGTGGACCGTGTGGAGCAAATCCCCGAAAAGGGACTCTCTGCCACTGTGTTCGTCCAGGAGAAAACACGGAGGCGCACAGGAAGCTGCATCCCATCCCCGGGGGAGGAAGAACGCAGAGCCAGAGCGCCAGGCAGACCGCAGGCCGGAGGGAGGGCCTGGGAGAATAGGGAGGAAGCGGAGAGCAGCGGGCGCCCTGGCCAAGAGTCCCTTCATTGTCACAAGCTCTTCCTACCATCCTTACACAGGACATCACTTACTAAAGGCTGACACAGGAATATCCCAGCACCACTTCTCTTCATGTCGCTAGAGAAGTCTGCACAGCATAAAATTACTTTGAAATCGGCCCAGAAAACTTACGTAAGAATGAAAGTATACAATATTTGTAAATGGAGAGAAAAAAAGAAAAGAAAAAAAAAAGTAGTCGCCGTATAATCCTTTTTTATAGCAGGTCTAATTCCCTCGCGGCTTTTACGTCTTCTCCTTTACCACGTTATTTAAATTTGAATAACGCTGTATGTCCATTTTTTTTCCAGGAATAAATTTCTGTCATTTACAGGACTAGATATTTGGTTATATAACCTATGGTGTTGTGATCCGACGGGGAGTTAGATTAGCTACTATTATGTTCCTGGTATCATGTTTGTTGGCCTGGAAAATGGGTTCTCTAATATAATGGGTCTTTCTTATTTCTCAGCCTTTTCTCCACCCTTCAAAGTATGGTCAGCGTGCTTTTCGAGATGAGAAATATGCCCTCAAGAGAGAAAAGTGACAGGGAGTTGTTCTAGAGCAGTGGTCGGCAAACTCATGAGTCAACAGAGCCAAATATCAACAGCACAACGATTGAAATTTCTTTTGAGAGCCAAATTTTTTAAACTTAAACTTCTTCTAACGCCACTTCTTCAAAATAGACTCACCCAGGCCGTGGTATTTTGTGGAAGAGCCACACTCAAGGGGCCAAAGAGCCGCATGTGGCTCGCAAGCCGCCGTTTGCCGACCATGGTTCTAGGTGGACACCAGCACTTCGTTTGGTGGCCAGACTCCATCACAAATGCCCTGCACTTTGGCTGGGAGGCCCCACAACCCAACGGCGGCTGCCTCTATGAATTGCTGTGCTGGCTGATTCTCTGGGGAAGAAGAAAGGGTTACAGGCACAGCTCCCAGCTAAAGCGTTTAGCTGGCCCATAGCAATCAGTCTCCGAAACATCTCGCCTTAGAAATGGACTTAATGTGAATCGCATTAAGACCTCTTAGACACTCAGGAGCCTTTATTAAATGGGCATTCAGAGCCCACTTTCTTTGGACTCACACGTAGGCTTACAAACGATCATTGACATTTGAGACATATTATGTGACATGAACATTGTTTTTTTTTAAAAATCGGGAGAACATATTCTTCTCCTAAATTTACATAATTTGAATGATTGTAAAATATCACTGCTAGATAAGGAAACCTTTTTTTTTTTTAATGAATCTTTATTGTTCAGATTACAATTGTTTCTCCTTTTTCCCCACATATCTCCCCACCACCCAGTTCCTACCCCCCCCCCTTCCCTTACCTCCCCCGCCCCGCTGTCCTTATCCATAGGTGTATGATTTTTGTCCAGTCTCTTCCCATACTCCCCACACATACACCCCTTTCCCCCTGAGAATTATCAATCCACTCCCATTCTATGCCTGATTCTATTAAGTTCACCAGTTTATTCTGTTCCTCAGATTTTTAATTCACTTGACTTTTAGATTCACTTGTTGATAGATATGTATTTGTTGTTCATAATTTTTATCTTTCTCTTTCTTTTTCCTCTTTTTAAAGAATACCTTTCAGCATTTCATATAATGCTGGTTTGGTGGTGATGAACTCCTTTAGCTTTTTCTTATCTGTGAAGCTCTTTATCTGCCCTTCAATTCTGAATGATAACTTTGCTGGGTAGAGTAGTCTTGGTTGTAGGTTCCTGCTATTCATCACTTTGAATATTTCTTGCCACTCCCGTCTGGCCTGCATGGTTTCTGTTGAGAAATTAGCTGATAATCGTATGGGAGCTCCCTTGTAGGTAACTAACTGTTTTTCTCTTGCTGCTTGTAAGATTCTCTCTTTGTCTTTTGCTCTTGGCATTTTAATTATGATGTGTCTTGGTGTGGTCCTCTTTGGATTCCTTTTGTTTGGGGTTCTGTGTGCTTCCTGGACTTGTAAGTCTATTTCTTTCATCAGGTCGGGGAAGTTTTCGTTCATTATTTCTTCAAATAGGTTTTCAGCATCTTGCTCTCTCTCTTCTTCTGGTACCCCCATAATTCTGATGTTGGTTCGCTTGAAGTTGTCCCAGAGGCTTCTTACACTATCTTCAACTTTCTGAATTCTCTTCTCTTCATGCTTCTCTGGAAGAGTGTCCTTGGCCTCTTTGTATTCCAAATCTTTGAGTTGATTCTTGCAATCCTCTAGTCTGCTTTTGGGTCTCTGTATAATATTTTTTATCTCAGTCAGTGTATGTTTAATTTCTAGTTGGACCTCATTGAATTTATCGGCCTTTTCCATGAAATTCTTGAAAAACCTTATAACCGTGGTTTTGAACTCTATGTCCAGTCGCTTGTTCTCCTCCATTTCTTTGGTTTGTGATCTGTTTCCTTGCCTTCTCATATTCTCTGCTTCCCTAAGTTGGTAGGGTAGTTTTGTGTACTAGGTGTCCTATTGGTTCAACGGGTCAGTCTCCCAGTTACTTGAGGTGGACACTCTTGGTGTACCCTTGTGTACTGTGTGTTCCCCAGCAGGAGCTACAGCAAGGGCTAGTTTTCTCCTCCTTTGCTTGGGCGGTTTTGGAACAGTCTGACTGGAGCTGCAGTTGGTTAAGCAGCTCCAGAACAGGCCATTTATATGCAAAAGCCGCTGTGTGGAGCCGGGGCGGGTTTGTAGAATGTGCGGGGCGGGGCCTCAGGGCGGGGCGGGGTCTCAGGGCGTCACTAGGCTGGGGCGTGGCCAACGGCGATGGCTGCCGTCAGCCGTCTCTGCCTTTCCACGTTTCCAAGTCCCTGCGCCCCGCGCTCCAGCGCAGTAAACAATGATTGCTGGGCGCACCACTGCAAAAGTCACTCTCACTTTCCGACCCAATGGCCGAGAGTCCAGCTTCTCCCCGTAGGTGCCTGGGTCCCCCGAGTGTCCCCAGAAACTGGATTTCAGAGTGATCGGGAGCTTGTCTCCCTGCGGGTTGAAGAAAAGCCGCGCACCCAGCCGCCCGCCGCCGGCCTGATTCGCGTGCCTCCGTACCTCAGCTTTTCAGCGATTGTGCTTCTTTCTCTTCTTAGTTGTAAATCTTCCACTCAGCCAGCTTTCCCGTGGTTCTGGGTGGTAGACGTTTTTGTCTTTTAGTTGTATTTATGAAATTGTTGTGTGAGGCAGCAGATTAGTTGTTTAACTATGCCCAGGAAACCTTTTTTAACGTAATGGTTTGGTTATGCTTTGGCTAGCAGGCCTGACACACTCCTCCATCAGCCTCTACTCCTGAGAAAAGTCACTGCTAACGAGGACAGCCTAACTCTGCCCCCACCTCCCACCCCTCCAGGGAGAGGTTCCCGAGGGATAGAAGCTGCAGAATGAGGGAGAAAACACCTGCCCTTGGCACCATCTTCTCCAGGTGCTGTTTTCAGATTTTAATTCTTGTAAACCTGGCGTTTACATCGACTTGTTTTGTGCTTTCACTTATTACTTACACAGTCAATAAGTTTTAAATGCCAACAATATTTTTTAAAGTTTGATAAGTGAGTAAATACATGAGCCCACAAATGGGTAAGCAATCCCCCCAAAAATGGTAGATGCACTTCCATGTGTGTAATAAAATGCATTTAGGAAAAGAACATTCTATCTGTGCTTATGAAATGTGGGCTTCTCGGGTGTTCGTTTCAACTTAAAAACAATTAAAAGGATCTTGGTCCCTAAGACTGTTCTCCGAGCAGATACAGTCTAGAGGCAAATCAAGCCCCAGGTTTCCTCAGGCAGGGAGCAAGAATACCATCACACATTACCATTCCTCTGATGCAAGTGGCTCTCCGGGGCTTATGCCAACCACAGTTGGAAGATACTTAGAAAGAAAAAAATTAAACAAATGAAAAAGGAAGGAGGACAGGACCGTACCCACAACTGGCATGTTCCTCCTTGTAAACATCACAGTTTCAACCGGACAGTGGAGGAAAGTCATGGTTTTTCAGGTGTCATGGGTAACAGTGAATTCCACTCTCCGGAGACGATCCCAAGGGTCGGCCTGAACAGAGAGCAGGAGAGACGTTCCCCCGTGTGGAACGTCAGAGGCCTAAGACACTTCCCCGGGTTCACAGCAGTCTCGTCACTGAGCACAGCAGTCTGACCCCACCCCTGAAGGCCCAAACGTTCGGAGGTCCCAGCATGAAGAAATGGCTCACGGGGTGGGCCGCTGGCGCCAAGCGGCAGCTCTCCTGCCATTAACCAGGACCCTGGGCGAGGACTTCGCCTCTTTTCTAGCCTTTAACGTGAGGATAACAATGTCCACCTGATGATAGTTGTGGGAGGGTTAGAAGTTAGACCAGGAACAGATACATAGCAAGTGGCCAAAATATTAGTTATTATATTCTAGGCTCATCTATCATAATAAAAGAGTAATATGCCAATTAGACCGGACAGCCGAATGACCTTCCGACGTCCTTCTGGATGAAGCTGAGGCTGCGAGGGCCGAGGCAGGCCGCCGTGGCTCTGAGGGATGAGCCCCTTGCACGAATTTCGTGCCTTGAGCCTCTAGTATTTGAAATTTTAAAAAATTAAGTTCTCTATTTAAAGTCAGTATCTAGGGAGTGGTCTTTGTGCCCTTTTCAGACATTTGAGTTTCTAATGCTTACAAGACTACCCAGGTGATGAATTTGGGCTCATTTTGTTTTTCTTTCTTTCTTTCTTTCTTTCTTTCTTTCTTTCTTTCTTTCTTTTTTTTACATGTTTTTATTGATTTCAGAGAGAGGAAGAGAGAAGGATAGAGAGATAGAAACATCTATGAGAGAGAAACATCATCCATCGGCTGCCTTCTGCACACCCCCTTCTGGGGGATTGCGCCCGAAACCCAGGCACGTGCCCTGACCGGGAATCGAACCCTGACCTCCTGGTTCATGGGTTGATGCTCAACCACTGAGCCACACCAGCCAGGCCATTTTGTTTTCTTCATTATGCTTTTCTGTACTTAAAATCTAACACCGCACACTTTTTTAAAGCCTCAAAGGACTTTTAAATACAAATTCAGCTCTCTTTCCCTTTTCGGAGAAGAGTCCAGGGCTCGCAGTATGCGGCCACACTGCTTGTTCCCAAAGCGCCTCCTGCCTAACTCCATCTGCTCCGAACTGGTGTGGTATGACGTCACCAGCATGACGTCACGACCTCCCCCTTTCCTCACGGCTACCGGTCGCAGCTCCAAATCCAAAACATGTGAAGTTTATCAGGGATGCAGCTGGTGACTTCCTGTTCGGAAGAAACCACAGTTCAGAGTCTCCTGGATTCTTCTGACACAAAGAGGACCCTACGGCCAAAGCTGCGTGCGTGCGTGCGGGGGGGGGGGGGGGGGGGGGGGGGGAGAGGGAGAGGGAAGGTGACCTTGGCTTGGATTTACTGCGACCGCCTTGGGGGATCCCAGGGACCAGATTTGAACAAAGTACTTTGTGAGGAGGCTTGGCTATGAAATTTTATGCGCACACATTAAATTTTCCTTTTACGTCCAAGGTAAACGATAAAATAATCCTGGTAGGGTTCATCCTTTGAAATTAAGGGAAAAAAACAATACTCAGTGAACTGTATGTTTTTCAGTGGATCACATTTAAAAGTAAAACTGGTTTGGGGGAAGTTGATTCCCAAGGAAGAGGTCATTTTCTTTCACAAGGACTGAAATTTTGACCCCCAAACAGACCTAATCATTTGGCATTTATAAAAACGTGATTTTCTGTGCTTGGACTTAAAAGGTAGAAACGCCTGTACTTAACCTTAAAAATACTTTGCAAACACTTCTCTGCTCGGGCTATGAACAAATCCCCTCAGCATAACCTTCTGAGGAGAAACACTCCCACTTGCCCAAAAAGTAATAATTCCTGCCTCCTGGCCTCGCTGAGCTCCCCAGCTTCCTCCCATCCGCAGTGTCTCACAGAGACAACGCGCATGGCTGCCCCCGGAGGACTGTCCTGCGAGGCCACGGCCTGGCTTCGGTGATTCTTCAGTAACGTTTCTGTTTTTCTAGGACAAAATGATCAGTGTTCTCATTACAGTGAACCCATTTACAAGCTGCTGTGCAGTTTATGAATCCCTTGGTAAGAAACCAACGGTGTATATTTTAAAACAGACTGTCGGAGCGAGAGGGAACCTTAGAGTCGCTCTAACCAGGCCACACACTGGAATCCCCTGGAGAGCCTTTAAAAATACTGACGCCGGGTCACACCCCACACCCGTCAAATCAGGATTTCTACACATGGGGCCCAGGCATCTGCATTCTCAGGAGGTCGCCCGCTGATTCGATGCACAGTGAGGGTCAGATACCCCAGGTCTGGTCCAGCCACCACATGCCACCGGGAAGGGCGCTGCAGCCAGAGCTCTCCTGTGACAGTTCTTTATTAATATATTTTTTTATTGATTTCAGAGAGAGAGAGAGAAATATCAATGATGAGAGAGAATCATGGATAGGCTGCCTCCTGCACGCCCCACACTGGGGATCGAGCCCACAACCCAGGCCTGTGCCCTGACCGGGAACCGAACCGTGACCTCCTGGTTTCATAGGTCGACATTCAACCACGGAGCCATACCATCCAGGCTGTGTGACCATCCTGAAGTCACGTAGATAACGAGTCGCAGAGCTGGGGTAGAGCCCACATCTTCAGATTCCTTCTTCTCTATTACGCTACCTTCTTTCATACCTGCATGACTCCTTATGGAATCAGATGTCAGAATCGGATTCCAAAAAGGGACCGCAGTTGGGACCCGCTTCCCTGGGGGCTAGGAGAGCAGCTCCGCGGGGGGTCGGCCTCACGCTGCCTCCGTGGCCAGCGGTTCGCTGCTCTGACAACTGCATCCCCTGTGCGATGGAAACCACCCCTCCGGACACCTGCACCAGAACACAGCAGCCTCACGCTCCATCTGTACGATGCTTTGCTCTATCGCTTCCACCAAACCCTGTCCTCCGATGCTTCTCTTTAAAGGAGATCAAGACAGCCTCCCTTTAAGAACTTCATTCAGTGGTAAATTGAATTTCTGGCGTGGGGATGAACTAAGAGCTTTCGAATAAAGAAATGGCTGCAGGGCAACTTCTAAAAGAAATCATTTGCTGACGGGAGGTCTGGAGCTCTGCTCTCAGGGAGGCCGAAGACACAGGAGGAGCTGGAAATGAGCCCGGCCCCTCGAGTGTGGGCGACGTGCCTGCACGCTGGCCCCTTCTGAAGGTTCTGGAAGGGGATAAGCATAGTAACACCCCCGGGGGTCAGCCAACACCTCCCCATACACAACTTAAGGTGTGAGAACTGCTGGCGGGCCTGGTCCTCGGGCTTGGCCTGCCTGACTCCTGGGTACGTCCCAATCCTGCGAAGCTATTAAAAGCAACCACCACAGTGTTTTCGTTGTAATAAAAGGTAATCCCCTGAGGCAGGAAGAAAAAGCCGAGGGCCTGTGAAAGGGCGTGACAGAATCACAGCCGAGTGGAAGGAGAACTGGCCCAGGAGCCAAAGACCTCCATCCGGCCCGCTCCCACATCACATTCACTGGTCACAGCCGCTGGGGCAGGTCCAGTGCTCAGGGCTTCCTTTTCCTCAGGGAACGCTGGGGTAACATCTGTCCCGACTGCCTCATGGGTTGGTTTTTGAAAACCAAACAGATAGCTAATTTACATAAAAACATCCTTATAAAACTGCACACAAATGCAGGCACCACTAGAAAGAACAAATGCTTAAAAGAGACTTATATCACAAGATAAGAAGTTAAGACATTCAGGTACTAAATTCCTTAAAAAAATAACGATTTGACTAAAGAATGAGGTAGCAATATAATGTCATGATGAACCACCATGACTCTGGAGTCAGACAGACTTGGAGTCAAATCTTAGCTCTGTCTGCCCAGCCGGTGTGGCTCAGCGGTTAAGTGTCAACCCAGGAACCAAGAGGCCACCAGTTTGATTCCCAGTCCCCAGGGCTTGGTCCCCAGTAGGGGGTGTGCAGGAGGCAACTGACCGATGATGTTTCTCTCTCTCTATCCCTCTCTCTTCCTCTCTCTCTAAAAATCAATAAAAACAAATTCAAAAAAAGAACATCTGAGCTCTGTTAAGTTACCGCTCATGGCGTCGATGTCCTCACCTATTCAGTGAGGGTTATGACAGCAGGTCCTCTTGGAGGTTTGACATGGTTGACATGAGGTAATCATGTAAAGAGTGGCTCAGTGGCTGGCACATGGTAAGAGCTCAAAACAAACATTAGTCCTTGGTCACTAGTGTAACCCTAGTTATTGTTACTGTCACGCTTCCCCCACGGCACAGAGCGGAGGGGGTTAGGGACCAGGTGTGTAAAGAGATGGCACCTTGGAAGCTTTCAATACCAGATGGTCAACATGTACTCTACGAGTCACCAGCTCTCCCTTTAGACAACCAGAAACACTGCCGAAGGCCACATGTGCAACTCCACACTTTCTTGTTGACCTGGTCCGACTCTTTGCAGGCTTTGCGTAATGTCAGGTGAACTCTGAAGCGTCTAGATCAGCAGTCGCCAACCGGAGGTCCGCAGACCACTGGTGGTCCGTGAGGTCCGAAAGGTTGGCGACCACTGCTCTAGAGAACCACCCTCACATTCCAGTCACAGCTGTATCACCATCTCCTCAGGCCCCAGATGTTAAGTGTGGTTTTCAAGCTTAAAGGTTAAGGTGGTTTTCAAGGTTGAAGCATTCCCTAGGTATCAGGTCAATGTTCTACAGCAAGTCCTATAGCTAAATCAGGGTGTCTGGCAGGTATCCAGCCAATTACTAGAATTACTAGACATGATAAGCAAAGAAAACAAACAGAAAGGCGAGTGCTACTTGAAGAGAAGCTACATGAAGTGTGCAGCTGTGTTCTAGAAATCTCTGTAACTGGCGATTTGTGTCACTGATCCCACCAATGCTTTCATTCGAATGAAGGAAAACAGGGGAAATCACATAAAGTTAAGGCAAAAACATTCACTGAGCCCGGCCTAAGTATGATTCTCTCTCTTCGTTGATGTTTCTCTCTCTCTCCCTCTCCCTTCCTTTCTGAAATCAGTAAAAAATATATTTCTAAAAAGTAAAATAAAATTTGCGAGACCTGGCTCCATCTGATTCCTGACGCTGTCACCTACCAGCTCTATGAGTTGATTTATGTTACTAATTCTCTCTGGGGCCAACGCCTCCTGTGTTGAGCAGAACCATTGCTGCCTGACCTCCTCCACCCACTGCTCTGAGAAGGCTCGAATGGGATAAAATACACAAAAAACACTGTGTGAGGAGGGGTCACAGCTCTTCCCAGAAATGATCAAAATGCCCCTCAGACACTGAATGTCTCTAACCAAGGTAAAACTGCCAGAAAACACAAATTTTATTCCACAAATGATATTAAATACCTGAAGTGCTGCACTTTTTTCTTCGACCAATATCTGATGACTTCTAAATTGACTCAACAGAGGGAATAAGCAGAAACATCTTACATTCTATTTCTTACATTCTATTTCATATCACAGTTTCTCGCAGTTTAACAATAACTCAAATTTAACTGCACTCACCTTTGATCAAGAAAAACAATGCAATTAAACAATTCAAACTACACACTGTTCAACTATCCTTTCCATTTTCTCTCATGAGACACCACAAAGCTGGAAGGACAAGGGAATGTCTATGGGCTGTTGAGTATTTTTTTTATAACAAAATAATGTATGTGTTCTCAATTTTAAAAATATACTGAGTAACCCAGAAAGCCCCATCTGTCTTCACTTCCAAGAGGTAAGCAACCATCATCTGTCTGGAGGGTGTCCTGCCAGACTTCTTTCTACGAAGTGACTGTATGTGCATAAACACAGAAATCTACCTCCTCATTTTGGTATATGATTGGAATCAGATTTCAAGAATTGCTCTACAACCTGCTTTTTTTTAACTTTTTGTAGATTATCTCATGCCATGCATGCCCACCCACCTCATTATTTTGAATAGCATACGCTTTCCTGTTAGGAAAACACCCCAAGTTTCATTTAACCCTATTGACAGAAATTTGGTGGTTGCCAATTTTCAAAACAACAAAGCTTTGCTAAACTTTTAAAGTTAAATTGCTAGTGGACTCCATCTGATTGCCTCTCTCCAACGTTCACCCACAAGCCTCTTCTGGTAAAGTTCTTTCTCATATCACTTTCTTCCCAGGGGTAAGAAGTAGAGGCTATTTTTTTAACATAGTGTGAATGCAATAGAGCTTTTAAAAAAAGGGTCAAAAGAGCCCGGCCGGCATGGCTCAGTGGTTGAGTGTTGGCCTATGATCCAGGAGGTCACAGTTCCATTCCCGGTCAGAGCACATGGCCCAATTGCAGGCTCAATCCCCAGTGTGGGGCATGTAGGAGGCAGTTGATCAATGATTCTCTCTCATCCTTGATGTTTCTATCTCTCTCTCCTTCTCCCTTCCTCTCTGAAATCAATAAAAATGGGTGTGTTTTTTTAAAGAGAGGGTTAGCAGTCTAGATTCAATGCTAACTCTTTCGAGCTGCATTCCTTATCCATTAATAGCATTTGTTCAATCAGTGCTGTTTTACTTGCAGAATGGGCCTCTACCTATGGGCTTCCTGCACTGAGTTAAGCATACAAACTTCAGCCTCAACACACACACACACACACACACACACACACACACACACACACCCCTAAGATGAAAGAAAGATGTCATACATGTGAAAAATCTCAGCATACCAATAAAGATGGTCTTGGATTCTTTTTTTCTTTTTTTCAAGCACTAAATAGAATCACATTGTTAGAACTTCTATAAGATCAAAACTATCTTCACTTGGGATTCCCAAATTCAAATGTTTGCTGATTGCCTACTATGTGCTAAGAGAGGCTCAAGAGCAGTATAAGATCCAATCTCTGCCTTCCAGAAGCTATAAAACAGGGAGATGAGGTTTAAAACAATTCACAGTGTAATTCACAATTAGGTGAGCAAATAAAGGGTAGAGGCAATAAGTGTTCTAAGAGGAGTGCTCAGTGGCAGTAAGTCGAGGGAACAACAAGTCATTCTGAACAGGACCCTCGGCACTGCAGTGAGGGCTTACAGGGCTGGTTATGATAGGACCGTAAGACAGTCATTTGACCGTAAGGCACACCTGGACAAATGAATCTAAGTGTGGTTGTACATTTGGTGGAAGTAGGACCAGAGGACATGGTGCTACAGTAACGACCAATGAGGTGCCTCTCGATACAGACCCCGAAGGTCCAGAATCCCCAGCCCCCACCCCCGTATGGGCCACACAGCTCACAGGACTTCTCGGCAACCCTCCTTGGAGGAATCAGAAGTTACGTTTCAGCACTTCTGTCCTCCTGAAGGCTGACTGTGTGTAAATACATTCAAAACCCATCACTAAGCACCTACTGTGCCCGTGTAAAGACCAGATTAAGAAGACACACGGTCCCTATCTTGAAAGTGTTCATAAGTGTGTGTACAACCCACTGCAACTCAAGGGTGTCCTGAAGCCACCACCCCGCCTGGTCAACGGTGAGCCTGCACTCATAAAAAATAACAGCAGTGACAGGAGAGTACGTATATCTCCGGAGACCAACAGAAAAAGAGGGTATTATAAAATAGTTCTTGTTTTAACTTGCTTCTGTAATGTTGAGGTTGCTTTGGTCAGCAGGGCCTAGTAGTTTCTTCCAGCTCTATAGCTACAAGTGATGCCTATACATCCTCATTATGGAGCCTTTAAATGAGCTTCAATTCTCTTTCTCTATTTATTAGAAAGTCTCAATCCGAGCCCTAAATGTCTCATCTTCTCATAGTAAATAACTAAGAAAAAAGTACAAAGGGAAAGAAAGACAGGAAGGAAGGAAGGAAGGAAGGAAGGAAGGAAGGAAGGAAGGAAGGAAGGAAGGAAGGAAGGAAGGAGGGAGGGAGGGAGGGAGGGAGGGAGGGAGGGAGGGAGGGAGAGAGGGAGGGAGGGAAAGGAGCGATTGATTTTACAGCAGCCATTGAGGAAGGGGATCACCGTAGCATGTCAGTTTCAGTTCTGAGCCTGTTCAGAGTCCACAGGGAAGGGGTGGACTGAACACTATTGTCTGTGGTACAGAAAGAGCAAAGGTAAACCAGCGTTCAGAAACATTGCAGGGGAGATGGAGAAGCAAGGCGCGGCTGTGTGTCCCTCACTAGAATCCAGGAAACAGAAGACAAAGTGCCCGTTGATGCCCAGGCAGTGACAGTGATGGTGACGGCGATGGCGATGGCACGGAACGGGGCTGGCGAGAGGCAGGCAGCACAGGCTCGCTTTGGAGGAAACACAACTCCTGCAAGTGGCGTGCCATCATTGTGGGTCTCCCATAACAGCTGGCTGTATTATCTTTTCCCCTAAGAATAGACCCCTGTCCGCACAGAGAACCGCCCCCTGGACGGTTTCAGGACTGGTCACTACGCTTAAGAGAAAGCACACCCTGGCCGGCGTGGCTCCGTGGGTTGGAGATCGTCCTCTGCACCAAAAGGTCATGGGTTGGTGCCATTTGGCTCTCACTGGGTTCTCAGAGCCTAACACAACGCCTGGCACACAGTAGGTGCTCAGTGTTTTGCTGAATGAATTAACAAGCAAGCCCTGCCATGTTCGGACACCCTGCACAGCACGTGGTCAGACCAATAAGGAGGCGGTGAAGAGGATGGGAGTCTTTTCTGAAAACTGCCTAGTCACCCGGCTCTAGTGTTTCTAAGCTGATTCATCTCGGTGAATTTGTTTATCCAGGTCTGTGCTAGGATCGTGACTCTGACAAAGACCTGGCCCTCAGGTGAGCATAATATGATAGAAGGACTCGGTCCACGGTGCACAGAAAACCCAAATGGGCTAGAACAGGACAGATGCCGACTTCTCTCTCCTTGTAAACAAGGTCTAAACAGGAAGTTACCCAGGACTGGGGTGGTGTTCTAGGGATAAGGACCCAGGTTTTATCTATCTCGCTGCAAAACTCACCTCCGCATCTGCTTCCGGTTCTACTTCGTGACCCACAACGGCTGCTCAAGCCCAGCCATCCCATCCAACTCCAGGCATCAGGGGGCAAAGGGGGGGGCAGGGTGATGAAGGGTAATGTTCCCCTTTCTGAAAATGTCACCCTTAAGTCCCTTAGTTGGAATGTGGTCACACCCCTACCCAGGGGCAAGGGGAGCTGGGAAATGCAGTCTCTATTCCACGGAGGCTTCTATTCCCTATGAAGAAAGGAAGGCTGGATACTGGGGGGCGATCGGCAGTTTCGGCACAGATTTGCCAAAATATTGGAGGGGACCTCGTTTGCTGTTCCTGGTATCAGCAGGTCTCTCCTCGAACGGACATTATCTAAGCAAGAAAGACCAACCGAGGGGAATTGGGGGGGGGAGAGGGGGGCCTGTGGATCCAACAGTGACAAGTAACTTGAGCGCTGACATGAACACGTTCGTGTCCGTGCGAGATAACCCAGCGCCGTCATCATGAGCGGGGAAACGCGTGTTCTGTGCTGCTTTGGTTTTCTTTTGTGGCTTCACGACATTTTTGTACCATGGACACTGCCACACCCTTCCCGCCTCTCCCCTCGGTGGCCCCCTCTCCCTCGCCTTGCTGCCAGATGTGTTTCTGGACACACATTTTCTAAGCTCACACACCTACCGCAGCTCCCCAGGCCCCGGCACTAATCTAAGTGACTTCCGGGCAGTCTCTCATTTCATCCTCACGACCACACTATGAAACACACACAACAGTACCCTTCTCTCCATTTCGTAGATGAAGAAACGAAGGCACAGAACAGGGCAGTCATTTACCCAAGATTACACAGCCGGGGAGTAGCAGAGACAGCACTGGGGCCCAGGTGGTCCAACTCCAAGCCCAGGGTTCGCAACGCCCCTGTTTTCACATCAACAGATTAAATCCAAACCCTCCAGCCGAGCGGTCAGATATCTGTGCGCCTTTCCAGGCTCTTTCCCTCCTCTCTCCTTCGCTCCTTCCTCTTGGTACAGCCCGGTCACAATGCAGGACTCGCCATGAATGCGTGTTGATTGAATGAATGGCCATGCTAATGAATGAACAGTCAGTTCTGATTTCGTTCCATCATAGTCCTTATGTTCAATGTCATGGGGGCAAAGTGGTGGGGGGGGCAAATTTCAGCTTCTGCCCAGGAAGTCTAATCTCTGAACATGACACCAGGCAACAAGGCAATCAGGCAAGAACTTGTTAGGTTAATTACTCATCCCCTCACTATCAGCAAGGGCGTCCAAGCAAGCGGGCACTGACAGGTCTGCATCCCACACGGGCTGTGAGCCGCACTGGGTGTGGGGGAGGGGGGAGGAGCTGGGGAGAGGCTGCTGAAATATGGCTCCCCAATGCAGGAAACAAATGCCTTACCATTATACCCTCTTGTTCTCTGAAAAAAAAAAAAAAAATTTGCCAAATCTATCACAGGGCAATCATATTGGCAGAAGTCCTGGTACCATGAGCAAAATCAATTGCTTTATATAAATGGTGGCTGCAGGTGGCATAGAGTAAAAACCTAACCTTCATTCATAGCGTGCTTTACAGGAGACAAATCATCTACACATAACCTCCAACACAATCCCCACAGCAGCAAGGGCTGAGGCTTTATTATTATCCCCATTGGGCTGATGAGAAAACTGACATTCAAAGATGATGAGTAACATACCCCAAACCACACAACAGAGTGATGACAGCAACCCAAGCCTCCTCTCTCCAAGTCCAGCCCAACTCAGACCAAGAGTCCAAGCTGAGCAGCGGAGACGCCGAAGAAGAACTGGGAAATGGCTGGCACTGGGGCCCTGTGTCAAGGTCTCTGCAGGCGAAGGCATTCACTCCGTCAACAGTAAGTAATGGTTCTGGACAGGGCCTCTCCTCCCTCATCATCCCCTCCCCCTTAACATTTAAACGGATGAACTCTAGGCAAAGCGGATCGCCCTCCATAGCGTGGGTGGGCCTCATCCAATCAGAACACAAAGGCTCCCTGAGCAAGGGGGAATTCTCCAACAGACTGCTGTGGGACTGAGCGGGCCCCGCTCCAGCGAGAGCTGTGTCAGCTCTCCTGGGTCTCAGCCTGCCGCCCACACTACAGATTCTGGGCTTTGAGGTTTCCCCAATCACATGAACCAGTTCCCTGTTATATACACACTAGAGGCCCGATGCATGGAATTCGTGCAAGAGTAGGCCTTCACAGCCCCAGCTTCATCCAGAAGGTCATTCGGAAGGTTGTCTGTCCGGAAGGTTGTCCGGACAGTCGTTGCGATGTTCGGCCATTCGGTCGATTTGCATATTACGCTTTTATTAGTATAGATATACATCATTTACATACACATACACTTATACATGCTATTGGCTCTGTTCTGGGGAGCCCTGACTAATCCAGGGCCCAGCTTGCAGGATGGAGAGCTGTGGGAGCAGATCTCTGCAGATGAAGAAGGCTCTCCGGGGAGCTGAGCAGGAACTGGGAGCAGGAGTAGCACGTGGTGTGCTTGTGGAGGGCAGTACTGAAGTGCATGTGCTTCGAGGGATGATGGTGGGCTGCTTGAGTGAAAACATTTGCTTAGGGAGAACTCACGTTCCTAGCTCTATAGGGAGAAAGAGTGTATTATTCCTGAAAATTCTATAATAGGTAAGGAAAAGATAGTATAAAGCTCACTTTGGTTATGAAAATCCCACCTGGTAACACATTGGACAAGTAATTTTTATCACTTTAACCTTCTTAAAATAGGGCAGGATTCACTTTCTGATAGAGAAAGAACTTCCCAGTTGCCGTCCGTGTGGAAGGGTCCCATGGCACCAGCGTGCTTTTATTCTAGCAGAACCCAGGGCAGTAAAGGTCTTCATGACAGAGCAAAGGAAAAGTAGGACTTCCTATTGTGTTTTTATTAATATATTTTTTATTGTTGGTAGTATTACAGATATCTCCCATTTAATCCCCCTTTTTCCCCCCTCCTCCCAGCCCCTACCCACCCACCCATGTCTTCACTACCCTATTCCCCGTGTCCATGGGCTATGCATATCTATATATATAAAAGCCTAAGCGACCGTTCAACCGTTTGACCATTTGACCGGTAGCTATGATGTGCACTGACAACCAGGGGGCAGATGCTCAATGCACAGCCATAGAAACATGGAAGAGACTAATGAATCTCAGAGGGAAGGGGGAGTGGGGAGGGTGGGAAGAGATTAACCAAAGATCTTATATGTAAACTAGAGGCCCGGTGCACAGATTCATGTACCAGTGGGGTC
Organism: Eptesicus fuscus; assembly: GCF_027574615.1. Classification (NCBI taxonomy): domain Eukaryota; kingdom Metazoa; phylum Chordata; class Mammalia; order Chiroptera; family Vespertilionidae; genus Eptesicus; species Eptesicus fuscus. Next base: position 87,527,552 of record NC_072483.1, on the reverse strand, counting down.
CCTTGGCCTGACCTGTGGGGATCAGGCTGAAACCAGCAGTCTGACATCCCCTGAGGGTCCCTGATTGCGAGAGGGCACAGGTCAAGCTGAGGTACTCCACTGGTGCACAAATCCGTGCACTGGGCCTCTAGTAACTATATAATTTATTTGCTTTATCTCCTCTTGTTCCCCCAGCCTCACATCGAGGTATGTCAGTCTGTTCCATGCCTCCCTGCTCTGGGTCTTATTTTACTGGTCAATTCATTTTGCTCATTAGATTCCACAAGTAAGTGAGACCGTGTGATATTTGCCTTTCTCAGGTTGGCTTATTTCACTTAGCATAACCTATTTGTTTTAGATATTTAATTTCAGCAAACACGTCCATTAAAACACACAATCTCTTCATCAGCTGCATGAAAGTTTATTTTTAAATAGATAGTCAAAATATTTAAGCCATAATCTTATCAGGGCTGAAGCTAGGTCATCCATTACAGAGCTACAGGTTTACATTCCCTCTCACCAAAATGTCTACAGCATTACAGTCTTTATTTGGAGAACATTTTTCATGTCGATAGTGGAAAGCATACAAGTCCATCGACATTTCACTTTTATCATCAACGCAGCTTTCAAAGAAGTTTCTAGGCTCAAAATATACCAGACAGGTATTAGCCAAGGTTAAATTTTATTTTTATTTTATTTTTAATATATTTTTATGGATTTCAGAGAGGAAGGGAAAGGGGGAGAGAGAGAGAGAGAAAAAAACACCAATGATGAGAGAGAATCATCGATCGGCTGCCTCCTGCACATCCCCTCAACTGAGGGTCAAGCCCACAACCCGGGCATGTGCCCTGACCGGGAATTGAACCGTGACCTCCTGGTTCATAGGTCAACGTTCAACCACTGAGTCACACCAACCGGGCTAAGGTTAAATTTTAAAAGTATTATTTCTATAATGAAAATCTTACATCTGAAATGAAAGACTAATAAAAGAGTGCTGACTTATTCCATACATTTTAATCTACTCATGAAAAAAACATCTATTTTAGTGGCATAATTTTTAAATAATCACATGAGACCATAACAATTAAACTTACCTTAGGATGTTTTGAGCTGCAAATATGAGAAAAGACAACTAAAATGTGCTTAAGCAATTTGGGCATTTCTTTTGCTTAACAAAACCTCGTGAGGTAGGTGGCTCTGGGCGGAGCTCAGTGGCTCAGTGATGTTATCCCAGAGCCAGGCTCTTTCCTTCTTTTTGCTCGGCCACCCATGGTCGTTGGCAACCACCCCCTAGTGATTGGAAAATGGCTACGACAGCTGCAAACAACACATCATCATACAAGGATGGCCAAAGCAGGAACGCTGGGGGCAGGAGAGGTGACGAGTACATACCCTCCTGTGCCTCTCTCTTTTTTCAGAAGGGAGGACTATCTTTCCCAGAAGCCCCCAGCTGACTTCCCATTACCTCTCATGGACCAGAACAAAGTCACTTGCTCACCTCTAACCCAATTTGTACCAAATGGGAATAGGGATGCCTTGATTAGCTGGGCATCTTACAGTCAGGTGCCTGGACAAAAGTGGGTTTCTGTCACCAAGGAAGAAAGGGAGTAGGCAATCAAGAGTGCCTCCCAAATATGGGTATAGAATAATAGCTCTAATTGCTGAGTATTTTTAGTACTAGGTACCTTATTGCATACTGTATATGCATCAGGTCACTTCATTCTCACCAGTGAAAGGCCATTATTGGCTCCATTTTCCAGATGAGGAAAGTGAGGCACAGAGAGGTCAGATAGTTTCTCCCAGGTCTACACCTGGTAAGTGGTAGGTATCCATTTCCCTAGAGTTTAAATAGGGTTTAAATCCAGATATCCAACCCCACATCTTACAAAGTCTTGGCTTGAGTAGCTACAACATTTTTACGCAGAAAAGATAACTGAGGTAGCTAGAAAATTCATGTTGGGAGGTAAGATAGTACAAGGAGAAAAGATATCAAGTCCTTCAGATTTCCAATGAAAAGTGTTTTATTTCACCTATCTTTATTGCATTACTAGAGGCCTAGTGCACGAAAATTCATGCACTCGGGGGGGGGGTGGGGACCCTCAGCCCAGCCTGTGCCCTCTTGCAGTCCGGGACACCTAGGGGGATGTCCACCTGCCAGCTTAGGCCCGCTACCCAGGGGATCGGACCTAAGCTGGCAGTCAGACATGCCTCTGGCAGCCCGAGAAACCTCAGGGGATGTCCACCTACCAGCTTAGGCCCACTTCCCAGAGGGATCAGGCCTAAGCCGCAGTCGGACATCCTCAGCACTGCCTAGCAGGCAGGAGAGGCTCCCGCCACCACTGCTGTGCTCACAGCCCTCAGCCCTGTGGGAGCACACTGACCACCGGTGTTGAGCGTCTGCTCCCTGGTGGTCAGTGCACATCATAGCGACTGGTTGTTCTGTCGTTAGGGTCAATTTGCATATTACCCTTTTATTATACTAGATGCTGAGAAGGAAAAGTATTCCAGAAACTGCAAACTTTATAATGACCCTTTTTAAATGTCTTTCATTTATTGCTAAAAAAAATTTTAATGTTTTAAAATCCACTTATGTTGCCAACACCATGATAAAAGTGTTTATTAATCATTTTACATATTTCATTATAATATATGTATATATATTTTATTATGTCTTATTCCAGGCCTTTTTCTTTATTTTCCATAGTCTTCCTGAATATCATTTGGGACAGCTAGAAAATATTCTAATTTTATTTATCCATTGTTGGCCATCTACATTTTTTTTCTAATTTTTTGTATCAGAAATAACAATACAATAAATGTCTTTTTCTTATAGTTTTATTCTTCTTTAGGATTTTTCCTTGAAAATAAATTCTAAGTGGGATAATGTGGTTGAAGGATCTGACCATTTGTGTAACTTTTTCTATCCCTTGCCAATGTGATTTCCAAAAGAACAGAGCTGTTAACATTGCTGCCAGAAAAATAAGAATTTACTCATTTTCTGAGGTCATATATCTATGATTTAGGTTTATGTATATCTACGTTAACTTAATAGCCATTGAATGGCTTCTCATTAGTGTTTTGACTGCCCTTCCTCTGATTCGGAGTGGAACATTTCTCTATAGGCCTGTTTGCAAGTACTCTCTCCTATGAAAAATCTGTTGTTATTCTTTGCCCATTAATCTTTTGGGAACTTAGTGCTGTTGTGATTTAGATGTTTTAAAACAAAGTTGGTTTAATTTCATTTCTGCAGACTGTATGCAGACTAAACGATCAGTTTGTCTAGACTTACCCTTGGGCGGACCCAAATTCCAACTCATTTCCCAACCTCCTAAATTTCAATAACTGAGGCATAAATGTCAATCTTGGCTATACAAATATGAACAAGAATGTTTCCACTGCTCAATTTCCCCCCAAGATAAATATTAAGATTACTATGCTCAAAAATTCTGAGAGTAATAACATTTACATATCGGTCTTCGTTTTCACGGTCGACTACACAAGGATTATTCTTTCAATGTGGGATTTTAAGAGTTATTTTGTGTTTTTATCCTGAAATTGCTAGGTAGGTGGAAAATCAAAGGTGAAACGACAGTATCTTCAGATTTTATTTTGCTTAGGTAGAAAAACATTCCTCAAAAACAACATATAGCCTGGCAGGTGTGGCTCAGTGGTTGAGCATAGACATATGAACCAGGAGGTCACAGTTTGATTCCGGTCAGGGCACATGCCTGGGTTGTGGGCTCGATCCCAACTAGGGGGCGTGCAGGAGACAGCCAATCCATGATTCTCTCTCATTGCTGGTGTTTCTCTCTCTCTTTCCCTCTCCCTTCCTCTCTGAAATCAATAAAAATAGATTTAAAAGAAAAAAAAATGTGTAAATATTTTTTAAAACCCAACATATATATAAAACAATAAACTCTTTAATCTCTGAACAAAAAAGAAAAGGCATAATACACTGTTTGCATACTTCTTTAGACTTCATAGTTCTGCTCTCCTGTTACCTAAATATTTATTCCCAAACCCAAATCCCTAAGAGAGGCTTTTAAAAATGTAGATTCCTGCCCCAGGTCTCACAAACCAAAATCTCCGTGGCTACAGCCTGATCATCTATTGCTTTTAAAATACTTCCCAAGTTTTCACATAGTTTGGCTTCAAAATTCTCATTTTAAACTAAATCTTAACAAGTACCATAAGGCTAATATTTATATTCATTTTGAAGTTCTGCTGAGCAAAAGCTCTGGGTTTACTTCTTCAAACCGAGCTCTTAAAAGACAACTGATCCTCTTAATGTTTTACCTAAAAAAGAGCAAAGGCCCTAATTTATCCTCAGGTGCTCCCCAAAGACAAGTAATCACGAATCCTTAGTCCTATTACAAAGTGGTTTTTGTCATGGTTGCTGTTTGTTTGCTTAGAAATGACCAATCCCTCTTGTATGAGGATGGTGCAACTATGAGTAATTTTATTTTTCCAAATAACTGTTTTGAGGGAGTTATTTTTATCCTTCAGGTAAAATTGAAAAGGGATTTAAAAAAAAAACCAACAGGTGGCATTCCCAATTTATCTACTGGTCATTTTTTAATTCTGTCCCTGTCATGCATTATTAGAATCTTATTCTAAGATGTCAATGAGCACAGTGGATAGTCTGTTAACGCATCCAATCATGTCCATATCTACATTATTCTATTGCTATATATCGCGTACACGCATACATACACTCATACACACAATAAGTCCTCACTCAACATCATCGACCCGTAACTGGAACTGAGGTGAAACAACGTATAAGGAACTGAACCTTACCATCGGCTCACTGAGCTAAACAAGAGTTACATTCCATCTCATCAGCGTCATCAAGAAACAGCACCGAACAAAACGATGTTACTCAGGTACCTGCTGTATTCCATATACGTCAATAAACATGGTGGGCAGTTTAATCATGTCTCAGTAATGTTGATTCCTGCATGACTCTACTAATGTGAGCTATTCCACTTACACACACACACACACACACACACACACACACACACACACACACGTGGAATAAATACATTAAAAAGAAACTTGGATGAACTGGAAAGCCAGGGGATGTTCATTTCTGGAGGTAGAAGCCTCCTAAGTGGAGTCTTTACTAACTCTCCGGAGAATTTCCCTGAGGCGCTGAAATCACAGAGAAGCGCTGCAGCGGGGCCTGGACGGGGTGGGAGAAGGCACTGTGGTCACTGTGGCCGGAGCTCCCCCTCCTTTGTTGCCCAGAAAAGGGAAGGCGCTGTGCAGAGCCGCTGTGAGGAGACCGAGCATCGCGGTCCGGTCAACGAGTGGGTTAACTATTCAGAACACGGTGGCCCCCACGGCTACATCTCAAATCTCATTCCTCCGTCTCATTCTGGAAACAACGTTAATAACCAGTGCAGGGGTCCAGGAAGGTAACGTGAATGTTTCTTGGCTGCACCCCGGCCCCAGGGGGAGGCTCCACACCCAGCTCTGACACAGGCGGCACATCTTTGGCCTCAGTCACTTACACCAGCTTCACGGTCAACTTCCAGCTCCCGTCCGTCCGCAATGGGCCAGGAACTCGGTGCTCCGGGGACCCCCCTCTCCCTGCCCCCAGCAGCAGCTGAGGAGCTATCCCAAATGCAAAGTTAAACTGATTTCCCTCGCGGCCACATTAGCAATTCTTGCCTGAGCCCCACGGAGCCCTCCTGTACGGATGCACTTGCTTTCACATCAACCTCAATGTTTCTTGTAAAACTATAGGGAAATGGGGGCTCCCGGAGGCAGTACTAGGCGGATCACAGCACTTCTCATCCCAGGGGGGTGCAGGCGTATCAGATGGGAGCCTGACCCGAAATGCTCCCCTCCTGACACCTAACCACGCCCACAGAGCAAGTTCCCAGACCACGCGTGCAGTGTGCTGCCCGGGGCCCACCTTGGACCCTGAGCCAGGGAAGCTGCTGGCGCAGGGACCGCGGAGATTTCAGGGAAGGTGAGGAGAGAAGAGAAAGTGAGATGCAGCCTCTCTCTGGCTGGACCTCTGGCAGCCGAAGGTTCAACCATGTGGTCTCGGAGAGAGAAGGGATGAAGGTACTCAGAGAAGAGGAGAGAGAAGGAATGAAGGTACTCAGAGAAGAGGAGAGAGGAGGCATGAAGGTACTCAGAGAGGAGGAGAGAGAAGGCATGGAGGTACTCAGAGAGGAGGAGAGAGAAGGGATGAAGGTACTCAGAGAAGAGGAGAGAGAAGGCATGAAGGTACTCAGAGAGGAGGAGAGAGAAGGCATGAAGGTTCTCAGAGAAGAGGAGAGAGGAAGCATGAAGGTACTCAGAGAGGAGGAGAGAGAAGGAATGAACGTACTCAGAGAGGAGGAGAGAGAAGGAATGAACGTACTCAGAGAGGAGGAGAGAGAAGGCATGAAGGTTCTCAGAGAAGAGGAGAGAGAAGGCATGAAGGTACTCAGAGAGGAGGAGAGAGGAGTCATGAAGGTGCTCAGAGAAGAGGAGAGAGGAGGCATGAAGGTACTCAGAGAGGAGGAGAGAGGAGGCATGAAGGTACTCAGAGAGGAGGAGAGAGAAGGCATGAAGGTGCTCAGAGGAGAGAGGAGGCATGAAGGTACTCAGAGAGGAGGAGAGAGGAGGAATGAAGGTACTCAGAGAAGAGGAGAGAGGAGGAATGAAGGTACTCAGAGAGGAGGAGAGAGGAGGCATGAAGGTACTCAGAGAGGAGGAGAGAGAAGGCATGAAGGTACTCAGAGAAGAGGAGAGAGAAGGCATGAAGGTACTCAGAGAGGAGGAGAGAGAAGGAATGAAGGTACTCAGAGAGGAGGAGAGAGAAGGAATGAAGGTACTCAGAGAAGAGAGAGAAGGCATGAAGGTACTCAGAGAAGACGCAGAGGAGGGGAGTAGAATGAGCGCTGCCTCCATCCCTGCAGCATCTCCTCTGGGCTGTCCCTCCTGGGCTGGGCCCACCTGTCGGAAGGTCGGCCCCCTGAGCAGGTCACCCCAAAACACCACAAGGAACTCAGCCTGAGGAGCGTGGGCTGAGTGATGAGGGAGGCACAGAGCAGCACCCAGGGCCCGCTCACCAGCAGGCCGATCACTCCTGCTGCGGGCACAGCCTTGCCCCAACAGCCCTGAGATCAAAACTAGAAACACAAGGGCATCAAAACCAAATGAACAACTGTGTGGGCCCCATCTGGATACAAACCAGGCATTCCTTCTTCCCCAGCAAGAAGGGCCCGGCCTCCCCTGTCTTGCCTTAAACTGTCCTGGTTTGGAAATTGAGAATCTGTGGGTTGTAGTGATCGGGTCCAAAAGAAAAATATAAAAGAAGAGGAAGAAGAACCACAGGCCTGCCTTTAGTAGTACGGGAACTTCCTTTTTCTCCAGGTTGTTACCGCTGCCCGTGTGGAGAGAGACACCCCCTCTGGTCCCCCAGCCGGGCTGCCCCACTGCAGGCGACACCTCCACCAGGACAAGAGGCCACAGAAAGCAGGGCTGGAAAAGGGACCGAGTAACACGCACCGCCGTCTCCTAATGACAGCCAGAGCAGGAGGCTGCGCTGAACGTAAGGACTCTGCCAAAGAAAAAAACGTCTCACACTTACAGGAAACCTCTTAAAAGGGTAGTTACTAAGGGCAACTTAAGAATAATAAGGAATCTCTATCTGGTCTAAATCTAGAAAAATGACTGGAGGAGAGTCTTACAATACTCTGAGCTTGTAATTTTCTAATGGGATGTCCTTCGCACGTGGGGTTTGACAGAAAATGTACGGGTGACCTGAGACCGAGTGCCCCGTTCATACCACTTTCACTGGTTTCTCTAGTTGGCAGAAAGCTAAGGCAAACGAGAGTAGAAATAAGAAAGCGGAAGATTTCAGATGGAGAAAAGGGAGAGTCTCTAGCAAATGTCCAACAGGCTGATTTCTAAGTCACCAGCTTATGGGAACTTAAGACAGAATTAGCCTTTACGTGTCGGGATCTTTGGTAGAAAAAAACTGGTTTTCCATGACGTGTCTTTGGCCATGCGTCTTCAAAGGCCTTTTGACTGTAAGGCTCCAAAATCGAGATACTCTCCGTACGCTGACAGTTTTACAAAAGGTGCATGTGGGCAGAGCAGAGCCAGAGATAAGGCCATTTGAACAGGAGTACAGACATCCAAGTAACAAAACCGAAGTGCAGATAGTCATTAAATCAACTTGGAAAATATGAAGGGGAGAGAGATAGATGAAAATCGTGAACTTTAAGTTAAGCATGTACTTGCAGGCTTAAAATTTATTTTTAAAAATAATACACCTGAAGATTCATTCTGAAAAAGACATCTCAGAGACATTCATCTCCCATAGAACACACTGAAAACAAATGGCCTAGGCATTTCAGAAAATGGCACAGGAGACAGAGGGTGCCAGGGTCTGTGCATGCACAGAAGTCGAGGTCCCACGTTACGCCAAGTACTTCCTGTGGAATCTGAGCCCGCCTGACCCCAGTCCAAGACTTCCATGCGTTCCCACTAGAGAGCCAACCCACTAGATTGAGGGGGGTGTCCATCTTCCCAGAGACCACAGGTTAAAGGCAAAGTCCAAACAAGGGGAGGACGGAGAAGAAACTGGATCCGTGCTGTGGGCGCCTCCGCAAGCGCCGAAGCCAAAGCAGCCCGGTGATGTCTCTAAACCTCTAAAAGCAGCCCAGTCGTCACAGGAAGAGGAGCAGGGGTAAAAACGTGAGCCCACCCCTCAGAAGAAAGCACACGGCTTGCACAGGTTTGGAGTGTACAACGCAGGGGCCTGAGCTGGAGCAGATTCCGGGACTCGCTGGGAGGCGGCTGCCAGGACTGCATGGGGTTTCGTTAAAGCCAAGGTGACCGACTCTGTTTTAGGTCCTTTCGCAAAGGAACTCAGTGGGCCAGTTGTGGGCCCCAGGTAGACCCATGAGGAAGGCTGGATATCTGTCAGTTCATTGTAGCTTGACAATCGTTTTCAAGGTATTCTGTGTGACTCAGTGGCTGAGCGTTGACCTGTAAACCAGGAGGTCACGGTTCAATTCCCAGTCAGGTTGCAGGCTTGATCCCCAGTAGGGGGTGTGCAGGAGGCAGCTGATCAATGATTCTCTCTCATCGTTGATGTTTCTCTCTCTCTCTCCCTCCCCCTTCCTCTCTGAAATCAATAAAAATATATGTTTTTTAAAAACAACACAAAGGCACACAGGAAAGTGTTTTTACTTGATAAAACTCAGAATCAAATCAACACTTCTAGTCAGCATTTTACTGATTATTATAAACCTTGGGGGGAAACAGTCATGACTTCCTTCAGCTCCATTTCCCTGCTCTTTTATTTTTAGTAATCGTAAAACAATTTCTTTTTTTTACAAAAACCTTTTTTATTGTGGCAAAATATACATAACATAGAAGTTACCATTTCAACCGTTTCAAAGCGTAAAATCAGTGGCATTAAATACATTCACATTATTGTGCAACCATCACCAGTATCTCCAGAATTGTTTTCATCTTTCTATTCGGAAACTCTGTGCCCACTGAACAACATTCCCTCCCCCTAGCTCCTGGTTACCACGATTCTGCTTTCTGTTTCTGTGAGTTTGACTACCCTAGGAACTGCATATAAGTAGAACCACACAGTGTTTGTCCTTCTGTGTCTGGCTGATTTCCTTAGCTAACGTTTTCAAGATTCGTTCAAGTCGTTGCCTGTATCAGAACGTCCTTCCTTTTTAAGGCAGAATAATATTCCGTTGTGTGGATATGCCACACTTTGTGTGTCCATTCACCTGCTGATGGGCATTTGCGTTGTTTCCATCTTCTGGCTACTGTGATCATGCTGCTAATGGTCATCGGAGAACAACTATGAGTTCAAGCCTCTGCTCTCAGTTTTTGGGGTATCTACTCAGAAGTAGAATAGGTGGGTCAAATGGTAATTCTATGTTTAATTTTTGGAGGAACCACCGTCCTGTTTCCCAAAGCAGCTGCACCGTTCTGCATTTCCACCAACAATGCACAGGGCTCCAATATCTCCATCTCCTAACCAACACTTACTGCTTTCTGTTTCTCAGAGAATAGCCATCTGAATGGGTGAAGTGGTATCGCATTGTGGTTTTGTCTTGCGTTTTCCTGATGATTAGTGATTGTTCCACTTTCTTTTAAATGGTGTTTCAAAACATGCCTTCTTGTGTTGTTTCAGTATCCCTTTTTGTAGGGAAGACATGTCACCACTGCTCTAAGGAGACACCCAGGCAAGGCCCTGGGAACTGAAGAACTTCCCACACACTAAAACCAAGAAGCCAACATTTCCATGGCCTGGATCACGACCAGGCACCAAAACCTTGGCACCTGGACATAAAAGGTTATTTCTAAACATGTCCTCCCGGTTCTTAAAGACTAGGGAAGGCAGCCTCCGACCCAGTCCTGCAGAAGAGTCAATAATGTGAGTGTTTACTATCCAAGGAGTTTCACCAGATGAACTAGGGAGTGCAAAGCAGAATGGCCCCAGGGCTCCGGGATGTGAGGCGTGTCCACTGTCAGGCACCCTGCCTGCCTGAGGCCTTCGGCGGTCAGCTCCTGCTCACACTGACACACACGTGTGCTCCATGGCACCCCTGCATTCCCCGGCACCCTCCCAGCTGCACGCGGAGCACACACACAGCAACAGATTCAACCTCCTCACCATAAAGGTAGTGTCATAAACCGAATAAGATTCAGCCTCCTCGCCATAAAAGTAGTTTCATAAACCGAAGAAGCCAGGACAAAGAGGCACTGAAGAGAGTTGGGAGTTAGAAGTCCAGCTTTGAGCCCTGGCCAGTGAGCTCAGTAGTTAGAGCATCAGCCTGTGCACCAAGGGGTCTTGGGTTCAATTCCCAGTCAAGGGCACATACCCCGGGTCAGGCACATGAGAGAGGCAACTGGTCGATGTGTCTCTCTCACATCGATGTTTCTCTCGCACTCCCTCCCTCCCTCGCTTCCCACTCTCTGAAGAGAAATGGGAAAAGTATTCTCTGGTGAGGATTAACAACAACAACAAAGTCCAGCTTTGAACTTGCCCTGGGTTGCTCTATTCTAGTCCACCAAGATTTTCCAAACTCCTGCCGATAACCTCTCCTTACCTTCCCCATCCACGTGGATCTAACCCTCCTGAGGCTGCCTGAAAACATTGTTCTTCCAAATCTGTGTTCTTCCTTTTTCACTGTTAACTCCCCTTTAGTTCACAGTCATTAATTCAACAGGGGCAAGCCTCTGTCCCGGGGCTGAGCCAGCAGGACGGACTCCCCATGGAGGTGTAGTCTGCCTTCCCTAGTCCTTACTTTACCTAAAATCCCCAAGTACCTCCTGGGGCTTAGAGCTGCCCTTTGCTCATCTATAAACAGAGTCCCTTGCTATAACTCATCCTTTCTAATAAAAGAGTAATATGCAGATTGACCATCACTCCAACACACAAGATGGCTGCCCCCATGTGGACACAAGATGGCCACCACAAGATGGCAAGCAAGGGAGGGGAGTTGGGAGGGACCAGGCCTGCAAGGGAGGGCAGTTGGGGGCGATCAAGCCTGCAGGGGAGGGTAGTTAGGGGTGACCAGGCCGGCAGAGGAGGGAAGTTGGGGGTGACCGGGCCTGCAGGGAAGGGCAGTTGTGGGGGGACTCAGGCCTGCAAGGGAGAGCAGTTGGGGGGGACCAGGCCTGCAGGGGAGGGCAGTTAGTGGTGACCAGGCCTGCCGGGGAGGGCAGTTAGGGGTGACCAGGCCTGCAGGGGAGGGCAGTTAGGGGCAATCAGGCTGGCAGGGGAGCAGTTAGGCATCAATCAGGCTGGCAGGGGAGTGGTTAGGGGGTGATCAGGCTGGCAGGCAGAAGCAGTTAGGGGCAATCAGGAAGGCAGGCGAGCAGTTGGGAGCCAACAGTCCTGGATTGTGAGAGGGATGTCCGACTGCCCGGTAGGATCGGGCCTAAACGGGCAGTCGGACATCCTTCAAGGGGTCCCAGATTGGAAAGGGTGCAGGCTGGACTGAGGGACACCCCACACCGTGCACTAATTTCGTGCACTGGGCCTCTAGTTAAAAATAATGCGGCACCATGAAGAGAGAGGCCGCGCTGCCTTCTATGACCTTGAACAAAGTCACTCGTCTCAGGGGCCTCCCTAAAAAATGGTAATAATACCTTTCCTAAAAGCAGAGCCCTGAACCAAACAATCTTTTAAAGGGAAATTCATCCCAGGCTTTCTTGCTAACCAAAAAAAAAAAAAAAAAAAAAAGACGATTTTTGTCTAATACGTTTGTCCTAAGTCTTTATGCCCAAGATGACGCTTTGATGCCGGCGGGTGGTCAATAGCCTGTCTGTTCTGTAGTCAGTCATTCCTGACGCATCTCCTGAAGGAAGTTTAAGGTCCAGTGACAACGAGGGACCTACAGACTCTGAGACTTTTCACTGCCAAGCAAAAGACGCGAACAACGCTGGAGACACAAGATATACTAAGCTCCATATTAAACAAGAGACCGGGCTGCTAACTCTTCCTACAGGGCCAGAAGACAGAGCCTGGAGGTCTAGTTCACCCGGAGGAGGAAAACAGGATCTGAAAGGCTCAGATGCCAAAATCCCCTTCGCTGCGTGTGATGGAACAGGAGAAAAACCAAGGGCAAAACACAAACACACCCACATCTAGAAACCTCAACTAAAAATCTATAACGAAAGGTGCAAGCGAGGCTTTGCAACAAGATCTGGCCTGGCCGGCGTGGCTCAGTGGCTGATCGTCGATCTATGAACCAGGAGGTCACAGTTCCATTCCCAGACAGGGCACAGGCCCGGGTTGCAGGCTTGATCCTCAGTAGGGGGCATGCAGGAGGCAGCCAATCAATGATTCTCTCTCATCATTGATGTTTCTCTCTCTCCCTCTCCCTTCCTCTCTGAAATCAATAAAAATGTGTGTGTGTGTGTGTGTGTGTGTGTGTGTGTGTGTGTGTTTTAAAGAATCTGAGTGTCAGGACAGCTCATTTCCTACCAAGCAGAACAAAACATTCACATACTTCCATACAAACAAACCTTCCTGGCCATACAGTAGTCCCTCTGATGGCGCACTTTGGGCAGAGAACAATAAACAAAATCCAGACGGGGAGTAGCCAGGAAGGAATAAATGGCCGAGCTTTCTGGCACTACCTCCTGGCGGAGAAATCAGAGACATCGCTCTGTTTTAATAAGATTCGTTTAGAGCCCAGGCCCTTAAAATTACTTATTAATATGGTTACTCACAGGGGGTGGGGGAAGTTATAAGCGAGTTTGTCATGTTTTGGCTCCATTCCTAGAATCCACATCAGAGTCCACCCTAATGGCCGGCCACTGGCAACTCCAGAGTCCAATCCCCATCCAGTACCAAATACTTCCACCTGCTCCCTGGGGCTGGCCCTTTCTGCAGCCCTTTCTCGTTTTGATGCCCATGGGTTTGCACGCATGGAAATGCCATGTGAAAATTCCAATATGCCAAAATGAGTCCCTTCTTCCCACCAAAAAAAAGCATGTTTAAAAGAAAGTACAATCCCTTTTCACTTAATGACAATACAGCCAAAATCTACTTTCCCAGCATGGGCCTCGGCAACACGCTCAGAAGATGTAAACACTGCCTGTGTCCTGGCGTGGCTTGGGAATAGTGAGTGTGCCTCTTTAGAAGGAGCAGTGTCAACCCTGACTTCCCCTAAAAGCCACAGTCAGCCCAGCCACACTGAAGAATATGGGCTGCTATTCCTGTGGGCTCCTCGCTGTCTCCCCAATACCCAGGCTCCCTTTCCTCTATCGAAATGAAGGCTTCGTTGGGCACATGGCTGCCAACCTAAAGGATACGTTTCCCTTCCCCGGCCAGTGTGGCTCAGTGGTTGAGCGTCGACCCATGAACCAGGAGGTCACAGTTGATTCCCAGTCAGGGCACATGCCTGGGTTGTGGGCTCGATCCTCAGTGGGGGGGCGTGCAGGAGAGAGCCCATCAGTGATGATTCTCTCTCATCATTGATGTTTCTGTTTCTCTCTCCCTCTCCCTTCCTCTCTAGAAATCAATGAAAAATCAAAAAGTAAAAATGAAAGCGTACATTTCCCAGCTCCCCTGGCAGGGAAGTAGTCACGTGACTGGGTGTGGGCAATGGGGTCTGAGCCACGGGTTTTAAGGAGCTACCCTCTCCTTTCTTACTCCCTTAGCTCTAGTGGTAGAAACTGGGGCAGCCATCTGAGCGGGAAGGTGGGAGCTGTGAGCTAGAGATGTCCGAGTGGTAAGAGAGAAAGTACCTGTATCCCCAACAGCAAGACTTGGTCCACTCTTGCTCAGACCTGTCTAGATGAGAATAAAAACATTTCTGTGGCCCTGACCGGTTTGGCTCAGTGGATAGAGCGTCAGCCTGCGGACTGAAGGGTCCCGGGTTAGATTCCGGTCAAGGGCATGTACCTTGGTTGCGGGCACATCCCCAGTGGGAGGTGTGCAGGAGGCGGCTGATCGATGTTTCTAACTCTCTATCCCTCTCCCTTCCTCTCTGTAAAAAAAATCAATAAAATATATTTTTTAGAAAAAATTTTCTGTGTTGTTATTTTGACCAAACCAGTCTCCTAACTGATGCATCTCGAAGCATTCTGAAGTTGACAACTATCTTTTGCTTTTTTTTTTTTTTAATATTTTTTTATTGAGGTATTATATGTGTACATATCTTACCATTACCCCCCACACCCCACACCCACACATGCCCTCCCCCCCCAGAGTTTTGCGTCCATTGTTTATGCTTATATGCATGCATACAAGTCCTTCGTTTGATTTCATAACTCCCCCACCTCTCCCTAACTTTCCCCCTGTAATTTGAAAGTCTGTTTGATGCTTTACTGTCTCTGTATCTATCTTTTTGTTCATCACTTTATAATGATCTTTACTATCCCTAAATGAGTGGGATCATGTGGTATTTTTCTTTCATTGACTGGCTTATTTCACTTAGCATAATGTTCTCCAATTCCATCCAGGTTGCTGCAAATGATGAGAATTCCTTCTTTTTTATGGCAGCATAGTATTCCATTGTGTAGATGTACCACAGTTTTCCGATCCATTCATCTGCTGACGGGCACCTAGGCTGTTTCCAAATCTTAGCTATTGTAAATTGTGCTGCTATGAACATAGTGGTGCATATATCCTTTCTGATTGGTGTTTCTAGTTTCTTCGGATATATTCCCAGGAGTGGGATTACTGGGTCAAATGGGAGTTCCATTTTCAGTTTTTTGAGGAAACTCCATACTGTTCTCCACAGTGGCTGCACCAGTCTGCATTCCCACCAGCAGTGCACGAGGGTTCCTTTTTCTCCGCATCCTCGCCAACACTTGTCGTTTGTTGATTTGTTGATGATAGCCATTATGACAGGTGTGAGATGGTACCTCATTGTTGTTTTGATTTGCATCTCTCGGATAATAAGTGACTTTGAACATGTTTTCATGTGTCTCTTGGCCTTCCTTCTGTCTTCTTTTGAAAAGATTCTATTTAGGTCTGTTGCCCATTTTTTTATTGGATCATTTATCTTCCTCTTATTAAGTTGCATAAGCTGCCTATAGATGTTGGAGATTAAACCTTTATCAGTGATAGCATTTGCAAATATGTTTTCCCATGCAGTAGGCTTTCTTGTTGTTTTGTTGATGGTTTCTTTTGCTGTAAAAAAGCTTTTTATTTTGATGTAGTCCCATTTGTTAATTTTCTCTTTAGCTTCCATTGCCCTAGGGGCAGTGTCAGTGAAGAAGTTCTTTTGGCATATGTCTGAGATTTTGTTGCCTGTGGATTCCTCTAGTATTTTTATGGTTTCCCGTCTTATGTTTAAGTCCTGTATCCATCTTGAGTTTATTTTTGTGTATGGTGTAAGTTGGTGATCTAGTTTCATTTTTTTGCATGTATCTGTCCAGTTTTCCCAACACCATTTATTGAAGAGACTGTCTTGACTCCATTGTATATTCATGCCTCCTTTGTCAAATATTAATTGAGCATAGTGGTTTGGGTCGATATCTGGGGTCTCTATTCTGTTCCACTGATCAATATGTCTGTTCTTGTGCCAGTACCAGGCTGTTTTGAGAACAGTGGCTTTGTAATACAGCTTGAAATCTGGTATTGAGATCCCACCTACTTTATTCTTCTTTCTCAGGATTGCTGTGGCTATTCGGGGTCTTTTTTTATTCCAGATGAATTTTTGGAGAGTTCTTTCTAGGTCTGTGAAATATGCTGTTGGTATTTTGATGGGAAGTGCATTGAATCTGTAGATTGCTTTGGGTAGTATGGACATTTTAATGATGTTGATTCTACCAATCCATGAACATGGTATGTTCTTCCATCTGTTTACGTCTTCCTCTATCTCTTTTTTCAGTGTCCTGTAGTTTTCTGCGTATAGGTCTTTTACCTCCTTAGTTAAGTTTATTCCTAGGTATCTTAATTTTTTTGGTGCGATGGTAAATGGGATTGCTTTTTTAGTCTCTCTTTCTGTAAGTTCATCATTGGTGTATAGAAAAGCCATAGATTTCTTGGCATTAATTTTGTATCCCGCTACATTGCCAAATTCATTTATTAAGTCTATTAGTTTTTTGATGGAATCTTTTGGGTTTTTTATGTACAATATCATGTCATCTGCAAATAAGGACAGCTTCACTTCTTCTTTTCCAATTTGGATGCCTCTTATTTCTTCTTCTTGCCTAATTGCGATAGCTAATACTTCCAGTACTATGTCAAACAGGAGTGGTGAGAGTGGGCATCCCTGTCTTGTTCCTGTTCTTAGGGGAAATGGTTTTAGTTTTTGCCCATTGAGTATGATGTTTGCTGTGGGTTTATCATATATAGCTTTTATTATGTTGAGGTATGATCCTTCTATTCCCACCTTGTTGAGAGTTTTCTATCTTTTGCTTTGATATCTGTTCCTTAAAATAGGAAGCACCCTACATTTCTTGAAAGAACGTTTCCAACCTGTTTTTCGCATCCACGGTCAGTGTTTGATGTTGGCTGATAGCGTCAGTCTTGTGTTGTTAGTATCGATTTTCATTAAAATCAAGATCTACAGTAAGTAGTCCCCACAAACAGCAGCTCCCTCCCCTCGCTTGGGGCATCCGTGCAGAAGGAGAAAGTCTTCGCTGCCTGGCATACCTCTCACCCACCGAGCCAAGCGCGCACCTGGTCCTCACCTCCTGGACACTGGAGTCCTTCCCAACACTTATGAAATGGAACCGATCTTCTCCCTGACCCCGGAGGGCGGAGAGAAAAATCTCATTTGTATAGTTCAGGAAATCAGACCCACGACTCTAGAAAGCAGAACAAAATACTTAGGATAAAATGACCAGATCGGATTTAATAGGTGTGTTTTGTTTTTGTTTTGTTTTTCATTTAAAAAAAAATTACATCACAATGTGTCCATCTAGATTCATCATTATAACAAACATACCACTTGGTGGGAGGAGTTGTTAGTGGGGGAGGTTTGGGGGGGGGGGGGCAGGGGTATATGGGACATGTCTACACCTTCCTCTCAATTTTGCTGTGGAGCTAAAACTCTTTAAAAAATAGAGTTTTTTCAAAAACAGAACATCGAATCTTTTAAAAGACACTCAACGTTCTCACTTTTGTAACAGTCATTACCACTTCCTTGGCGGGATGACAAGAATGGTGCGAGTCGGCAGCCAAAACCCGGAGGGCCCAGGGAGCCTCCTGCAGAACCGGGTCCTCCGAGCGCCCCTCGGTCCAGATCCGCCCGAGCTCAGCGCAGCCCGGATGCAGAGTGAACTCACCATCACCCCGCTCCCAGGCCGGGGGCTGCTTCTCATTTTAGTCACACAAGTGCTCCTGCGCTTCCTTAAGTAAAAGCTTTTCAAAAATGAAAGCTTGGGCTGCGTGTGTCTGTCTTTGCTGCCGCTGCCTTGTCTAATAAAAATGACTGAGTGTTTTGTGTTGTGGCTCCTCAGCTCCTGACTGCGGGCTCTCTCCGACGCAGAGGGTTATAATTGGGACCATGTATGAACGCAGCATAGTCAGTGTTGCCGAGAGACGACCGCAGACCAACCGGTACCACCTTCCTCTGACCTCTGAAAGAGCACATCACTCCACGACATTACAAAGAGAGACAAAAGGCAGGTTTATTTTTTATCCTATTTCAACCCGTTGGCTGTATTAGCCGTATAACATGCCATCCCTAAGTTCACAAACTGAACTTTAGCAGGGAAGGTATTTTATCACACCCTCCAAGGGCTAAAGCTCAAAACCTACGCAGTTGGTTTGTGGTCATTAAAACTCGGTCTAGAGTGCAAAGCATATGACATATTCCACAAAAATGACCTTCAGTAAAAAAAAAAAGTAAGCCAGATGCTCCCTCTCGGAGCAGAAAGCCACCCCCTGGGTGCAGGCAAGGGGAAAGCTGAGCGTGGGGCTTTGTTTTCTTTCTTTTTTCACAGATATATATATAGACATATAGATATATTCCAGAGAGGACGGGAGAGAGAGATAGAAACATCAATGAGAGAGAGTCATTGATTGCCTGCCTCCTGCACGCCCCACACTGGGGATCAGGCCCACAACCCGGGCATGTGCTCTGACCGGGAATCGAACCGTGACCTCCTGGGTCATAGGCTGACGCTCAACCACTGAGCCACACCGACCAGGCGTGAGGCTTCGTGTTCACAGCAAAGCCAGTGCGCAGGCAAGAGGGACCGCCCTGGGGGTGCTCGCAGCCGGCCAGCTGAACCCACAGTCAGTCTTCCAGGGACCAATGAGAGGCGGCCAGCTGAAGAATTCTTCACCCAACACTCCCAATTTCAGCCCTTTCTGATTAAGGGCCAAGATAAAAGCTGCAGTAGCTGCTCATTTTGATAATTTAGAAAGCCTCAAATAACAGCGAGGAGCTTTCTAGAAGCATGCGAGAGGGAAGGGGGGGAGGGACAACCACAGGGGAAATTCTAGCCTTCAGAGTCAGTTAAGCCACTAACATCCAGGCAGGTCTCGGTCTGACCCAGAGAGCCAGCGGAGAGGAATGCGTTTCAGAACTGATTACACAAACATTAAATCACTCGACGTTTTTCACCTTTTATATTTAAAATTCGGACTTTTTCACTCACATACACACACACACACACACACACACACACACACACACACACACACTTGGACTTGTCCTCCCCCTTTTTCTTTATACAAACGGAATGGCAGTACCAGCCCAGGACGTGAACTTGGAAGTGGGAATCTCCCAGCGCGGGCACAGAGGAGCGTCATATGACCCCTGTGAAACCTCAGGCACGGAGGTACCTCTCTGTTCTGCCACTCCCCGCCTGCAAGAACCACCACACACGTCCTACCTCCCGTTGTGACGAAAAATGAAATAATGGGGTACGCTCCCAAGAGACTTTCAACATGGTATAGGACCGTGGTCGGCAAAATGCGGCTCGCGAGCCACATGTGGCTCTTTGGCCCCTTGAGTGTGGCTCTTCCACAAAATACCACGGCCTGGGCGAGTCTATTTTGAAGAAGTGGCGTTAGAAGAAGTTTAAGTTTAAAAAATGTGGCTCTCAAAAGGAATTTCAATCGTATGTTGACTAAGGAGTTTGCCGACCGCTGGTCTAGGACATTCATAGAGCCAGTTTTGGAAGTCTTAAAAATATGTTTTCATTTAATCTATGTGCAACGTGGAAAAATGTTCTATATGATCTATTAAAAATATTTTTTAAAAAAACGTTTGAGCCCTAACTGGTTTGGCTCAGTGGATAGAGCGTCAACCTGCGGACTGAAAGGTCCCAGGTTCGATTCCGGTCAAGGGCATGTACCTTGGTTGCGGGCACATACCCAGTAGGGAGTGTGCAGGAGGCGGCTGATCAATGTTTCTCTCTCATCGATGTTTCTAACTCTCTATCACCCTCCCTTCCTCTCTGTAAAAAAATCAATAAAATATATATATTTTTAAAAAGAGTTTGAGCCTCTCAGTTCATGGAGAGTTTCTTGCTCCAGACCCAGCCTTCTAGATTAATCTCCAGGAAGGCAGGGGTTTTGTCTGCTTTGCTTTCTTCTGTGTCTTCAGCCCCTGGAAACGTACCTGGCTAGCGACAGGTGCCTATTACATAGTAAATACGTGAATGAATGAAAGCTTAGCCCTCAGAAATGGGGAACAACCTCCACATCAGCCATTTCGGGCGGCATTTCCTTACCCTGGGCGGCGGCACCTTGCCCGCCTTCCTGGGGAGAGGGGCAGGACTGTGGCCGATGTTCGGCCCACGGTGAAGGGTCCGCACTGGGGCAGCCTGTATTTCGGAGATGCTCTCAGCACGTCTTAAATGCCACACCCCTACAGAGCTTTCCATGTAGTGTTTCAGCTCTTTCATTCACAGTGTGACCATGGGGAGCGAGCCGTGGGTCCTCTCCCCTAATGGAGGTGCACTGAGTCAGAGAAGCACTCTGCTCCCGCCAGAAGGCTGTTGCCTTGGAAACGGGAGCCGTAACTCCTGCCATCACACCTCGCAGCAAAGAGGGCCAAGATCTAAGTGCCTCGAGGAAGCACAGATGACTGGAGCAGTGGAAGGCAGCCAACCTGCAGTAATGAAGAAGCGCATGCCAGAGTTAGAGAGAGAGAGATAGAGAGAGAGAGAGAGAGAGAGAGAGAGAGAGAGAGAGAGAGAAAGGAGAAGATCAAGTGAGACAAGCAAAGCCCAGGAACGGCAGGGATGAACGGCCATGGCTTCACCCCTTGCAGCCACTCCACCCCCTTACCTTCCTGCACACCCACCCGCTGCGGCACAGGCCAGGCGCAGGGCCTGCGAAGCTGAAGGAGACCAGCCCTTCTGCGGGGAAGACACAGGCCAGGGCGCTCCCCAGGAGGGCCGGCAGCCTGGAGCCACTGGCTTTGGTGTGAACGGAGCGCAGGAGGCTTCAGAGAGAAGGTGGCGCTTTAACTGGGATCAGAGGCAGGAGGAGTCCCCGGCATCTCCTCCGGGGAAGGGCTGGCAGGAGGAGGAGGCCTGAACCGCCACCACTGTGTTTCTCAACAGGGCGGCCACCTGCGGTCTGGGCGGGACAATCCCCTTTGAGAGACCGTCCCACACTCTGCGGGGTACTGACCATCTCTGACCCCACCCAGTGATGGCTGGCCGCAGCTCCCCTTCATTATAATAACTAGAGTGATGACTCCCCATCCCCAAATGTCCCGGGTCAGGGGTGGGGGGCGGGAGGAGGTGCTATGGCTCGCAGGTGAGAGGTCTGAGGACTTAGAGGGACAGACGTGGGGCTGGAGCAGGGGCTGGAGGGGAGGGGAGAGCTGAGGGTGAGAGGGCAGGTGGGGACCAGAGCGAAGGCCTTGCACGCCCTGCCCAGGCGTGGCTGTCGCTGGACCTGGAGGAGGGAGAGCACACGCCAAGCACTGGCGTGGGAGGCCGCGCCACAAGCCCTGGCAGCCACGGGCTATGAGGAGGTGGAGAGGGAGGAAGGACGGAGAATGAATAAGCCCCAGGTTTCAGCCCGGACAACTGGGTCCACAGCAGGGGCCCTAACCACAGGGATGAACACGGGAGGAGGAGCAGGTTTGGGAGGATGGAAAGACGCGGTGGAAAAGGAGTCTGAAGCACACGTGGGACGTCCAGGTGGAAGTTCTGAGAAGCAATAAACAGACGTGTGCTGAGGAGAGACAGCTGGGGTGGAAATAAGAAAAACCTCCGTGCCCGGCCCGCGTGGCTCAGTGGTTGAGTGTTGACCTATGAACCAAATACTTGTGAACCAAGAGGTCACGGTTCGATTCCCGGTCAGGGCACATGCCGGGGGCTGCTGTTCCCAGTAGGGGGCATGCAGGAGGCTACTGATCAATGAGTCTCTCTCATCACTGATGATTCCATCTCTCTCTCCCTTTCCCTTCCTCTCTGACGTCCATAAAAAATATTTTTTAAAAGCTCCTGGGCCCGAGGCCCCAGGTCCCCAATCCCTAAGGACTGCTTCTCTCTGGGGCTGAAGGAACCGCGCGGAGAGACAAGAGAGAGAAAGGAAGCCAAGACAGAGGAGAGGCCACAGACTCCGACAAAGAGCTCCTACGAAGGGGTCAGAAGAGGCCAGATAACCCAATTTTTTTTTTTAATGACAACGTCAATATTCAAGGAAGAGAAATGGGAAAACACCATGCACATACGAAAAGCTGTCTAACCTCGTCAGCCCTCAGGGAAGTATCCGTTAGGCACAGAGTAGATGGGCAAACTGTTGAGAGACCAGTAACACCTAGAGCTGAGGGGCGGGGGAAGCAGGGCTTCTGAGCAGGGGCAGGGACTCCCGACACCCTCTGCAGACGGGAGCTGGCAGCCCCCACTCACAAATGACCCCCAGCAAGTGTCCATGGCTGGCTCCCGGGCCCTGTGGCCTCGGCCCGCACCACCTGCGGAGAGAGGCCTCGCCTCTAACCCAGCAACAGCTTTCTTCCTCTCAGAGCCCTTATCGCTCGCTGCTACTTCCTAGTCTGTGTGTGGCCTTCCCCGTTTACGCAGCTTCCCCACTACAATGTGACCTTCTAGAAAGCCGTGAGCGCCACGCCCTGCTCACCGCTGCTGCCCAGCTCCTGGCTTGGAAGCTCTGCTGGGACTAAGGACGTCCCGTGCAGCATGTTTTAATAACAAAAACTGGAAACGAGCTGAATGAATACCAATAGGAAAAATGGTTGAATAAATCATGATACACCCGCACCATGGAATATTATAAAGATCTATATTGACTGGGGCGGGGGGGGGGGGGGGGTGTCCATAATACATTGTTTTGTGGATAAAGCACTTTGTAAAATACTTAGAATCAACCTGGCCGGAGTGGCTCAGTTGGTGGAGCGTCATCCTTCGCACTGAAGGGTTACTGGTTCTATTCCCAGTCAGGGCACATGCCCTGGTTGGGGGTAGATGTTTCTTTAGCATATCTCTCTCTCTCTCTCTCTCTCTCTCTCTCTCTCTCTCTCTCTCTCTCTCCCTTCCTCTCTCTAAGCATGTCTTCTGGTGAGGATTGAAATATAAATATATTTAGAATCATATTTTTATGAAAAATGAAGGAAAAAAAGTGGGTGAATATATGTGTACATGTTCAAACAAACACGCAACGATTCATATTAATGACCTGAAGGGTATGGGAGAGGAGATTTCATTGCAACAGTGAACACATATTTTGTAACTTTTAAAAATTAAACTATTTAAAAAGAATTCTGGCCTCAAAAATATTCAACTATCATACTAAGCGCTGTGCTCCTGTTGCATTGACTTCATCTGTCAGTTCACGATTCTAAGAGTTCACTGAACTTGCCTGCGGCCCACCTCGTAGCCTCGAGGTCATTTCTCATCTGATTTGTTCAAAAGACAAGATTATCCCATCACACAGCAGCAAGAACGCTGCCTTTGATTCCAGACGGCCTTTCCCCGGGTGGGGGGGGGCGGGGGGAGGGGGCGGGGAACCTGGCGATGACTCAAGGTCCTTTTCCGTGGGCCGCTGAGGCCTGAGCTGAAGCCGCCCAGCAGAGAGGGGGAGAGGGCCAGGGCCACGGAGCCAGGCCAGCGCCTGGCGGTACCTGCCTCCCGTGGGCATGTCAGCCTCCGGAGGCCGCTGCCAGCCACCGGTTCACCCACAAACCCCAGTCGGCCGGAGCCTGGGGAGGGACATCTCCAAGGCCCAAGGTGCTCTTTAAGAGGCCCTCAATCAGATGTCCTTGCGCATGCCAGAAACAACCCACGAGGACAATCTTATCTCAAGACAAGCAGCAAGCAGGCATGTCAAGGATTTGAAAAATTAATTCCTTAAGCTGATCAAGCGATACACGCTGGAAACTTAAAAGGACTCAGGTAACTCCACCTTCCTGCTAATCTACCTGTAAGCTACTCCACCAACCACCAAAGAAACAGCACGAACGGGACAGAAGTCAGCAGCTCGGCCGCCCCCTGACGGCACGGGGCAGGGCACTTCACACGGGCCAAGTGCGTGGGGATGGATGAAGGGTGAGTGAGAACCGTCAAGCCCACGTGGACATCGCTGAGGGGACGTGACATGTGGAAGGCCTGGCACCCAGTCCTCACTGAGACCGTCGTGAGGTGCTTAAACCAGGGAAGTTAGCGAAAATGCTCTAGGCCTCAGTTTCCTCATCTACACAGTGGGAATGATAACAGTGCCGGGGTGACTCTGCCGCGCAGGTGAGGATACACGAAGGCTGTGGTAGGGCGTGGGGAGCTGGCCAGAGCTGGGTTGGGTTGAGCAGGGCTGGCTTTGCCTCAGCTGCAGAGAGCAGCCTCCTCGAGATCACACCCTCCCTGCAGGTCCCACTACAACCAGCACCTGCTGGCGGAGCCCAGCAATCTCAGTGCAGAGCAAGTCGCCTGGCCTGTAAGTTCTCATTCCAGGGCTTCCCCCCAGGTCGGCGGAGGCCTCGGCCTCTTCCTCTGCCCAATCCTGCTTCCCCCCCCCTTCCCAGATGTTGGCCCCGAATGAGCATCTTGCACCCCAAACTCCCACGGGTGGCACCTGCCCCCAGGGCGCCCACCGTGCAACGAAGCCCTTTGTCGTTTTAACCCCAGGGCTTCCGCCATGTGACTGAGACAGAGGCCACGTCTGGCTTAGAAAATAAAAATCACACTCGCAAACTTGGTTTGCCTACGTGCCGTTCATTTCAAGTATTCAGCGTCTCTTCATTCATAGTCACCAAAAATATGTAGACACCACGTCCCGGGGGCAGGTGGTGGGCCACAGGGCTGTGTGCTGTTTAGGGCTGATGTCTTTCTTTCTATTTTTATTTTTATTTTATTTTTTTATTGATTTCAAAGAGGAAGGGGAGATAGAAACATCAATAAGGAGAGAGAATCACTGATTGGCTGCCTCCTGCACGCCCCCCACTGGGGATCAAGCCCACAACCCAGGCATGTGCCCTGACCGGGAATGGAACTGTGACCTCCTGGTTCATAGTTCGACGCTCAACCACTGAGCCACGGGGGCCAGGCAGGGCTGATGTCCTTCTACTCCCGGTCTCAGTGGAGTGGCACTGCCCCAGGGGCTGCTAACAGTGGCTGTTAAGGGTGGTCGTTAACAATGGTTGCAGGCTCTGGCGGAGGCGTTTGGGGAGTGGGATCGGGATGCTGGAGGCCTGTAATACCCCAGAAGGTCCCTCTTGATGATGGACTGTCCCATGTCCCACACAACTTCCATAAAAGAGAAAAAACAGGCAGTGCCCTCTGCGGCCGGACCTGTCTCCTGCTTCCCCGGTGTTTGGAGGGAACAGACCCAGGGACGCCCCTTCTTCAGCCTCGGCCACGCTCCTGCGTCTCATCCCGTCACCACCTTCAGAACCACCTCGGGGACCAGCCAGCACACCCCTGTTGTTTGTACCTTAACGCCTCATTGCCCAACCACCAGGAGCTCCCAGGTTCCTCAGAATCACCCCCCCACCCAGGTGGAGGCTGTGGTCACCGCGGGCCACCTGCCCCCACGGCCGCCCGCCTACCTGTCTCTGGGCGTCTCCTTCCACCTGACGCTGCGGCCCTGGAGGGCGGGGTGGGGGTCATGTCTTCCTGAGTAGAAGAAGCTGGGGGCGCTGAGCATCTTAAGGTGCAAACCCAGCGCGGGGGCCGCCTTCTCTCCGGGAGGAGCTGGAGCCTCCCCAGGTGAGGGGGTGACACCCGGGACCCCGAGGAGGCCCTGGCCTGGGGGGAACCTGGCCCAGGCCCGTGCGGAGCTGCAGGCCCTGGTGCTGCCGCTGACCCTCAGCTCCGTGGCCCCTGCAGAACCACCTCCGGGGGAGGAGGGGCAGCTCATCAGGAAGATGGGCCACACCCGCCTCCCCTCCGCAGGTGCCCCCAGGCGGGGCTGGCGAGTGTCTCTTCCAAAGGCTCCCCTCCAGCACCCCCAGGTGTTCTGTATTCTATTCAGAGATCCTTCCCATCGCTAAAACATCATGCCAGTTTCAGGAATGTCACTCATGATAAGTGAGCCCTCTCTATAGCACCTCTATTGACCTACAATTACAGCTGTCTTCTTCTTCGTAACATACAGGAAAAGACTTAGCCCTTATTTATAAGGTTTTCTATACGATTCGTCTGCTGAATGCTGCTTAAATCCAAACTAACTTGTTATAAGAGCAAAAGCCTGTTTCCTTATATCGTCTAAGGCAGCTGAGCACACACTGAAATACCAGCTATTTATTATACATCACGTACTGTTACTTCTCCTTCATGTGACCGTTCGAGTTGTGTGTCTGTTGTTTTAAATACTGTGAGTGAGGTCTCTTACCCAGGCGTTTGTTTCATCTCGGGAGGTAAAGCGGATGCGACAACACATGTAGAAGGAACTGCTGGGCTTGACAGAATTGATCCTAAAACTGGGCTCTGAGGACCCCTGCCCCAGAGACACCTCTGACCTTTAGGAAACATCTAGGCTCCTGGGTGCCGGACCCCCCACGAGGCTCTCTCCCCCAGCCCCCGTGAGTCAGGGCCGCAGCGATGGAGGAGAGGCCGCCTGGCGGCCCCAGCCTGGAGGTGCTCCCGGCCTAAAGGGGAGGGTAAAAGTGCCACTATCGGGTCATCGCATGGCTGTCCCTGCCCGAAAGCCGGACCACGAACCGCTCTGGGGGGAGGGTGCCCTGCAGTGGGGCCCGAAGACCGTGAGCGCAGAGCCTCACCCGGGAGCATTCCTGCAGAGGCAGCATCACCCTCAGAGCCTGCGCCCCACTGAGGGGGACCCCCTTCCTGCTGAGCCTCTCCAGAGAAGGTAGCGAGTCACTTAGGGTGTTAACCCAGGTCTTGTGGCCCTAGAGACGGGGCTTACCCATCAGCTAGTACCCAGGACCTGGCCAGAGAAGCGGGGGAGGGGGAGGGGCGCCATACCTCCTATGTAAGAGGGATGGCTCCTCTCCCAAAGCTGCATTTCGCTCATGCTATTGGGCTTGCCGCCGGCATTGAGGACAAGGGGAAGCCCTCCTGTGAGGGATCCTGCGCACATGCCCTTCGATAAAGCTGGAAGGGCTGGAGGTTGGGCACGGCATTCAGGAGCCACCGATGCTAACAGCCAGAATCCCGGGGCTTGGAATGAGGGGCTCTCTGGCTGCCTCCACGGGCCCAGCAATCGCCTAACCAGCTCCCACGGAATCCGAGAGGCATCGCACACGCTCCCAG
Source organism: Eptesicus fuscus (assembly GCF_027574615.1). NCBI lineage: Eukaryota > Metazoa > Chordata > Mammalia > Chiroptera > Vespertilionidae > Eptesicus > Eptesicus fuscus. The sequence goes on along the minus strand of NC_072483.1, from coordinate 87,500,483 downwards.
AGCAGCCAGTGAGCCTAACGGTGAGTGACGGCAGCAATCCGGAGGGACTGGCGGGAAGGCAGGGGGGTGGGGTGGGAACAGGCGCGGAGGAAAGGCAATGGGCTAGAGCGAAGGGGGTAAGTGGTGTTTAACTGGTTGTTAAATTGCAAAGTGCTAGGCTGCCCCGTTCTGTCACAGAAATTGTCGACAATGACTGGGAAGGCAGATGAGATGCTTCCGATCCTGCTTTGACTCTGCAGCCAGGTAGATAACAAAATGTCTATCCATCACTATAAAGGGAAAGATCAAGACTCTTCACACCCCATCTGTTGTGTGACAAATGTCTGTCTGACACTCAGAAGTCAGCACGCAGCAGAGTCACCTGGGTGGGGCGGGGGCGGGGAGGAGGCCTTGTTAAAGCACAGAAGGCTGGGCCCACCCCCCCACCCCCCACCGAGTTCCCAGCTCAGGAGATCCAGGGTGGGGCCCTCAAATTCACACATCTAGCAGTTAGCAGGGGCGCGAATTCTGCTGGCCAGGGAACCCCACTCTGAGAACAGCTGCTCAGAATGTCTGAAGAGCCACTGGAAGGGGGAGGGAGGGAGGGAGGGAGGAGAAGGAGCTGCTGAGGGTGCGGAGGGAGGGGGGCCACCTCAGCAGGCCCGGTGATGACACAGGGACGCCTCCGTGGACAACAACGGGGGCGAGAGCCGAGAGCCGGGGCAAAGCGGAGCCCGCACTCCTCAGGGATGTGCCCCGAGCTGGCTGATCCCAGGGGAAGTGGGAATCCCGCGTGGCCCTGGGCAGAGGCGGCTGAGCGCAGAGCCCTAAGGAAGGCGCCCTGGTCCCACCGGCCTCCTTCCTTCCCTCAGCCGACCCCCCGCCCCCCCAGGCCCCAGGAAGAGGAACGGGCCCCTGCAGTGAAGGACACCCGCCGTGCCCACCCTCCTGCGGCACCGCCCGTACCCGGGCAGAATGAGACGCAGGTTTCCCTGAGCCAGCCTCACGCTGACCGGGCCGGGACAGCAGGGCCAGTCCTTCCAGGCTCCATCGCCAAGATTTCCAGGGACAGCACGGCTCTCCGGCCCAGCTTGTATTTTACTTACTTATTTTTTAAATTCTCACCCAGGGGTATTTTTGCCATTGGTTTTTAGAGAGAGTGGAAGGGAGAGGAAGAGAGAGAGAGAAACACCGAGGTGAGAAAGACACATCGATTGGCTGCCTCCCACATGCCTGTGACCAGGGCCAGAAGCCTGCAACCGAGGCATGTGCCCTTGACCGGAATCGAACCAGCGCCCTTCAGGTCACAGGCCAACGCTCTATCCACTGAGCCAAACCGGCTAGGGCTATTGATTTATTTTTATTCTTTATTGTTGCATTACAGATTCCCCATTGTCCCCCTCCATCCGGTTCCCACCCCATCCCAGGCCTTCACCACCCTACTGACTGTGCCCATCGGTAAGATCTGTGGTTAATCTCTTCCCACACCCCCTCCCCACTTCCCTCTGAGATTCGTCCGTCCGTTCCATATTTCCACGCCTCTGATTCTGTGTTATTCACCAGTTTGTTTTGTTCCTTAGATGTCTTGTTTGTTTATTTTGATTTTCAGATTCGATTGTTGTTAGATATGTACCTGTTGCCATTTTATTGTTTATATATTTTTAATCGCTTCTTCTTCCTCTTAAAGAATACCCTTAAGCCCTAAACTGGTTTGGCTCAGTGGATAGAGCGTCAGCCTGCGGACTGAAGGGTCCCAGGTTCGATTCTGGTCAAGGGCATGTACCTTGGTTGCGGGCACATCCCCAGTAGGAGGTGTGCAGGAGGCAGCTGGTCCATGTTTCTCTCTCATTGATGTTTCTGACTCTCTGTCCCTCTCCCTTCCTCTCTGTAAAAAAATCAATAAAACATATTTTTTAAAAAAAGAATACCCTTCAACATTTCATGTAATACCCGTTTGGTGGTGATGAACTCCTTTAGCTTTTTCTTGTCTGTGAAGCTCTTTATCTAACCCTCGATTCTAAATGAGAGCTTTGCTGGGCTGGCCCAGCCGTTGTTAACCAAAAGCCCAGAAGGTCCCTCTGCCCGCCCTCTCTCCCTCCATCCTTCTCCCTTCCCTGGGGGGCCACAAGGGGGTCAACAGCAAGCAAGCGCCTCCAATCTCCCCGAGGCAGAGACCTTTGGCCTTGGAAACCTTGGAGAAAAAAACAGGTGGCGCGGTCTGGAGCAAGCATTCAAGAGGGAAAAGAAGAAAAAACACACCAGAAACTCTTATTAGACAAGAATCCCACCACATGGAATTCTCATTTGCATTCCGTCCTTCCACGCCCCCTCGAAGGTTAGGCTCTCTGATGGAGAGCTGTGAGTAGGTTAGGCTCTCTGGTGGAGAGCTGTGAGTAGGTTAGGCTCTCTGACGGTGTGCTGTGAGTAGGTTAGGCTCTCTGATGGAGAGCTGTGAGTAGGGTAGGCTCTCTGATGGAGAGCTGTGAGTAGGTTAGGCTCTCTGACGGTGTGCTGTGAGTAGGTTAGGCTCTCTGACGGTGTGCTGTGAGTAGGTTAGGCTCTCTGACGGTGTGCTGTGAGTAGGTTAGGCTCTGATAGTGTGCTGTGAGTAGGTTAGGCTCTGACGGTGTGCTGTGAGTAGGTTAGGCTCTCTGATGGAGAGCTGTGAGTAGGTTAGGCTCTCTGACGGTGTGCTGTGAGTAGGTTAGGCTCTCTGATGGAGAGCTGTGAGTAGGTTAGGCTCTGATGCTGTGCTGTGAGTAGGTTAGACTCGGAGGGTGTTTTTTCCTCTGGCTTCAGGCTGGATAATATTTCATAACCACATGATCGCAGGGCTGAGCTTGCAGGGCTGAGTTAGGAGCCGCTGGCGTACCCATCACCCGGCCCACATCTCAAAGGCTGATAAAACATCGCCGCGGCGGGTTGAAGAGGAGCTGGGGATAAAACACGGCCTCTCCCCTGGGTCCGGGTGAGGCCACGCGCCCCTGGACCCGGGTGTGGCTGGGTCCCTGGGCCCGGGTGAGGCCACGCGCCCCTGGGTCCAGGTGAGACCTTGCGCCCCTGGACCCGGGTGAGGCTGGGTCCCTGGGCCCGGGTGAGGCCACGCGCCCCTGGGTCCGGGTGAGACCACGCGCCACTGGACCCGGATGAGGCTGGGTCCCTGGGCCCGGGTGAGGCCATGTGCCCCTGGGTCTGGGTGAGGCCTTGCGCCCCTGGGTACGGGTGAAGCCGGATCCTGGGTCCAGGTGAGGCCGTGTGCCCCTGGATCCATCCGGGGGAGGCTGCGTCCCGGGCCCGGGTGAGGCCACGCGCCCCTTGGGTCTGGGTGAGGCCATGTGCCCCTTAGTCCGGGTGAAGCCGTGCCCCTGGGTCCGGCCGAGACCAAACCAGAGGGAGTCGGACCTCCGTTACCACCATTTGTCCACCATCCAGAGCTGAGGGGTCAGTGCTGACATGTACACATAAGGAACTGGTGGACATTGCAATTGGGTCTCAAAAGAACTGTTGGTCCAGAAAGAAACTCACTACAGACTGATTCATTTGCCTGTCAGCATAACTATTATTGCTCGTCTCACATTGTTCTTATAAGTATATATCTAGTGACATATGATCTCACTCATCTAGGGGAAATGATGAACAACATAGACTGAGGAACAAGAACAGACCCAGAAACAAGGAGGCATCGATCGGACTATCGGGCCTCAGAGGGAGGATAGGGGAGGTTGGGGGGAGGGGGGAGGGGGGAGAGATCAACCAAAGGACTTGTGTGCATGCATATGAGCCTATCCAATGGTTAAGTTCAACAGGGGGTTGGGGCATCCATGGGGAGGGGTGTGGGATGGGAATGGGGGGATGAGGACAAATATGTGACACCTTAATCAATAAAGAAATTTAAAATACTTAAAAAAAACAAAACACGGCCTCTCCTAAGCAACTAGGCGGTGAGGGTCCGTTCCTAACACGATGCAGGGGCAGGGGGGCCCCCCGCCTGTGCCTACACCAAGGCACTGCACCCCTCAGGGAGGGTGGCTGCCGAACAGCGCCCTCCAGACCAGGCGGTGAGTGAGACATGGCCCTCCCCGCCAGGGTCTGCTCACCGGGCCTGACACTCCCCCTGATCCAAAGTCTCCCGTGGCTCCCACGGACACGACTCCTCGGAGGACCTGCAGGGGCCCCCACAAACCTGTGCCGCCTCCTCCGCGGGCGTCTCCCACAGAGGCCTGTGCCAACTGCGCAGAGCTTCCTGCCCTCCTGCTCTGCTACCCGGGCCCAGGTGCTCCCCCCATCCACCCACCCACCAACCCACTCACCCCCCACCCCCCCCACCCCCCCGCCTTCCCAGCTTGTGGGAACCGCCAGAGGCACTCAAAGCCCAGCACACAGGGCACGGCCGGGACAACACGCTTCTCCGGGAACTTCCTGCCGGAGCCTCTCCCCGGGCTGCACACAGACATCACCGGCAGCTGGCAGCTCCGTCCATCACTGGACTGCCCTGCACTGGCACTCACTCCCCCCTCCTCCACCCGCCCAGCTTGGGGGGAGCTCCTGGGGCGGGTAGCTCACACTGGCTTCTCCCTACCTCACCGCCCGCCCCCCCATCTCACTGTCTCCCCCTCCATCTCACTGTCCCCCCCATCTCACTGTCTCGCCCTCCATCTCACTGTCCCCCCCATCTCACTGTCCCCCTGGCACAGAGGACGCTCCCTCGCTAAAGGTGTGCGGGATCACTCTGCAGCCATCACCCTGTAAGCAAGGCCGCCGAGGAGCCGAATGCCTGTTGAACAGGAGACTCAGTGAGGCGAGTGCGAGGTCGGAAAATCAGCCTGGGTCCCCCAGGGCCCTGCCGGCTACAGACAGGAAACAGGCCAGGGGAGAAGGAGATCAGCGTCAGGAAAGGGGGCCCCGGCTCCTCTCCACCTCGGTCAGCAGCCCCCCTGAGCAGCAGAAGAGCCAGCATCTGGACAGAATGCGGGCAAGTACTGCTGAGGCCGGGGAACTGCCTGTAACAAAAGCACAAAGGGTTTGTCAAGGCAGACCTCGCTCCCCGCCCCCAAATCGCCGAGGGCTCCACAGAAAACTAGCAGTTTTCACTGGGCACATCTGTTTTCAGTTACCTGCGCCCCAACCACAAACTCCGGGAAGCGGGAGGCTCGCCTGGAGCGAGGGCGGCACGCTGTGCGAGGACCGGGCCTTGCTGGGGGAGTTGGATGCTGGGGGAGTTGGATGCTGGGGGAGTTGGATGCTGGGGGGGTTGGATGCTGGGGGAGTTGGATGCTGGGGGCGTTGGATGCTGGGGGCGTTGGATGCTGGGGGAGTTGGATGCTGGGGGAGTTGGATGCTGGGGGGGTTGGATGCTGGGGGGGTTGGATGCTGGGGGGGTTGGACGGGCTAGGAACTGTGTGCTGACTTGATCGCTGAAAAGTAAAAGCTGCCAAGGTATCCTCACCTGGTCACCACAGCCACCAGGTTCCGCAGTCACTGATTAGGAGATTAATTTACCAACTAACAGTCACACGTTACCAGTCAGCCCCCAGCATATGCTGGCCTTTCCATTTCTCTATCTTGCTGTGTCCCTAAGTCGCTCCCACTAAGATTTTGGTTTTCTTTATTGATAAAAAGTCTTTGACTACTAGTATGTTCTTTACATTAAATTCTTTGTTTATATGCATATATTTTTATTGATTTCGGGGAGAAAGAGACAGAAACATCAATGGTGAGAGAGAATCATAGATCGGCTGCCTCCTGCACGCCCCGAACTGGGATCAAGCCTGCAACCTGGGCCTGTGCCCTGACTGGGGATCGAGCCCACGAACTCCTGGTTCATAGGTCTATGCTCAACCACTGAGCCACACTGGCCGGGCCGCATTAAATTCTTAAGGCCTGTTTCTGTTTACAACATGGTCTCGCTAGGCTCACAGAAATATTTCCAACTTAACATTCCCTTCCTTTCAGCAAATGGGGGATACGGTCCACAGGTTGGTCCTGCAAAAGGGGGAACAAGGGCCATTGGCGGGGTTTTTTCTTCTATTCTAACCCCTCCTCTCTGGAGCTGAGCTGAGTAGAGTGTGCACCCATTCCCCTGAGCCACTCTTTGAACAGTGCAATATTGCAAATCCCTCCACTCCCAAATCCAACAGTATCAGACATGACTCGGACCTGCGGACGCCTGACCCAGTGCCCAAGCTGACCTCCCCCCGCATTGCTCCGTTCCTGCTGTAGAAATGGCTGCAAGAGGGAAATGCCATTTAGACACCCGCTGTGGTAACAACGGAGACCCCAATGACTTCACCACTACATTCATCTTTTTAAAGAAACCATCCCCATGAATTATTAAGATACATATTTATTGGGTCGTGATAGTCATCCGAGCACTTAATTTGTTGCACTTTCAACAGCTGGATTTCTAATTAAGAATACAATTATTTCGTAGGGAGACATTAAATATTTACTATTATTATGAAGGCACCTCGTGCTTGCAATGGCTTCACTATTAATTTTTCTACTTGAATGGCTTTCTATGGAAACGTGAAGGTTACTCTGAAATTTCAGTAGGACAGGCATTGGGAGAGGTATCCAAGGGCCACTCAATAAATATTTATTGGCAGAAAAATGAATTGTTTTCCACTGTGCTTGCTCCTAGGGGAATGCATCATAATGGGCTTTTTTCATGTAATAGGCCTCACTGTAAGAAAATGTACCTAGGACAGCCCTGGCCGGGTTGGCTCAGTGGATAGAGCGTCTTCCTGCGGACTGAAGAGTCCCGGGTTCGATTCCGGTCAAGGGCCCATACCTCGGTTGCAGGCCCTGGTCAGGAGCATGTGGGAGGCAACCAATCGATGTGTCTCTCTCCCATTAATGCTTCTGTCTCTCCCCCTCCCTTCCACTCTCTCTAAAAATCAGTGGAAAAAATATCTTTGGGAGGGGAGAGAGGATGGGATAGGGCAATGGGGGGAAAAGGGGAGCACATGTAATATTTTCAACAATAAAGATTTATTGAAAAAGAAAAAAGAAAAATATCCTCAAGTGAGGATTTTAAAAAATAACATTATTTAGGAAATTTAACTAGTACAGTTGATGTCACTTGAGCTTATGGGAGAAGGGCCATAGCATCCCTCACCAGTCTCCATGCGCTTCTGCGAGAGAAATCAACCTCGCCTGTGGGCAGAGGATGATTTAAGTGACGCTTAGAAACATACACAAAAATACATCTCTACCAAAGTATTCCTATGGCATATCCTCCTCTAAAAAAGTCTACAAGGGAATCATCTGAAAGGGTTATAACATAAAAGTCTCTAAACAAATAAAGAATGCCACCAGCTAACTTGCAAAATAACAATCTGGAAGCGGCTATATGCCTAATTCATAAACGCAGAGTTCTATAGCGTATTCTCTGTCTACAAAAGTGGGAGATCTTTTCACTAACCACCCATCTGGCTTCTCCTCTCAGCCGAAGACCCCACCGATCTCCACGGTTTTAACCACCCTCTAGATCAATTACGGCTCATTCCCTTTCACATATTTCATTTTCTCCCTCCCTACACATCAAAGAGGTGAAAAGCTGGGCCTAATCCCATTCCTCCCAACCTTCAAAAAAATCCAGACATCACACCTCCTCTCTGTTTTACCTCTCAGCATCCCAGGGTGGCAAATCTGCCATGTACCCCCAGCGCCTCACACGCCATCAAACCACGCCAACAACTCCAGCTGTGACTCTTTAAATGGAACTACCGACTACCGACATCCAAATGCAGACTCCTCCTCAAACCCTTCCCTGCCGCCCATGCCACACCAGCCTATCACCACAAACTAAGCTTAGCAGTGAAGACACACACCATCAGCAACGGCCCCTCGCCACGCCTGCCCTGCCTTCTTTCTCTAATCCCTCCGAAGAACACATTTCCTTGGAAAACACGGTAGATGTTGTAGTTCCCATGTTCGCATCGGAATCATTTTACCCGGTTTTAGAACACTGACTTAAATACCAACAAGGGTCCCAACATACCAAGTGTACTGTGGATGGAAGCAAGACTTAAACTTCCCTTCCGTGGCTGGGAGGAAAACGAGGAACAGTTACAAGCAAGCAAGTAGCGGTTCCAGAGTCCCAGGAGGCTTTCAGAGAAATGCATGGGTCTTCATGTCCAGGGAGAAACAGTGCCTGCATTCCTTTGATAGAGGAAATACCAGCCAACTACACCCGTTACATCATCCTTCAAAACACAGTGAGCAGCGCCATTTCCTCATTTTCCGAACGCACCTGCTACCAGACTCATCACGGTCGGTCCTCTACATCCTATCGCTGGTTTGGGAAATGACCGGCCTCAAAAGAAACTCGCTGTGACTCACCTCGGCGCCGGTGCCTTCTACAAGGGCTGCCAGGGTTCTCCAGGTTTAATGACGCAAAGTCACTCCCATTTCACCAAGAGGAAGAAGATAAATAGGCACTTGGCCCTGGCTCAGTGGTCGGCAGACTGCGGCTCGCGAGCCACATGCGGCTCTTTGGCCCCTTGAGTTTATAGCAAAGGCCAGCTTAGGAGGACCCTAATTAAGTTAATAACAATGTACCTACCTATATAGCTTAAGTTTAAAAAATTTGGCTCTCCAAAGAAATTTCAATCGTTGTACTGTTGATATTTGGCTCTGTGGACTAATGAGTTTGCCGACCACTGCCCTAGCTGGTTTGGCTCAGTGGATAGAGCGTCGGCCTGTGGACTGAAGGGTCCCGGGTTTGATTCCGGTCAAGGGTACATACCTGGCTTGCAGGCTCCTCCCCCGCCTGGGCCCTGGTTGGGGCTTGTGCAGGAGGCAACCAATCGATGTGTTTCTCTCACATCGATACTTCTGTCTTTCCCTCTCTCCACTCTCTCTAAAAATCAATGGGAATATATCCTCGGGTGAGGATTTCTTTTTAAGTAAAATAATAAAAAAAAACAAATAGAAACTTGGACCACTATCTTCCCAAAAGGTCCAGGACGCTGTCTCTTTGCTGATTGAGGGTCCAGGGAAACTAAAACTGAAATGCTTTACTTAGCACAGTGGTCGGCAAACTCATTAGTCAACAGAGCCAAATATCAACAGTACAACGACTGAAATTTCTTTTGAGAGCCTAATTTTTTAAACTTAAACTTCTTCTAACGCCACTTCTTCAAAATAGACTCGCCCAGGGCCGTGGTATTTTGTGGAAGAGCCACACTCAAGGGGCCAAAGAGCCGCATGTGGCTCGCGAGCCACGGTTTGCCGACCACAGCTTTAGCAGAATTCACGATGTTGAAAGCTACATTTTTTTCCCTGGGGAGAAGATAAAGCATCAGGCTTCATCTGAACAAGAACATAATACGTTCATTCGGTGCAAGATCACCATCCAAAGTCCCTCCGAAGGCGGCAGACATCTGTACCTAGTGACGGGGAGATGGAACTCACTTGGTGACACTCATTCCCAACGACACCCACGAGCTGCGCCAGGGGGGTGCTGAGGTCCTCAGGCCGGGGGCGGGCCCCCTGGGCGCCCCTGCGTCTTCCCTGCATTCGGTGCCGAGGCTTCCAACTACCATCCCTCAGGACAGCCACGTCTACGACCAGGTCTGAGCCGCCTCCTCGTGAAATCAAATCAATGGGGGAGTGCTTTTCCCAATTCTCGGAGGAAAAGTATGACAAATACACACATACAGGGTGTCCCCACAACAACGCGTACACACACTTTGCATGATTATAAAGGCAGTGTTTACTACAGTACATTTCACCTTCAACATGGAGCGGTCAGGTGTTCAAGTGCGTCTACATGTGTGGGGAACACCCTGTACATGTATTTACTCTTCTGCAAACTTCCCATTCATTCCTCTAAAACCTTAGCACCCGCTACCACAGGATCTAACAAGACACTAAGGCCACATGTGGCCAAAAGCTACGTGCATGTGTTTCCAGTTCTAGAAAGATGATTCCGGAGACAATGCTGAACTAAGTTGTAAGATATGAAGATGCGCACTACGGACAATAGGACTATGTTTTCTGCTCGTTAAGCAGGGCCTTTTTCAGATGACAGGGGAGAGATTCCAGGCGTGTGGCACCCCAAGCCACGCACACCTCCAAGCTCACCCGGGAGCTTTCCCCTGAGCAAGCCTGAGTCTCACCCACCATCTCTAGTTGAATCTCTCAGCCCAAATGCTGCAGGAAGTGGTGAAAAGTTTGAGTTACACAAGGCCTGTGGCCCCTGGTGAGTCAGATTGCAAAATGGCCATCAACGAGTTCCACGGGCCCTCCCCCTGCAGGAACGTGGCGGGGACGTGGCGGGGACGGGGCGGCCAGGAGACAGTCAGGGAGCCTGTAGGAAGCCATGGCACGCTCCCTGGGCCCTGAGCTCCCACCGGCTCCTCTTTGGGGGGGTGGCCCACACAGAGCAGCCGGTGCTGGAGCCACGGGAAGCCACGGGCTAAAGCCGCTGGCCACGCGGGAGGGAATGTTCCAGGTGAGTGTGAGTCTTACTGCTGGGCTCTAACGGGGTAATGACTCTCCTTTCTCATCAACATGCTAAGTAGATTTTCACTTTCTTAAGAAGCTACATCCTTCTGTGGCTTTATGACTTATTTCCATAACCAAGAGCTTCCTAAGCTGTTCACAGCCAAGTAGCACAGCCCTAAAGACTTGGCCTGCCCCGGCCCATGTGGCTCAGTGGTTGAGTGTCAACCCATGAACCAGGAGGTCAGGGTTCATTTCCTAGTCAAGGCACAATGCCTGGTTGCGGGCTCAATATTCAGTAGGGGGCGTGCAGGAGGCAGCCAATCAATGATTCCCTCTCATCATTGATGTTTCTGTCTCTCTCTTCCTCTCCCTTCCTCTCTGAAATCAATAAAAATATATTTTTAAATAAATAAATAGACAGATAGATAAAATAGTAATGAAGAGATTTCGCCTGTCTGTCCGTCTCAGGCATGCCCCCATCACATGTTCCTGCAAAATAAACCCTGGTGGAAGAGATTACAGAAAAGGGAAACAGACCCCCATGCGTGGCCGAGAGAGAACCCATACATTAGAGAAATCAATAAAATTATAATAGTGTCAGATTCTGCAAGAGTGGAGATTTCGGTGTGGTCACCGCTGACAAAATCAAGGCCTCCGGTTTTATCACTGAGCGCTGGTGGAAGCAATTCAGCCCTTTCATCTCCCACACCAATGCCTGGGCCTCGGCTCTGACCCTGGGCGAGTCTGACAGCGCTGCACCCAATGTTACAGCAAAGGAGCAGGCTGGCCACTTGGGCACAAGGAGGAGAGCACTGCATTGGCCACGGGAGCTGGTCTGCGCCAGTCACTGGCTGCTCCACAGGAGTCTCCATTGATACTAACAGCCCTGGCCGGTGTGGCTCAGTGGATAGAGCATCAGCCTGAGGACTGAAGGGCCCCAGGTTCGATTCCAGTCAAGGGCATGTACCTTGGTCACGGGCATGTACCAGTAGGGGGTGTGCAGGAGGCAGCTGATCGATGTTTCTCTCTCATCGATGTTTCGAACTCTATCCCTCTCCCTTCCTCTCTGTAAAAAATCAATAAAATATATTTTTTAAATAAATAAAAATAAAGTCAGTCTCCTTTCCAAACCACTTTTCTTCAACAGAGTCCGGTTCCACCTTGCCATGCAATTGAGCATATTTTTGTTTAATACAATTTCTCTCCATTGAAGAGCAATCTCTTTTTATGTAATCCCAAGGTCTCCCTAAATGCTATCAAAATGGCAACCAAAGTTGGCTTAAGAATCCTTTAAGCGGTTCCTAAGGATGGAAAGAATTTCTTTCTACTTCCTCCAACTTAACCTTTTTAATACTGCTCTGTACTTCTCCCAGAAATACTTAACTTGGTTTTAAACACTGCACAGTACTCCGTTCCTGTGAAGCTGAACACGTGTGGGAAGCATGGAAAGGCCACAGACTGGGAAATCTCTAAGACCCCCTCAAGTTCCAAAAGCCCTTTATCCTATTACATCCCTTTTCAAAAGAACCTATCCAACTATATGACATTCGAGCAAAGGCAAAACTGTGGAGACAATAATGAGGTCAGTGGCCCGGCTGGCGTGGCTCAGTGGTTGAGCGTCGACCTATGAACCAGGAGGTCACGGTTCCACTCCAGCTCAGGGCACATGCCCGTGTTGCGGGCTCCATCCCCAATAGGGCGCATGCAGGACGCAGCTGATCAATGATTCTCTCGCATCGTTGATGTTTGTCTCTCTCCTCCTCTCCCTTCTTCTCTGAAATCAATAAAAATATATTAAATAATAATTTTAAAAAGATCAGAGGTTGGGGGAGGGAGCAGTGCATAGGCAGAGCACAGAGGGTTTTCTGGGCAGTAAAACTACTCTGTATGATAATATCGTGGTGGCTACATGTCATTAAATATTTGTCAAACCCCATAGAATGTACAACATCAAGAGTGAACACTGCCCTGATCGGTTTGGCTCAGTGGATAGAGCATCGCCTGTGGACTCAAGGGTCCCGGGTTTGATTCTAGTCAAGGGCCTGTACCTTGGTTGCGGGCACATCCCCAGTAGGGGGTGCGCAGGAGGCAGCTGATCGATGTTTCTCTCTCGTCGATGTTTCTGACTCTCTCTCCCTCTCCCTTCCTCTCTGTAAAAAAATCAATAAAATATATTTTTTAAAAAAAAAAAAAAAGAACGCTATTGTGAACTATGGACTTGGAAAGACAATGATGAGTCGAAGGACAATCCAGATTCATGGATTCTGACAAATGTACCGCTCAGGTTCCATGTGTCGTTAGTGGGGGAGGACGGAGAGGGGCAAGCAGTGTAAGGAAACTCCGTACTTTCTGCTCATTTTTGCTGTGAACCTAACACTTCCCTAAACAATAAGATCTATTTTTTATTACTAGATGTCCTAAATAATGTAAAAGCATATATCCTCCAACCGAAAGAAATGGATACAGCAGTTGAGGAAGAGGTTAAATCTCCCGCAGCCAGAAAAGGAAAAGTGTAAGGAGCAGCCGCTGTCTGTGGGGCCTGCCTGTGACGTCACAGAGGGCTTGGCACAGAGGACGTGTCTCTGTTTGGTCTAGACAGGAGCAAGAGGAACCAGTCGCACCAGGCATCGGATTCCAGCATCCTCTTCGAAGGACCATTGCTGATGCTGGGGAAGCACCCCCAGGACAGCCAGGCAAACCCGCTCACCGTGCAAGTTCAAATGCACCTCGTTGTGGATTTCCTACCCAGAGGTCTCACCTCCGGGGTTGTACCGCACGCAGACACGGTATCTACTTTCAGCGCCACTGGCAGTCAGGTGGGCTCCCTCCAGCCACCGGTTTGCCAAGCATCCGTTACAAAAGCAGAATCTGAGTCTTTCAATATAGAAAGCAGCTTTCAAATACAGTGAATTCTAATTAAAATTTCAAATCTAATGAGAAGCAGCAATCCTCACAGCCTGCTCCTATCCGACCAGCTGCCCCGAGTGGAATAGCAGGAGGGGCACACAGGGGTCTGAGAGGGCGTCTCCTGGGCACCAAATAAGGTCTCAAATGCTGGCGCAACACGTTGTCTGAACCTTCACACACACACAACCAACTTTCCATCGAGTATCTGCGCACTAGAGCAGTCCAACAGAAACACGGACACCAGGAAAGCAATGTTATCTGGCTTGATTAACGTAAGACATTTTAAGTGAGACTATCTGTAAAGACATTATAGATCCCTCTACTTTCCTTCAGATGCTCAAGGCTTACAAAATAGAGACAGACACATAGACGTGGAGAACAGACTGACAGCTGTCAGCGGGGAGGGGGTGGGGGCCGAGGGACAGGGTAAAGGGAGGTTGGGGTAAACGTTGCCAGGCTGCTCTTGAGCATCATGAGGGGCCAGCTTGGCCCTCCCTCAGGCCACCCAGGATCGGGGGTAGGATCACCTTCTGCACCCTTCGGGCCCTTTGGGACCGAGCCAGGTACTCTCACCAAGACCCCACAGTAACAGTGATTCCCTGTGCCAGTCTTTCCAGAGCTGCCCCGGGGAAAGCCTGCCTAAAATCCTGCAGATACTGCCCTAGCGGCTGGTTTGGCTCAATGGACAGAGCATCGGCCTGTGGACTGAAGGGTCCCAGGTTCGATTCCGGTCAAGGGCATGTACCTTGGTTGCGGGCACATACCCAGTGGGGGGTGTGCAGGAGGCAGCTGATCGATGTTTCTCTCTCATCAATGTTTCTAACTCTCTATCCCTCTCCCTTCCTCTCTGTAAAAAATCAATAAAATATGTTTAAAATTCCTGCAGATATGGGAATAAAAACGATAACCAAACATCCTCCTGGACTATTTCCTTGACTGGGGTGGAGGGTGGTAGGGCTGTTAAATGGACATTCGTGTCATGACACACTGAGCTCCCAGCCACACACTTCTTGACTACACACAGTTAACAAAGTCCAATAACAAAACCCACCAAAACACGTGTCACTATGTTCCACCACCAATCTTTTTAACCAGGGCTATTTATGTTAACAAAAAATTAATCACCTTCTGTCCTTCCTGTCTTCAAGGATTCCAGGAGGAAGGAAGAAGGTAAACAGTACGGGACGGGGAAGGATGGGTGAGAGAGGAGAAAACACAGAGCAGAAACTGGCACCAGATCATTCATTCATCCATTCCCCAGTTACTACTAACCTACCAGGTTAGCCACAGCCCTGCATGCTAACATCGGGGGTGCCGGATAGCTGAGTTGTTTAGAGAGTCCTCTTGATACATCAAGGTTTGGGGTTCAATCTCCGGTCAGGGCACACACAAGAATCAACCAATGATGCCCAGCTGGCATGGCTCAGTGGTTGTGGGTTGACCTATGAACCAGGAGGTCAGGGTTCAATTCCCGGTCAGGGCACATGCCCAGGTTGCGGGCTCGATCCCAAGTAGGGAGCATACAGGAGGCAGCCCATCATTGATGTTTCTATCTCTCCCTCTCCCTTCCTCTCTGAAATCAATAAAAATACATATTTTTAAAAAGAATCAGCCAGTGAACGCGTGAGTAAGTGGAACAATCAATGTTTCTTTCTTTCTCTCTCTCTCAAATCAATTTTTTTTTAATTTTTACATTAAAAAGCAGGGGTGCTGCCCTAACCAGTTTGGCTCAGTGGACAGAGCGTCTGCCCACGTCCTGAAGGGTCCCAGGTTTGATTCCAGTCAAGGGCACGTCCCTCGGTAGCAGGCTGGACCCGGGGCCCTGGTTGGGAGCACGTGCAGAGGCAATCAATGGATGTCTCTCTCTCACATCGATGTTTCTCTCTCTGTGTCTCTCCCTCTCCCTTCCACTCTCTCTAAAAATTAATGTAAAAATATCCTCGGGTGAGGATTAACAAAAGAAAGAAAAAGTAGTGGTGCAATCATTTTCTCCTTGAAGGGAAGAGCAAATAAATGGCTCAGCTCCAACCTCTCTAAGTCACACACTCATCAGGGGGCTAAAACCGGATTAAAGCCGGAAGTGAGAGGCTCAGCGGACACGCTCACCCCTTCCATGAAGAAGAAAAGTGAAAGTGCTCCCCAAATCCACCTGCCATAGACACGTCTGGTGATTAGGCGGTTCTGTGACAACGCTCCCTTCAGACAGTAATGCCAGCGACGTCTCACAGAGCTCTAAAAAAGAAAACGGAGCTCACCGTGGAGGCATTTGGGGGTGAGGGCGTGGGAGGGCCTTCGCTACCTCAGCGCTATAGCCAGTCGCAAGTGTTTGCAAACCAGAAGGAAGGGCCACAGCCTTCTGCACCCGTATCCCGACCGCCTCACCCGAGGGGAACCGTGAGGCGGCATCCTTTGGGCCTGAACACAATGGGCTCCCTCTTCTAGACCAGCTCAGAAGTGGGTGACAGCAAAGATGACATGATGCTAGAACCACGTAATTACCCAGGCGGCAGACCAGGATCCCATCACCGGGTGTTTGCACAGTGCTCCCGCTGCACCCTAAATACAACCGGAGAAATGACACGTGACTCTACAAGTGCTCAGCGGGTTAGAGCGTCGTCATCCCGATATGCCAAGGCTGCAGGTTCGATCCCTGGTCAGGGCACATACAACCAACGAATGCATAAATCAACCAACGAATGCATAGATAAGTGGAACAACAAATTTCTCTCTCTCTCTCTCTCTCTAAAACACACACACACACACACCCTCTCTCTCTCTCTCTCTCTCTCTCTCTCACACACACACACACACATACACATTAACACACACACACACACAGGGCAGGCAAATGGAAAACAAGAGCTCTGCCCCCACTAAGAGCCTACAAGCTAGTTAACCACTGGCCTCGGTCTTCCCCTCTGACCAATGGGGGTTCCAGCGTTCGCCTCCTGTCTCCCCCGGACCGTTGGTGACATTGCTGAGGAAATGGGGAAGGTTCTCAGACAGCGGAGGTCCTGAGTCCCTGTCAGTGTTTTCTAAAGTTACATCCTAGCCGAAACCGGTTTGGCTCAGTGGATAGAGCGTCGGCCTGCGGACTGGAAGGTCCCAGGTTCGATTCCGGTCAAGGGCATGTACATTGGTTGCAGGCACATCCCCCGGTGGGGGGTGTGCAGGAGGCAGCTGGTCGATGTCTCTCTCTCATCGATGTTTCTAGCTCTCTATCCCTCTCCCTTCCTCTCTGTGAAAAATCAATAAAACATATTAAAATAAAATAAATAAAATAAAGTTACATCCTACACGAGTTCCGTTACAAATCTTCTTTATCAAGTATCTTCGGTCTTGACTCTCTCTCTCTGGAGGGTCAGAAGAGAAAAAGGAAGCTACCCTTTCAGACGAAGGATGACATGTGTTGCCTGACCTCCCTCCTGCCCCCCACTAACCAGTTCAAGATGCCCATCTTCTTCCGAGATCAAAAGGAACTCCGGGCCGAGAAGGCGTTTGGAATAACTCAGAGGCTCTGGACCAGCAAGAGGGGGAGGCTGATTCTCTTCATAGTTACAGTGACATGAATACTGGAAACCACACACACAAACCCTCTCTCTTTCTCTCCCTTTTTCTCCCTCTCCCCGCCCCCCCCCCCCCCCGAACGTATAACTCACACAGAAATTACCACACTTAGCTTCAGAACTTTCCAGAATAATGAGAAACATTAGATGAGTAGATACTACTGATATTTATTTTTAGCTTTATCATTTCCATTTGTGTAATTAAGTGTACCTTTAAAAATATATTTGTTTAAACTGACTCCCCATAAACTTAAAGCCACTTCCATCCCCATGACAATCTAGAGTCTCGACTCAAAAAAAACTAAAAGTAGTATTTTTAGCACACAATGGGAAATACGACGGCTTCTGTTCCACTCTCAAACAGAAGAGGAAAAGGCCTCCTCCCCCAGCTTGGCCCGCGGAGAGCAGCGAAGGTGCGTTTTCATTGTTCCGGAGTCCACATCTGGAGCTCACAAATCCCGTTTAAAAGGCAAATGATTTAAAACATAAACACGTGGCTTCCTTCTCCACAGTGATGCCTAGAAGGATTGAAAAAAACCTGAATACAAACAAACTATTGTTTTAAAGAGGATTTTTTTTAAAAAAAAAAAAAGTAAAAGCAGACTGTGAAAGCTAACTAAGCTTCTACTTTCTCCTGGAGAAAATAATAAAAGCAAGAATTCCCCTCTCAATCCAATCAACACTAGAGCAAGTGCAGCTTAGGGTACACTCAGGCCATCAGAGTGTGCACCTCAGTCTCTGGGCCCGTGGGCCCCGGTCTGGGCTGGGTTAGAGCAGCGGTTGACAGACTTTTTCTGAAAACGGCCAGGAGTAAGTATTTTCAGCTTTGAGGGACGTACAGGAGAGCAGCCGCCGACGTTACGTGAGTGAGTGACGGACACTGTGTACTGATACCCTTTTATTTACCCACACTGAAATTGGAATTTCATATAATTGTCATCAGTCTCCAAAGATTATTCTTTTGATCTCTTTCAACCACTTAAAAATGTAAAAACTGATTTAGGCCATATAAACCCCCTACACTGGTTGTGAGGCTTCTGTCTCAGCAGCGGGGGTCCCTGAAGGCTGGACCTGGCCCCCCGGAGGCCTGAGTCCTTCCAGACACCTGGGTATAGCTCTGGTCATTTCTCTTCCACTTAACTACAACCTCCACTCTGGCTCTTCCAATCCCGGAACTCCAAGAAATAGAATCAGGGTGGCTCAAGAGCAGTGCTCAACATTATTAAACATTATTTTAGCCCAGCCAGTGTGTCTCAGTGGTTGAGCATCAACCTATGAACCAGGAGGTCACAGGTTCAATTTCTGGCCAAGGGCACAGGCCCCCGCTGCAGGCTCGATCCCCAGTGTGGGGCGTGCAGGAGGCAGCCGATCAATGATTCTCTCTCATCACTGATGTTTCTGTCTCTCCCTCTCCCTTCCTCTCTCTGAAATCAGTAAAAACGTATTTTTAAAAGTAAATTATTTTAAAGAACAGTCTAGGAGAGAATACAAATTCAGCTTAAGGTTCAAGAGCATCTGTACATGCACCTCAGAACGTAATGCGGTCAACCTCCCTCCCACTCCCAGCTCCTTCTCCCTTTTTTAAAAAATATGTCTGTTTCTCTCCTCCTGTCTTTCTTTCTTTCTTGATTCTACTCAGGTTTTTCATGTTCCTGTGACCCTTTTTCTTTTGCCCTACACCTTAACTGGGTATCACCTCAGCCTGAAATACATTTTAGAATTAAAGTACACATACGTATCCAGTCATGTTTAACTCGCCTCCTCTTTCAAAAGCACGCTATAATTTTAAGAAAAAAGAAGACTCCAAATTAAAATGGCTTTTTACAAAGGATCCTGCCTCTGACTTTTTTAATCACTTTTTTTTTTCCAGAAAAATTTATGATTTTCTACATTCATTCACAGACACACTCACTCAAGGCTTGAAATGTTACACCAATGTTTTTCAGAAATTCAGCCCTGATGATTTTGTTGTGAAAATTGCTCTAAGCAACTATCTTGCTCTTAAGACACTTCCTCAAAAAGAGGTGGTTTTATACTTCTGCGAAGAGGAAGTGGCCTTCTTACAACTCATTTTCAGTTCTTTCTGGCAACTTAAATCAAGAATGACTGCAAACTCCTCAGAATTTTTTCCACACACATTTATTCTTCAGTCAAATTAACTGAGTCAACTGGTTTGTTAAAATCGAAATGAAAGAGAAATGCACCTCTTCAAACTGTAGGAAGCAAAATGCTATACTTATTTTTTTCTTTTAATGCTACAATTCAAACCAAAGTACAGAGATTTCACACAAAAAATAAAACAAACAGGGCCACCTCTTACCAATGTTGTCTAAGTTAGAGAGAAAGAAGGCCAGACAAATGGGCATAAATTGAAAACAAAGAAATAATAATCAAAAACCATATCCTCATAGACCTGAAATTGACCCTAGATAACTAGCCTCTTTTTTAAAAAAGATATTTTTATTGAGTTTTTACAGAGAAGAAGGGAGAGGGATAGAGAGTTAGAAACATCGATGAGCTGCCTCCTGCACACCCTACTGGGGATCGAGCCTGCAACCAAGGTACATGCCCTCGACTGGAATGGAACCCGGGACCTTTCAGGCGCTCTATCTACTGAGCCGAACCGGTCAGGGCAATAACTAGCCTCTTTAATTTGACAAGTGAGGAACCAATTAGAGATTCAAGGACTATTTATCGCGTGCCTATCATGGGCCACTTGCTGTAACAAAGACTTTTTCCCACGTGATTGTCACAACTTCCCCATAAAGCAATTATTATGATACCCATTTTACAGTCGAGGCAAGTTGCGTCTCAGGAAGACTGACACAGCCAGTGAGAGCACAGATGTGACTATAGTCCAGATCTCCAAACATCACTCAGTATTCTGGTCACCATGCCACTCCCATGTAGTACTTTGGGAAACTGTTCAGTAAGATGCCACAATATTTTAAAATACTAAATATACAAAATATGTTTTAAAAGAAATACTAAATATACAGTGATAGAGTAACCGGGAATCTTGATATAAGACTGCTTGCTAGCCCTAGCTGGTTTGGCTCAGTGGATGGAGCGTTGGCCTGCGAACTGAAGGGTCCCCGGTTCGATTCCGGTCAAGGGCACATGCCTGGGTTGTTGTCTTGATCCCCAGTGGGGGGTGTGCAGGAGGCAGCCGATCAATGATTCTCTCTCATCATTGATGTTTCTATCTCTCTCCCTCTCCCTTTCTCTCTGAAATCAATAAAAATACATATGTAAAAAAAAGATTTTTTTTTAAAAAAAGACTGCTTGCTAAAAAGCAGAGCTCCTCAAAACAAGACTGCTTCTCCTTGGCTGCTAAGAAGAGGAGCATCAGCAACTAAATGTCATACGTGCCTCAAGGACCCCAAGGAATATTCATGCTGCGTCGACAAAGTACCTAAAATCCAGTCACTTGGCTTCTCTGTTAGTCGTGACAATATCCTGGACTCAGGTAGCAGTTGGCCACTCCTCAAGCTTGCAGGCTGCTCTGAGTCCGGATTCCACTGAAAAGGACATGGGAGAGTTTCGCACCCGCAGGAAGAAAGGGCGGAGTTTCAGCATGCCTAACCCAGCCCCGAAATCTGAGGGTGCAGCCACCAGCACCCACTTCCTGTCAGGTCAGAAGAGAGGCCTGGCCGCCAGGGCCCTTAAAATTGAGGCCTTCTACCTGCTCGCTGTCTTTAGAGACGACCCCGTTTAGACAGAAACATGGTTAAGAAGTTCGTGTAACAGTGACTTCTGGCAACTCTAATGTGCCAACTCCCCCGGAGACAGCTGACCCTGAAACGGGTTCCGAGGAGAGCCAAATCTAGGTGCTCCTGACGGCAGGCCAGACGCCATTTTCAGGCAGATGCTCCAATATCGGACTTGAGTGGTGAGAGCCACGTAAACTACACCAACAGATGGGCGAGCCTCACAACTAACTCAGAAACATATTCTTTAGGCAACAAAGCTAGCAGAATGGTGTGCTTTTCTGACCAAAAGGATTCTAATGTTTCCGGAAAGAGGACCTGGCCCTGAGCGGGCCATCGAGGCCAGAGTGTGGGTTCTTGACTTTGTGGAGGGAAGATTTCACAGCAGAGTCCAGGGGGCGTCTATTAAAGCTGGGGTCAGTGAAACCAGGGGGGCCTGAGATAGGGGGGCGTTAGAAGGGCCACAGAGAGAGCAGGAAGAGGTAAAGAGGAAGAGAAATCCCTTCCAGAAATAGTGAGTCACTGGTGTTTAGGTGCTCTGGGCAAATGCTAAGGTTTTGTGGGTTTGTTTTCTTGTTTCTAAGATAAGAACTCTTTTCAAACATAATCACTATTCCATATTCATCAAATATCCAATCAGCATTCAAATTCCTCCAATTCTCTCAGAGACGTATCTTTCAAGTGTGTTTGAATCAGAATCCAAATCTACTCACTGCAATTAGTTTATGTGTTAATTCTCATTTAATCTATATTTTCTCCTCCATCTTTCTTTTTTCTTGTAATTGACTTTATTTAAAAATGAGGTCATTTTTTCTGTAGATGCCCGACAGTCTAGATTTTTTTAAGTAATTTTTTGTTTAGGAAGATTTAGCACTAGCCAGTTTGGCTCAGTGGCTAGAATGTCGGCCTGCGGACTGAAAGGTCTCGGGTTTGATTCCAGTCAAGGGCATGTACCTCGGTTGCAGGCTTGATCCCTGGCCCTGGTCTGGGCATGTGTGGGAGGCAACCAATCGATGTGTCTCTCTCACATCAATGTTTCTTTTCTTTTTTTTTTTTAATATAATTTGTATTGATTTCAGAGAGGAAGGGAGAAGGAGAGAGAGGTAGATACACCAATGATGACAGAGAATCATTGATGGGCTGCCTCCTGCACGCCCCACACTGGGGATGGAGCCAGAACCTGGGCATGTGCCCTGACCAGGAATTGAACCATGACCTCCTGGTTCATAGGTCGACACTCAACCACTGAGCCACACCAGCCGGGCTCTGCAGACTGTCTTAATAACTCCCCATCTCTGGACTCCTGTAGTCTCTATCGGTACCCAATTGCTGTCTAACCTGCACGCTGCCTGTTTGAAAGCTGTTTCGTATGTCACGTGTATTCAATAAAGATGTGATGGGTCCTTCCAGGCACTGGACACTCAATAGCATCTCTAACAAGACCAGGAGCTCGAGGAGGGAAGGGCCTCCTGTGAGACTCCCTCAGGGGGCCAGAAGCGCCACGGGTAAGAATGCACACCTTGGAGTGGAACTTGGCCACAGGTGAATCCCAGAGACCTGTGACCCTGAGTGGATTACTTCATCTCTCAGTTCTCATTGTCCTGTAAATGGAATGGCAGCCACTCGCTCACAGAGATGTTGTGTGAGTGTTGTCTCGTCTCCTCATTCGCAGTCCTCTATGTGGTTTCTGATATTTTAGTTGTACCCGTTCTTACCTGTCCTTATCCGTTTTGGAAAGAGGGGGAGCAGAGGACGCCAGCAGGGTCGTTGCCAAGGAGAGGGGGTTCATTCAACACTCCTCGAATGCCTGAATACCTAGGAGATCCGCCTTGCCGTGAGTGCGAGTATCCCTTCCCATAATGTTTAGGATTAACACCTCCCTTTCCCTAGTGTCACCCCAATATTTCCTCTGTGAAGAAATGCAACTTGCTCAGAACTAACTGCAGCGCTCACCCATCCCCACCACCAAAAGCTCCATTCCAGAGCGGGGATATAACCAGGAAAGAGGACGGGCTGTGATCTTTGATCTTTTGATGGACAGACGTTTTTCTCTGAACTTCCCCTAATCGGAAATGCAGCACAGACAGTCCTCGGGTCGTCGTTTCGTGGTTACATCGCCATCTCCCATTTTTTTTTTTAATATATTTTATTGATTTTTTACAGAGAGGAAGGGAGAGGGATAGAGAGCTAGAAACATCGATGAGAGTGAGAAACATCGACCAGGTGCCTCCAGCACACCCCCCACCGGGGATGTGGCCGCAACCAAGGTACATGCCCCCGACCGGAATCGAACCTGGGACCATGCAGTCTGCAGGCCGACGCTCTATCCACTGAGCCAAACCAGCAAATGGGCTACTAGTTTATTTATAAATAAAATAAAGTTCCGTCATTTCGACGTCTGTACAGATGTGCTTTATGTTTTTTATTATTTATTTACCACAAGTAAAGGTTAGGAATCGTTACCTTTCTTGTAAATTTTTTTACTGTGTCACTTCATTCCTGCTGTGTGTGTGCTCCATGTGAGTGACGTGGGTGCTCATGTAGGTGGGTCCCGACTGAGGGCGAAAATCGCGTTACGTCGCCGTAGGAACGGGGCTCCGACGGAACCGGGGACCTGCTGTGTTCCAGCAGACAGATGGAAGCTCTGTTTACAGACGTGTCTCCTTTTTTTTTTTATCTGAGCACCTCATGAGTAAAAAGCATTTGAACATGTACAGACACACATACACGCGTACATATTTACTTGTCACTTAACAAGTATTAATTGAGCACTTCCTACGTGCCTCTTGCTGTCCTGAGTGCTGAAGACACAGAGGGCCTGAGCCAAGGCTAACAACAGCAATAATAACGGCCTTTGCCCGGTTATTTGTATCTCTCCTACACATAAGTTTTTATTTTTTTTAAAAAAGGATTAAAAATATGATGTAAGGGATATGGGCTATGGAGAAAAAAGTTAAAGGGGTTTTTAAAAGGAATCTGAATCCTACATCTTCTTCCCCAAACTCAATAAGCCATCTTGCTCACCCCTGGGACAGACGCGACCCTCTCTTTCAGAGACCGCCGTTTAACCATGATTGGTTGGTTCACTGGTCCCCGCTGACCTGAATTTCTGCCCGGCTTTTTGTCTTGACACTCCTGCGCTCACTTCCTCTTTCTCTTCGTCTTGCCAGTCTCAGATACCAGAACAGGTTTCCTCCACAGGCCGAGCCCGACTACCCATGCAGAGGCTGTTGCCTGCATGGAGGAATTCCCTCCTTGGGAAAGTTTGTGGTCTCTGTGTCGACTGCACCCAACCTCTGGGGCCCACAGTGGGAAACAGACTTGCTAGACCCAGATGTGATTGCGGAGTTCAATAAAACATGAGCCTGGGGAGGACTCAGGCCACTGGCTAAGGCAGCACCTCTAAGGGAGGCCTGGGGGGCTCCAGCGCACCGCGGGGCAGAACAGACACACACGGGGTCTGCACGCTGTGCTCCCCTTGCTCCGAAACAGGCTCGGGGGATTGTACAAGGGCCACACGGAGAAAAGCCAGAGGGGCTCTGTGTGCCTGAAACGCAGTTCGTGGAGATCCCGGAAGATGACACCCTTGGGGAAAGTACCCTTGGCCCCAAGGCAGAACCCCAGATGTGTTTCGCAGACCTGGTCAACTCTGAAGCTGCCACCACCACGCCGGGTGGGAAACCAGGAGTTGGTGGGAGGCAGATACTTTGTGAAACCAGATTCCATGGGTCAAGAAGGATTGACACGGAGATACCTGGGGCGCTCGCTTAGAATGTCAGAGCTTGAAAGAATTTAGAGACGTTTTACAGACAAAGAAACTCAGGCCAGACTTTCCCAAAGCCAAACATACAACTATTAGAGAAAGAACCATGAGTAGACTCCAAGTCTTCTGATTCCCAATCCAATGTTATCTAGATAGATAGATAGATAGATAGATAGATAGATAGATAGATAGATATAGATATATATATAAAAGAGTAATATGCAAATCGACCGAACGGCAGAACAACCAGGACGACCGCTTGACCAGTCTCTATGAGGTGCACTGACCACCTCTTGGTCCCTCCCCCCAGCCGGCAGGCTCCGATCGCCCGATGGCAAACAGGGAACCGGAGGTGGGTGGCGGCGGGGGATGGGGCCAGCTGCTGGGAGCCGGGGAAGATGGCCCTGATCACAGGCCAAGCCTAGGGACCGTACCCATGAATTTCGTGCACCGGGCCTCTAGTTTTAAAATAAACAACAGCAATGTCACACTGGAACCTTTAGAGGCCTCAGCTGCTCCCACCAACCTCTCTAATTATACTAGGTGCTCTGAAGGGCAAAATGACCTCATGGTATTCAGATATCTTAGAAAGTTACACTGGGATTTTTATGACCCACGAGAGAGAAGTACAAAAACCAAGACACATGAAAACCAAGAAATTCAAGAAAGCACTGGCTTAGGAAAGCCGGACACAGCCCAAAGGTGGACTACATACTTCTTACTCGCTTGGTCCAGTGAAGAGAGTAGTAGACAAATGTCCCCTTTTCAAAGAGGGGGACAAATAAAAGAATCCTTAAAAATTATGAATATGATCATTTAAAAACTAGTCATGAATTATTCATTTCAACCTCTGGGGCTACCAACTTTTTTACAAGCAAAAACATTGATAAGAGAATGTACCTGCTCTCCCAACCTCTGGTGACAGACAGAAGGCAAATATGATGTTGGTTAAAACGTAGTAAGTCAATAAGCAACCAAACTTGACTTTGGGTGGTGGGCACACAATGCAATATACAGATCATGTTTCAGAGATGTGTACACCTGAAACCTACATAACCTTATTAACCAATGTCACCCCAATACATTTAATTTAAAAATAATAATAAAATTAAAACATTAGATTATTTGTATTATATTATTACTAGAGGCCCGTTGCACGAAGATTCGTGCAATAGGCCTTCCTTCCCCTGGCTGCCAGCACCGGTTTTCCTCTGGCACCCGGGACCCAGGCCTTCGCTCTGGCCGCCACCTTCCGTCTTCACTCTGGCTAGGGTCTTTGCTCCGGCCAGAGCCTTGAGTGTTCACTCCGGCCAGAGCACCACTCCTGTAGCTCCCTCCACCCCCTGCCCTTCCCCTCATAGCAGGCGTCCCGCCCCACCCAGCCACTCCGCGCCTGCATATGCAAATTAACCCACCATCTTTGTTGGGTTAATGTGCATACTCACTCCTGATTGGCTGGTGGGCATCACGGAGGTACAGTCAATTTGCATATTCCTCTTTTATTAGTGTAGATTATATAATTTTTGTTACTAGTATATAAAACTAATCTGTAACATAAAAGATCTTGGATTACCTATAAAATTAAGGGATATTATTACTCAGGGCAGGAATCATTTCCCAAATCATGGACACTGGTCCAAACCCTCTTCTGGAACCTGAGGTTAACTGGCTGTTACCTGGAGAGCCAAATTAGAGAACATCTGCAAACACACCCTCTATGGCCACATCCGTGCAGAGGACTCCCGCACACACCACGGGGAGAGCAGGCCCCTCTGCTGCTCAGGCCGGGTCAGAGGGAGAGGGCGGGGCCCAGGCACCCAAGGCATCGCGTCCAACCTCTTCATTTCACACCGAGCAACCTGAGGCCGGAGGGTCATGTGATGTGCGAAGGATTGGCTAATGCACGACATCTGCCGGTCTGCCTTGTGCCCACGGCAAGCACTGGTTACCAGTCATCACACTCCCCTCCTCAGCTGCAAGGCCCCTGCCACGATGCTCCTGCAGCCCCTCCGCCAGCTGCTCAGAACTGAGGGCCAGGCGGGAGCCATCCTCCCACTCTGGGCTTGACCGTGGTCCTAACACAACCTCTGCCATCCCTGCTCCGT
This sequence comes from Eptesicus fuscus, assembly GCF_027574615.1. NCBI lineage: Eukaryota > Metazoa > Chordata > Mammalia > Chiroptera > Vespertilionidae > Eptesicus > Eptesicus fuscus. The sequence goes on along the minus strand of NC_072483.1, from coordinate 87,474,001 downwards.
GTACACCTGACCCAGCAGAGAGTGGCCAGCCAGCCCATCACACTAGCTCGCGGCTACTATGAGGCCTGTGGTGGGCAAGCAGAGCCCTGCGTGGTGCGGCCACGTGTCCAGGGTTGCCTGGGATGGCCTGGCTCACACCCCCTTCCCAGCTCACACCCCTCATCATTCTCCAAAGTGGTCCCAGTTTGGATAAACATGATATGGCCAACCAAATTCTGCGTCACACCTAATCACCTACAAAACACTTATATGTTTCCTTGTTTTGGGAATAGCTGACATGTCAGGAAAAAGAAACACTGAGCCAGTCACCAGTAGTTTTCTCATCCAAAGGGACTTTCAAGTAATACTGATGCACGTGGGCTTTGAAAGGGCCTGGGAGGGGGTGGGGGGACTGCTCCTGCCAAGCTCTCCTATAGGCTGAGCTTCAATGGGAGGAGCTTTGGGGAGACAAATGGGAGCCATCGCTGACACAAGTTTGAAACCAGAGGCTGATCCTGACTGCATGTCAATTGTTTCATGTTATACTTCAGCCCGTACAAATTCACATTACGTTGCTGAAAACGAAATCTCTGTAAAGAACGCTTCAGTTCTGTTTCTGGCACAAACAACTGGGCCTTTTGGGGTTTATATTTACTCCCTGTTTAGAGGAAAAGAGGAAGTTAAAAACTTTTTTTTTTAAGTTTCAATCAATCCAGGGCTAGACCTTGTGTGTGGCTGCAGCCAACTGTTTATTTCAGAGAAGCATAAATCCCGCCCACTTGGAAAAGCCACTGGTCTAGACAGCACAGATACTGGCTCTGTGTTCAAGAGAAAAATGCTGATCCTGCCGTGCAGAAAGGGAGAGTAGTACCTGGCAACCTACACTGGAGACGAGAAGGAAATACATCATGATGTCAAGAGGGGTTCTGGCTGAGTATAGCGACTTCAAAGGGTTTGAACTGTTTGTCTAGCTTTCTGATTTTCTATAATGATCCTAGTTTATATGCTAATCACCAAGCGGGGAGAAAAAATCACCAAGTTACCCACCAACACCTCACTCCCCGGGGGTAGGGGGAGAGGCTAACAGGTAAGCCAGGCACAGGTTAGGTAGGAGGAGCGGCTCGGAGCAGCTCCTGACCTCCCAGGCCTGGGGCCGGCCCAGGGCTCCGAGGAGTCAGGGAGCAGCTAACCTGTGGCTCCCGGGAGCGAGACAGACACCCGTGGGTCCAGTAGCCACACTGCCCTGTCAACTATTAAAAGGATAGCCTTGTGGTTAGGGCCCCACCTATGCCATCAAGGCTGCCAGGACAGATGGACACCTCGCTGGCTCTCCCACTGGGTGTGTGCCCTGGGACACGTCCATTCGCCTCTCTAGTCCTTTTTCTCATCTGCAACATAGGAATCACAGTACAGTGGCTGTGGGCACTGAGAGAGATGACTCACAGCAAGGGCCCGGCGTACAGTAAGATCAAGATAAATGTAAGCCATTATTAGGTCTCTGCCACGAAACGCCAGCCCTCAAGTGCACTCCCCAAACCATGTGACTGGGTCCCCAAACAACAACTGTCAGAGAATAAGGCCTTTCTCTCCCCTCTTCTCGGCTGAAGGCAGGCCTGGAGCACAGGGTCTGCTGTGAGCCCGGGGCGAGGGGGAGCGAAGGGGGTGGGGCAGCCCAAGGAGGTGGCCAACAGGCCCCAGGGCCCCACACCAGGGGCCAGAAACCCTGCCTTCCAAGTTGCAGGGATTCTCCATTCCTGCCTCCGCCAGGGCTGCCAGCCACTGCCTTGGACAAGGAGATGCGTAACTCAAGGGTGAGCCCTGGCTTGGCAAGGGGACACCAAGCCAGGACCTCCGGGCCGGAGCGCCAAGCAGGCCACCCGCGGAAACGGCGTGTCTGCACGCAGCCCTCACGCGGAGGTGGCATCCCGCTGTCACTGGCGAGTTCAGGTAAGAACAGCCGTGAGCATTCCCCAGCTGAACATTTCAGAGGCCCGACGAACTTCCGTCTGACTTCAAAACTTGGAAACCGTTTTAGGGGCCCACGCTGGAGAGATGGCCTCACGCTTAAAATCACTGCAGCGCTGCCCCGCCAGCGTGGCTCAGTCACGGAACCTCGACCTCTGAACCAGGAGGTCGTGGTTCGATTCCCTCTCCGGGCACATGCCCGGGTGGCGGCTCGATCCCCAGTGAGGGACGTGCAGGAGGCAGCCCACCAACGATTCTCTCTCATCATGGATGTTTCTATCTCTCTCTCTCCCTCTCCCTTCCTCTCTGGAATCAGTAAGTATCTGTGTGTGTGTTTAAATCGCTGCAGTGCCTCACTATGTGGCACCAAGGGCAGCCCCCCGAAGTTCAACAGCAAATCAAGCTGCAGAGCTTCATGGCTCTCTTGAGCCAAAATGCATTACATTCGTAGGTTAACAGAATTTTCTTTCCCAAACTTAAAATCATCTCTTTTTTTTTTTTCATCAAAGATACAAATAAACCGCCTGATGCCCCCTTGGAGACAATGATGACGTGGCTGTACTCATTACAGAGGTGAGCGTGCCCCGTGCTCCTTACGGAAACCCCCCCCTCCCCCCCCCCCCCCGTCCTACGAACACCCTCAGGCCCTGCAGACAGGATGGCGGTCCCCCTGTCGCTGGAGCATGATGTGTGTTGTGTGCAGAGGAAAGCAGCGCAGACACAGTGACAAATGCAGAACTGCCAAATGCCAGGTTTGTTTGTAGCAACAGCTTCCAGTTCCTTCTCGTAGTAAAAAAAAAAAAAAAAAAAACCACCAAAAACTGAAAACCACACTTGCCCCTCCCCCTCCCCGCCTCTCTTTTCACTCTTCCAAAACAGAGCCAGGAAGGGGGTCCTCTGTCCTCCTCCCGGGGTACCCCTGGATGAGGCGCAGGACTGACTGCTGAAGTGGTGACCCACCGCACAGCGCAGCCCAGCGAGCTCCGGACCAGCGTGGGCCAGACAGGAAATGTCAACCTCTATCACTCCCACTCCGGGCAAGTTCAAAACAAACCCAGACCACTCGCGATCTGGGCCATCCAGCGCCAGAATGTGTCCTCAAGCTCCAAATCCAAGAGCCTTGGCAAAAATCAAGCTTCACCACACACACACACACACACGCGCACGCACGCACACACACACACACACACACACACACGCACACACACACACACACACACACACACGCGCGCGCACACGGGGCATTACACAGATGAGGGAGGCGTTAAGAAAAGTCTGCATTACAGATCGCTGGACGGAGAGCGAGGCACTCACTCTTCTGCCCACCGCCCAGCAGGGACTCCAAGCGGGCTCCCACCCACCGTGGTGGAGCCCAGGAGCCCAGCTCGGTGGGAGGAGTTTAAACCACGGCTGTTTCAGCCTCTGGTGAGGCTAGGAACCCGCTTCTAAGAATCTCCAGTTTCAAACTGAAAGGTAAGGCTATATAAGGCAAGGAAGGTCACACACTTCCTGGACCCAAAGCCACACGGAAACCATGGCTGCCCACCACCCCACCCCACCCCACCCCACCCCACCCCACCCGAACACCTCCTCGGCCAGCCTTCCTCTGGCTTTGCCCAGAAATGGGCCGGCAAGTTACAGGTGCCAAGTTGTAGAACTCCTGGTCCTTTTCCGCATCAGGCATCAATGGAACCTCAGGAAGGCTGTTCAGCCCTTTCTTTCTCTCCATAGTAATAGCACTTGGTTGGGGGAAGGGAGGTATGTCTTCAGAAACATTTTAAAAGGGAAACATTTTTGAATGTCCTTGTCTGGTAAGTCCTGAAGAACAAGTAACTTTCTTTCTTGTAAGACCAAGTCACATACTTTTCACTAGTGCTGATGTCGATTCAGAAGACGATGCCTTCTGGTAACCCTTTCAACACATCCAATGTCAAGACAGGGGTGTCTTAACCTCCGCAGAAAGCACAGAGCCTGGAAGGCGAGCGACAGATGTACTTCCCTTCTCCAGAACTGTTCCTTCATGTTAAACATGAAGGATTTGGGCTAAGATGCTCTCT